>NC_059072.1:31182821-31485240 GCF_020497125.1 Mauremys mutica | reverse complement strand
TCCTATTACCCCCCGCCCCAACTCGATTTTTCACTCTTGCTGTCTGGTCACCCTATCCCTAGGTAACCCATTCCAGTGCTTCGCCATCCTTATAGTGAAATAGTTTTTCCTAATATCTAACCTAGACCTCCCCAACTGCAACTTGAGACCATTACTCCTTGTTTTATCATCTGCCACCACTGAGAACAGCTGAGCTCCATCCTCTTTGGAACCCTCCTTCAGATAGTTGAAGGCTGCTATCAAATCCCTCCCCTCACTCTTCTCTTCTGCAGACTAAATAAGCCTAGTTCCCTCAACCTCTCATAAGTTGTGCCCCAGCCCCCTAATCATTTTCATTGCCCTCCGCTGGACTCTCTCCAATTTGTCCACATCCTTTCTGTAGTGAGGGGCCCAAAATTAGACACAATATTTCAGATGTGGCCTCACCAGTGTTGAATAGAGGGAATAATCCCTTCCCTCGATCTGATGGCAATGCTCCTACTAATGCAGCCCAATATGCTTTTAGCCTTCTTGGCAACAAGGGCACACTGTTCTCGTCCACTGTAATCCCCAGGTCCTTTTCTGCAGAACTGCAGCCTAGCCAGTCGGTCCCCAGCCTGTAGCGGTGTATGAGATTCTTCTGTCCTAAGTGCAGGACTCGACACTTGTCCTTGTTGAACCTCATCAGATTTCTTTTGGCCCAATCCTCCAATTTGTCTCGGTGTTAGTGGGGGGGCACAATTTAAATAATCTGGTGGTATGCAGCAGGGTTCATTGCTGGGAACAAACCCTGGCAGACATTGAGGGGGAGAATGTGACCCCCCCCCCAACCTCCACCCCCCTACATCACCTCTGTGTGGGAGACCCCTGTTCAAATCCCTACTCAGGTAGTGGGGGAATTGAATCTGGGTCTTTTGTATCATGGGCGAGTGCTTTAACCACTGGGGTAAGAGTTATAGGTTGGCAGCAGCACCATCACTCCTCTGCTGGCTGTTTTGTGTGGAGTGAGACAGGTACCTGACTCAGTTTCTCAGTAAATGACTTAGGCCCCTAAGCTCTCTGACTCCAGGAGAGGATTCCTGGCTGTGGATTGTAAGCAGAGATAGGCACCTCCCTGCATCCTGGATTTAGGCACCTAACTCCATGAGAAGTGGGCCACATCGCTCTCCTTGGCATCTCCCATTGATTAGCTTAGGTGGCTTTTTACCTAGTATGCTGCTTTTGTGAATGGCATTCTTAGCTGCTTGTCTCTCCCCACTCATGGGGAGCCTAGGCACCAAACTTTGTGGATCCCATTGTTGGTCCAGTTAGGCACCGTGACGCTCAGTATTGCTATGCCACAGCCCCTTTGTGGATTTAGGCCTTACAATGTAATTTCAGACAAGATGCACCAATTGTAAAAATGGAGATGGGGAAGAACGACAGGGAAAAAGTGATAAGATCATGCAGTCATTCCATAACTAAGGCTGCAACCAGATTTCTATTTTGGGAAATATTTTTCACACCCTTCTAACTTTTCACAGGAATGACATTTCCCTCTGAAATGTTTTATAATACGCAGGATATAAATTTTTTGCTATACATTTTAAATATGTGGAATAAACTTTTCATATTTGTAAGAAGCTTTAACTTACCCATTAAAACTACCACATGTTTCTCAAGACTTTTTCAATAACTCTGTCTAGGGGATGGAGCCGTTTTAAAACTTGAAAATTCAGATGCATACATGTTTGTGGTGGAGCCCAGAAAGGTGGCTGGGTGAGGAAACCCTAGAGTTCCAGACAAGGTTTTATTAGGGAGGAAAGAATTAATAGGTAGGGCTTTGCAACAGCTGGGGCCCATTAGGCTCTCAGGAAGACAGCCTGGAGCATATTAAAGGAAGAGGAAGTTCTGTGATTGCTGTGAGAAGGAGTTATATACTTATGCTGAAAGAAGACAGTTGTAATCCTTTTCCAACCGTCGTGGACTCTGTTTAACTCCTGATGAAAAGGGAGGTTTTTCCTACTGTCCTTTCTGGAAGCAGGAAGGAGTGATAGGCTATTAGCTGAAAACATTTTTAGGAAGTATTATAAATGTTCAACTATGTTATTGTTTGGGTTTCTTTGTAATTGATTCATGTTTGTACTTTTGCTCTTTCCTGATGAATAGGAGAAACCAGAGACTTTGCTTGACTCTAACTAAAGGGCTTTGGGGATTTTTTTTTTTTTGGCCTTGGGCTCAAGGGGAAACTTTAGGCTTGTGTTCAGGCTAAATGCTCCAATTTTTCTGTGTTGATTATATATTTTTTTTAAATACCAGAAAGTAGTGCTAAGATTGAGTCTTATCTCCTACATAACACTAGGCATTCTTGACTTGAATTATTTCCACATTATGTAAGTGAGTGTGTATTGCTGACAGACACTGGTCCTCCGCAGGCAGGATCAGACCTGGGACCCCTATGGTTAAATGCATGAGCTAATAGCCACATGGCTCTTAGCCAAGACTGTAGCAGACTCATTAATCTCTTGCTGGGCTAGGTGCCCCTAGAGGGTGACAGAGCACCACACCAATTAGCCATGGGTTACATGTACTGAGCTTTAATATGTTATGGCTGAGATAGAGCATATCTTCTAGACAAGCATGCACCAAATTTGAAGACTCCAAATAATGATGAATTCACTATATCACAAAGTATAGATGCCAGTTGGCTTAATGTTCATTGGCTTGGCCTCTAAGTGCTTCAGCACTTAAGTTTTTTATGTGCATTAACTTTTAAGTGCTTCTTTGGCTGACCGATCAGCCACTTTACCTTTATAAGCCTCAGAAGACCTATGCAGGAGAGGAATCCTCCAGTGTAACTCTGAACAATCTGGAAATCTACATGACTGAAATGCTTGTTTTTGTGTGGGTGTTCGTTTTTGTTTTGTTAACCATCAAATGGTATACATTTTCAGAGTTCCTTCAGTTTCTACAGAGACATCCAGTACCCCCAATTATAAAATTTAATTTTATACTTAAGGTTGCCTTCTGAATATAAGGATTATTTGATTTAAAAATTCTCATTAACATTATTAAAGAAACCTTAGTATATAAGTATTGAAATGTCCAGTGTATGTAACTGGGATACTTTATCTTTTTATAGTTGATTAATTCAGTTAATGACTATATTGTTATGGAGCTTTACCATATACAGTCTAGTAACTATAATGCTGACCTGCATTCTGCTTCTGACTTGTCATGTACATACATTTCAGGTCTTGCACCATACTATATTATGGAAGTCCAAAGCTCAATTTTGCTTTTGATGAATTCTATAAGTAATCTATATTTACTCCCGTGGTGTCAAAATATTTTTAGTAAGTAATATAAAAGTTTGAGCTGGATTTCTTTGCAGTTGATTCATGTCTTATCTTTACTCTTTACCACAAAGATATTAGAAACTTTCAAAAAGCTGTTACTTATTATGGAAGTTGCAAACAATTTACTGTGCAAGTCGTATGTTATAGCAAACTTGATTCATCCACATTTTCTTGGCAGTAAACAAATGTTTAAAGCCTGATGTATCAACTCTTGTAGTCTGCAGCTAACTCTGGAAGCAACTTCTGGTAGTGAATGCTTTTCTTTCAGCAAATAGGTTTAAAAATTTTGGACAGCTTTTGCTATGATGGATTTTCAGTGGTGAATGCTCTTTGATAGTAGTTTTTTGAGCTCTGTTTCACAGAACACTGCTTTCCTTGCTGAAGTTATATATCATGGCTCTCATATAAAGAATTGCATATTTTAATTTTTTTAAAATGAAAAACTGAAGTGTATCTGCACGTATAGAGACTGTATTACTGTGTGGGCATTTTAAAATCATTAGAACTGTCCTAATATGTATGCCTGCACTATGCAAGACAAAACATTTAACTAAAATAATGCTAATGGTCCAACCTAAAATGTCAAAGGGGCTTTTATCTATATCCTTCTCCAACCTTGTTTCACCCTATGTTCACAGATACATCATAATGATCTTGTATTGCATTTAAAGAACCTAATCCTGCTCCTATTAAAGTCAGCGATGAACTTCTTAGAATTAGGCCCATAAACTGCAACAGGGAAGAACAATGGTCTGACAGGTTGGAGAAACATTTCAAAGCATTGTTCAGGATTTGAGTTATGTAATGATCACTACAATCAATGGGAATCATGGTTAAAATTTTGTTACTCTGAAAACATATGTGCATTTATAATATAAGCCATCTTCTAGAGCAGAGGTGTGCAAAATTTTTTGCCCGAGGGCCACATTGGTGTTGCAAAACTGGATGGAGGGCTGGGTAGGGAAGGCTGTGCCTCTCCAAACAGCCTGGCCCCTGCCCCGTCCCACTTCCTGCCCCCTGACTGCCCTCCTCAGAACCCCCAACCCCCCTGCTCCTTGTCCTCTAACTACCCCCTCCTGGCCCCCCCCACCCTAACCGTCCCTCGGACCTCACCCCCTGTCCAACCCCCCCCCCCCCCCGCTCCCAGGCCCCTGGCTGCCCTGACCCCATCCACATCCCCGCCCTTGACAGGCCCCCTGGTACTGTTATACCAATATAAAAAAAACAGCAGGATCTTATTAAGAGGGATAAGGCAAAGATGCCACATTTATTGTAAATATAATAATAAAGCAAAAGACAAAAGTAAACAATGTTGTTTGACTAATTCCTATTACTACTTATTCCTTATATACACACACACACATATATATATATATATATATATATATATATATATATATATATAAATAATTCATTCAGGTTCTGTATAGGTGTTATAGTTACCAGCCTAGAAGTTGCTCATGCCAAGTTACTGGCCAGGTATCTTGGTCATGAGGATGGAGCCGAGTCTGTGTCAGATGCACCTGATGCTCCTGGAGGTTGGCAGCAGAACCAGAGACTCAAAGTCCTCAGTTTTTGGAGTTCATTCTTATAGGAATTAATTCCTATGTTAGTCTATGGCAGGGGTCGGCAACCGGTGGCTCGCGGCTCGCCAGGGTAAGCACCCTGGCGGGCCGGCCCGGTTTGTTTATCTGCCGCGTCGGCAAGTTCGGCCGATCGCGGCTCCCACTGGCCGCGGTTCGCAGTCCCAGGCCAATGCGGGAGGCAGGAAGCCGCGGCCAGAACATCCCTCGGCTCGCGCTGCTTCCTGCCTCCCGCATTGGCCGGGGACCGTGAACCGCGGCCAGTGGGAGCCGCGATCGGCCGAACTTGCCGACGCGGCAGATAAACAAACCGGGCCGGCCCGCCAGGGTGCTTACCCTGGCGCGCCGCGAGCCACCGGTTGCCAACCCCTGGTCTATGGGAACCGTTTCATCCTGCTGTTGCTGGCTCAATCAGCAGATGGCACATTCCTGGTGGCTCCACACTGTCTAAAGTGGCACATTCCTTCCAGGTGTTTGGGATCGATCCCAGTTTACCTTCCGGGGGTTGTCTGGTGGTTCACTTGACACTTTCTTCGGCCGATGGATCCTTTCTAGGCTGGCACCTCCCTAACCATTCACGTACATCAAACATTCATCAACACACATTCCATATCTTAATCATATTTTAATTTACTGTCTCCACCACTTTTGGGGTGTGTGTTAATTCCTATGAGACTCCCGACCCTGTAATCACAGAGAATGGGGATCTTTTTGTTTACATTGTATCAATTACAGCTTAAGGCTAGCACAGTGTTTACTTCAAGAACAAAGTCAATTAACTTGTTTGTAAGTTTTACATAGTAATAGAGTATCTTTCACAGGACAGATACAATCAATGTTTTCTGCAGACAGGAGCTTACAAGTTTTAACAAGAACTAAAAGATTTTTGTACTTGGTGAAACTGGGGGGTCACTGTCACTTGGGGGAATCACTGTTAGTACCTTCTTTAATATCCCTACAGTGCTCCATGCCTAACCAACCGCCCCTGTTCCCCGTCCCCTGACTGACCCCCAGAACCTCCACCCCATTCAACTGCTCCCTGTCCCCTGACTGCCCTCGGCCCCCCCGCCCCTTATACAAGCCTGCGCGGCGGCATGGCTGCGGTGGAGGGGGGCAGTGGGGGAGGGGCCAGGGGCTAGCCTCCCCGGCTGGGAGTTCAGGGGCTGGGCAGGATGATCCAGCGGGCCGTAGTTTGCCACCTCTGTTCTAAAGCCCTGAATATCCACACCAAAACAGGGGAAAAGAAAGTAGAAATTAAGTTGTCTTTTCCAGCATCCCCACAGGAACTCGCCTGAAAGCCTACTGGATCTGTCATATTCATGGTATTTGAGGTTGCATGTTTCTCTCTCAAATGTTTAACTGCCCATGTATTTCCAATAATGTATCCATTGATACACACTATTTTTCCTTCTAGAAAATACTTCCCAAGTAACAGTAGAAACTTGCTAAATTTTAGTTCTATGCGAAATATGGAATCACTGGGTCCAAGCAGATAAAATGTCAATGCAATTCTACTGTCATTTGTAATGGTTTCTCATGAAATGGATCTATTAGCATTGCAATGTTATTTTCACTAATGATGTTATATAATGCAAATCTAAATTAATAGAAACTTGCCCTCTAAAAATATAATATACAGCATTGTCAATAATTCCCCTTTCAGATAACCCTTCACATTTTTAGATTGCAGGCACAAAGCCCCTCCCCACCACCAACCAACGGAGAAGGACATTAAAGATTTTGGAATTGCTGTGTCCAATTCAGGGTGTATAATGGTCACACCATAATGGAAATAGAAGTCACAGCACAGAATCTTTGAAATAATACTAGTAATATGTACAAATACCAACAAGTGCAAAAGAAATACAGACAATTAAAAGGGTACTTAGCAGCTTTTCATCTGTTAGCTTGGGAGATGACAGGCAAAGGAAATACCTTTTGGGTCAGATTTTTAAATTATTGAGGCACCTAAAGATGCAGATAGAGGCCTAGCTCCATGCTTAAATACATTTGCAGATCTGACCCTCCGTGGCTGCCCCCTTGCTGGTAGGAGCAAACCTTTCAGATAGGAACTTCTCCCGTGTCTTGACTTTCATAGCTGTAATAATCTTCCCCAGCTGTCTGGCCTATTTCACCTTTAATGAGCAGACAGCCCCTTTGTCACATCCATTGAACAATACAGTCATACATGATTGGGCTGAGATTCCACCTTCAAGAAGTGTTATAGGCAGCCATGTAATTAGCTCATAGGGTCTGTCTATGCTGCAGCCAGAGGTGTAATTTTCAGTTCAAGATAGGGTGGCCAGGTGCCGAGTTTCTGACTGGAAAGTCTGGTTAACAAGGGGACCTGACCATGTCCAGTCAAATCTACTGACCAGACACCAAAAGTCCGGTTACTCTGGGTGGGAGAGGTGGGGAGCCACTGGGTCATCACCCATGCCAGCCTCCACTTAGCCGAGGCTGCCTCCTACCTGCGTTGGGTGGCTGCAGTTCCCAGCCGCAGCTCTGCAGGTGAGTCCCTCCTGACCCGGGGATGGGGGAAGAGCAGCGAGTGCCATAGGAAGTAGGGGAAGAGGAGCGAATAGGGAGCAGGCCTTGGGGAAGAGGCGGGGCTGGGGAGGTTGCAGCACTCCTGCTGGAGTGTCCATCTTTAAATATTACAAAGTTGGCAATCCTAGAAGCCTCAAGTAGACATACCTGTGTTAGCTTCAGTCAAGCTAGTATGCTTAAAAATAGCACTGTGGCTGCAGCTATGCCTGTGGGGCATGGGTTAGCTGTCGAAATTCCTACCATGGGGGTCAGGTAGGATTGTAGTCAGGTGGCGTGCAGCTATGCTGCTATTTTTAAGTATGCTAGCTTGATCAAAGATACCATAGGTACATCTACATGAGCTGGAAATTCTACCCTCGGCTGCAATGTAGGTGCACCCTTAGATGGTCATGACCCAAGCCTGGCTTCCTCATCTGAATGAGGCACAACCTCTACAGCTGCTTACTCTGTCCCATTTTTAGGTGCCATGGCAATCTACCAAATTTCACTTGACTGTCGTGAGACCCTAGATGCCTGAACTCACTCACTACCTAAGTTTTGCAATAGACATTCCCTCAGTACCTAAGTTTCTGCCTCTGAGCATGTGTGCTGCTGTTTCACTGTAGGCATTCAGCCGCTTATCTCCCACCAAAGCCCCAAAGCGCTTCACAAACTGTGGGGGAAATAGATGGAGGCCTGCCTGTCTCCCCCATGAGGTCTTGTTTGGTAGATGTGCTCAGAGCTGCCTAGACCTACGCAAAAAGCTGGGGTGGGGGCAGGGAAGAGAAGGCCCTCTCTTACAATGTTTAGCCCAGTGGTTAGGTACTTAGCTGGGAGGTGGGCGACTCCTACTTCAAGTCCCCCTTCTGTCTGATGAGAAGGAATTTGAATAGGGTTCTGCTACCTCTTAGGTGAGTGCCTGAACCACTAGAGCAGGCGTTCCCAAACTATGGTACGTGTACCCCTAGGGGTACATGAGACATCTTGGGGGGTACACGGGAGATATTGTTTAATGGTAGATTTTATCTATTAATTTTATTTATTGCATTTTCATAATAGAGCTTTAAAACTATGGGAATTTATTATATAAAATACTGTAGTTAATTTGCATCAAGATGTACCAATGCAAACACACACTGATGTACAGAGCCTTACTTCCAATCACTGTACAGCGTGGGTTCAGTTGCTCAGCAACTGTCCATTCTAACTGAGCTCAGAACTTAGCCAGGGTTTTTTTCAGTTGTATATGTCACATTTTAACTATATCTGTTCGTAACAGTGAAATATGGGCAGATGGCTAAAGACAGGTAGTGTTAAGAAGAACACACAAAGTGTCAGTGATGAGAAGGGATGGGGGTATGTGGTCAGCTGGTAGGTCTGGAAGGGGGTACACAATAAAAAAAAGTTTGGGAATCTCTGCACTAGAGTATAGAGTGATTCTCACTCTGGCCCAATTAATATTTTAATTATTTAATTAAAGTGGAACAGCATCAATAGAAGAGATTGAGGAAACCCCACACCAAAATGACTAGAGGGCAGGGATTAGGGTACTCATCTCAGATACAACAGATTCCTTTTCATGTCCTTTCTTCTTATGAGGCAGAAAGGGAATTGAATCTAGATCTCCCACATCCCAGGTGAGTGCTCTAACCACTGGACTAAAGGTTTTAAGGGAGGTTGGTCTCGTCCCTCTTCCCCCAGCTGTTTTGTCCTACTGGAGCGGATGCCACACACGCGTTAGGTAGTCAAACACCTATCTTCCCTGGGTTTGTGGATTGCAAGCAGAGATAAGTGCTTCCCTGCAGCCTGGACTTAGGCATCTAGCTCTGTGAGAGGGGTAGAGTTTAGGGCACAAGCGTCTTGTTAGCACAGCTCTTTCACTAGCTTAGGCAGCTCCCCACCTAGCATGCTGACTTGTGGATTGTATTCCGAGGTACCTATCTCTCTCCATTCATCAAATAGGCAACCTAAGTGCCAGGGCTGGCTCCAGGCACCAGCGCAGCAAGCAGGTGCTTGGGGCAGCCAACGTAAAGGGGCAGCACTTTTCGCTCTTTGGTGGCAATTCAGCGGCGGGTCCTTAGTCCCTGTCGGAGGGAAGGACCCGCTTTAAAGTCCTCAGTCAATATGACTCCTATTATAAGAGCACCATACAGTCACAACATGATCATATTTCATCTCAGTAACTCCAGAAGTGGATAAATATGGAGATACTATAGAGCAGAAAGAAAGAGGGGGAGTTGTAAGGGCTGTGAAGGAAAAGAAAAGCTAAAATAAATTCCAGTGGCCCCAACTTGCTCAGAGCAAATAGACAATTAGATCCCGATGCTGTTATTGTGATTGTGTTTTTGAGGCTCTGATATTAGGACAATGAAGTGTAGGGAAATCTACCCAGAATGTTCATGAAAATCAAAGGAGCAAACAACGTTAGCTGGCCTTTCTCTTAATATCTCTGTCTACAATGCTGCTCAAATAGAGTGAAAATGGATATGGGAGGCAAAGATATGTCAAGTAAGTACACAATGCTTTTGTTCTTTCTCCTTACTATTATCATTGTTTGAGTCCTGCATTGTTTCCTACTCAACAGTTGATACTAGATGATATTTATGCACACAAGGACATTTTTTCATTACAAATATTAGTAGAAAATCAAAACTATTTTGCATTGCTGCATATACATATGTCCTTATATATGGAATAAAAAGAAAATATACTGTTTCTCCTATCTCAGGGTTCTCTGGACTGTCTCACTATGAGTTGCTACCCTTTACAATACATGATTGCAGAGCAGGCTGACTTCAGTAAACAATAGGGTTTTTGTTTTTTTGCCAGCTACTATTTGCTTATACTCCATCCTAACTGCCTGCTTCTTTAATATATTTTACTTACACTATATGGCAAATTGCTCTCCCTGCATGTATCCTTTCTTGAATACATAGTCTTACTAAAGCTAACATTTTCCCAAATGTTTTCTTGGCTAACATTATTTCCCCCCTCCCACATTGATTACAGCAGGGATTGGCAACCTTGGGCCTGCTGGTTTGTTTACCTGCCGTGTCCACAGGTTCGGTCAATCGCGGCTCCCACTGTCGCAGGCCAATGGGGGCTACGGGAAGCGGTGCAGGCCAAGGGATGTGCTGGCCACGGCTTCCTGCCACCCCCATTGGCCTGGAGCCAGGGTGCTTACCCTGGCAGGCCACATGCCAAAGGTTGCTGATCCCTGGGTTGCAGCACAAACATTCCAATGTGTGTAACTGGAAGATTGGGGCTAACTTGGGGCTAACTCTCCCTCCTGCTCTTCAGCTGAACTCTTTGCTAAAGCACAGGCTGGAGTTGTGTCATATAAGGGCTTTTCAGAGAGTATTAGAGTCCAAACTAATGCTATTGGGCCCGATTTTTCAGAAGTGTTGAGCCACTACAATTCTTTTTAAAGTCAAAATTTGGCCCATTTTATTTCAACGCTGGTATTTTAGGTCTCATTAGAAGCTCTGTCAAAGAAAGAATATTGCACAATTGCTTAGTATACAAATATTCAGATTAAATACAAATAAAGAAAACATTATCTACAATACTCTTTAAACCAAAGCTGTTGAGTAGTAGCCTCCTTATGCAGACTTGAAGAAAATATTGGCTCACCAGCAGTGCTGGTAAGACACTGAGCTTTAGCTTCTGTCTCTTATTGCATGACAAAAGTCAAAGTTACCAAAAATTATGCCTCTCTCACATGGCAGGGATCAATATCCCCTGACTCCTATGGCTTCTGTTGCACCTTCCTGTTTAAAATATATTTTAAACAAGAAATCCTGTGCAAAGAAAACACATCGACCAGATGCAAGGCATAATTTTTTTTTAACGGTGAAGGCAGTTAACTGTTGGAACAACTTTCCAAGGGTTGCAGTGAATGTACCATCACTGGCAATTTTTAAATCAAGATTGGATGTTTTTCCTAAAATTATATGCTTTAGGAGTTATTTTAAAGTTCTGTGGACTGAGTTATACAGGAGGTCAGTCTAGAAGATCACAATGGTCCCTTCTGGCCTTGGAGCCTATGAATCAAAAATAACAACCACAAACCAGTACAGCCAATTAATGAAACACAGAAATAGAGACATCTAGGATAAAAGTCAGAGTACTGGACATCTGTCAATAAGTATTTCTGAACCTCAGTGACTTTCTGTGAATATAGTCACTACTTGTTCTCAAAATAGTTCCTTCTATGGTAGCTTGTTCAGCTACTGAGGTGGCTGTGCCACCTGGAGCCTGTTTTCTGCTCCTGGTTATGGTGTATGATCTGAATGCAGACAGTTAGTTTTGCAGGTTGGCAGCCATTTTCTCACTGAAATGTAGCATTTTCTCCTACTTGCAATGGGGTTATTACCTGTTTGGCATTTTTGCTGTGGTATTTCTTCTGACCTATCTTTCTGGCATATAGCTCTTCTACAACTACTCCAGGATTAATTGATTTGGTGCAAGAAGCTTGTTGGATGTTTGCATTAAGGTTTTTGTCCTTCTGCCCATAACTACTGAGCAATAACTCTATAGTGTGTGCATTCTGATTGGCCACTTTTCTCAGAATACTTCATCCATATGCTCTTAACAAGCATGGCTCCTCTACCTACTCACTTCCCCACATCCTCACATTGTCACCACACTTAATGTAAGATAAGAAGTAACATTACTTTTAAAAAGGAATTGCTCTAATGATAGAAGGGCAGGGTCAGACCATGTCTTCCTAAAGAGACATGGATGTACAGTATATGGTGAAATAGTGAGGAGCCTGAGGTTTGGTAGCATGAGAAGATGGGGAGGTGAATTACAAGTTAGTGTGTTCATGTTTGTTGTGGGCTTGTGGACAGGGAGCAGAGAACAGTAGCCAGCGGAGTGCAGGAGTGAGAAGAGGAAATGCATATTTTAGTGCAGGGATTGGCACGCGGCCTGTGCTGCTTCCTGCAGCCCCCATTGGCCTGGAGCGGCGAACCGCAGCCAGTGAGAGCCGCGATCGACCGAACCTGTGGACACGGCAGGTAAACAAACCGGTCTGGCCCGCCAGGGTAAGCACCCTGGTGGACTGCATGCCAAAGGTTGCCGATCCTTGTTTTAGTGCAATAAAAATAATGGGCTTCCTAGTAACATGGTGGTACGTTTATCCTGGTCTAAGCATTAGATTGACCTTCAGGTGAAGAGATTGTTTAGCCCAGGACACTGTTATTAACTAATAATAAAAGTCACCTCCTCCGATTATTATTTAAATAGCTGTATGGTCGTTATGCAAATCAGTCAGCTACGACCAATCTGAGTGCAGGAAACTTAAGGAACTGTATAATTCATCAGCAGCTGTGAAGCATCCCTCCACTCTGACTGGCAGAGATGATTTCACATCCGTGTAATTTAAAATAACTGCTGACATCTCAAATCTGTGTGAGGGTCAGAGACATATTGCTAAAGGCCACAGGCATGCCAGCCATTTATTTCAAAACTGACACTTCATTTCCTCTCCTCAATGCTACTGTAATAATAAGGGATAAACCGACACCTATACAACAAACTTGTCAGCCCAGTTGTCCAGTTTATTGTAAAACATACTGTATTTCCCTTCAATGTATGAGCAGTTCTATAGCATGTCCATGCTACAAAATCTGATTTTTCTCCACCAAAAAGCAATCCATGCTCAAAAAGTGTTAATTTTTTCGGTCCTAATGGCAATGAGATCCTGGCATCTACTGTATGCAATGGAGCCCATCATTCACTAAATAAGACCCCAAGAATGGAAATTCCTTAACAGAGCTGATGATCAGGGTTTTTTTCTCCTGTGGAGAACAGTATAAGATTTTCATTTAACATGGCATGTGTTGTGATAAGTCCTATCTGTTCTGCAAATACCTTGTTACCCATAGGCAGGACCCAAGGCATTTTAGTTAGCCAGAAAGAGCTGGTCAGGCAGAGCTTGTCTGAGCAAGGACACTAAGCATGCATTGGAATGTCCCTGGTGTCAGAGTGGTCCTTGCTGCCACTGAACCTATTCTTCTTCAGCCTTATTAATTAAAAAAGATTGAAGGAAGGCAGGTTTGTCATGTCTCTGTGGTCAGAAGCCAGGCATAGCTCATTTCTGGTGACTTAAATGATTTGTAAGAGATTTTTTTAGTATGTATATTATCTTTTTTTAATTAATTTGTCTGCTGTACCTGCTATTGTGTGTTGAATTCCCCAGACAGCAAGGGTAAGAGAGAGATTCAGCTTTTAGGTTCTCCAAATTTACCTTTTTTCCTCCTTTCTTTTTAGCTCCTCCGGAGTCATAACAGGCTCCAGTTATTCTCAGAGCCTCTTGAATGCATTGCTGTGACTAGGCAGGTTGGCAATAAAGAATCCAGTTTGATTAAAATGTATCTTCAACATAAAACACCAGCACAACTTTCTAACCCAGTGGGATTTTAAACAAGATTCTATACTCTCAAAATCGTAGTCTGATTCCCAAGGCCAACCAGTTTTAATTGGAATTTCTATAATAGTAATAATTAATAATAGTCCTCTGCAAAGATGCACGCACAGTTGGGCCAGATTTTGACCTTCCTAAACACAGTGTAAATCCAAACTAATTTCATTGAATTTGATGGAGATACTCTGGGTGAAATCTTGGCTCTAGTGAAATCAGTAGATGTTTTGCCATTGACTTAATAGGGCCAGGATTACATTTTCCATATTTACTCCATTGTAAGTGGTATCAGAATCTCATTGTTGGAGTCTAACTTATAATGATTCACAGTATATTGTGATATCAAGCTCTATTCTATGTAACTTTTTTTTTCAAGTCTTGTACTACATCTAAATCTAGCACCAACCCTGCTTTAAGGCAGGTGCTTTAATTCTATGTTCTAGCAACATTGGCATTCCACTTCCCCCCCACCCCCACTTTTTATTTCTCTTTGAAATTTAAATTTATCTTGACTATAGTGCAAATTAAATCTTTGTCGCATTGGTCACAAAAAAAATTGTCTACAGATATTTTCTATTAAGTGCACTTTCCCAAAAATAATTGGGAGGGAGGGAAAATAACGAAAGATTCACCTAATGTATCAGGATTAAAATTTAAGACTTAGTTGGCATTTATATTAAAAAAATCTCTAATATTGAATCATTTTGAAATAACTTTCAAAAGACATGAATAGTATAGTGCCTCATCTAGTAACTGGGAGCCTGTATATTCTATGTAAACCCAAACTGATTGGAAGGTAAAGTTGCCAATGATTCTAGTATGCATGCTGCAACAAATTGATTTACAATTTTAGTTGCAAGGCCTGTAATTTATATTGGGGGAAGAGAGACAAACAATCCTGTGTAGGAGGAAAAAATTATAGCGAGTGCCACTTTAGTTATTCTATTTTTATCACCTACAAAATAGTGTAGGAAAAAACCTTGTATCATATCATCATCACAATTGCTAGAAGAAACAATCTTGGAGCTATTTTTAAAGGCATATGTGGGGGAGGGGGAGATACTCTTTTGAGGAAGATGCACAGAAAAGGCAGGAAGTAGTTTACAAGACTAGATTTTATATTTTATAAATGTCTTAATGTTCTGATTCTTTGAAGTTATCACAGTGTGGGTAGGTGATTTGTTTTCCATTTGATGTTTATTATTGCTACTTTTTATTTCACTCCTTACAAAACATGGTCCTCCAAGGATCTTAAAATTGAAATAGGTAGACAACACAAGATGCACTTGGACTTCCAGAAGATAATGCTAATATCATCCTGAGATTCATACATGATGGTGAGTTTAGTATCCTTCTGTTAGTGTTCTTTCCCTTTGCTCCTCATAGAGGGTCAGGTGATAGGTCAGCCACCTCTATAGCACTCACTCTTCCTCCTTATTTCATTCCCCATGAAGAGCCCTCCATGGAGTTGGGATCTGTGCCTGGGATGGCAATAGGCTAGGGCAGGAGAGAGGGCCTAAGGTGAACAACAGCTTCTCTGAGTCATGTTGGGAATTGTTAAGTGGTAACAGCCTTAGGTTCTGTCAAGGCTGAATCCCCACTCTGGCACTTCGATTGCAGAAGGATTGTAAGGACTCTAAAAATTAATACTGGCCACTCCAGGCTTGTATTAAACTTCCAAGGTTACAGCTTCTCTCTGACCTTGGATTGGTAGATGCTGCCACCACCCAAGTGCAAAACCCCTTTGAGAACCCAGGAAGGCACACTTGGGAATTCCTTCCTGTGGGGTATCCTCGAGCCCTTTCACCCCCCCTCTGGGGAAGAGCTGAGAAAGAAGAAGAAAAAAAAAAGGAAATCAACTGTTGCCACCCGCTAATTAAACAACATGTGCACAAACCTCTTAAGACACAACATTCCAATTCTATTCTTAAAAAAGGTAAATTTTATTAATAAAAAGAAGAAAAAACATCTGGGAACTTAAGCTTTTGCTAGATCTAAAAAAACCCTACAACTACAAGGATTAAGCATCAAGAATAACTCTCTTGATGTCTAGCTTAAAGGTTACAAGCAAAACAAAAGCACCTGAGGTTAACACAGAAGAATCCACAAGCCATTAAGAAATAAAAGGAATAAGCCTAATAGCGCCTTCCAAGACATTTCCTGATCTACTTACATATCTGGGGTTTTAGATGAGTAGTCTCTAGGTATTATACTGATGGTTTTTCATACCTGGCCCAAGCTTCTCACAGCATAACTGCTCCCTGTCTTCCTCTCCCCAAGAACAACAACAGACAGACAAAAGGGGAGTCTTGTTTCAATTTTAAAAAGTTCTAGCCTTCTCATTGGCTCTTTGGCCAGGTGCCTACTCACTTCCCTTTACCTATGCATAGCAGTGAGACGTTTTAACCTGTTACAGGTAGAGCAATTAGAGAACAGCTACTAAGAGCGATTTTATAGCTATTGGCTAGCTGGGTGTCCATAAAAGGGAGCTACCCCCCTCTTAATTTATCACAAGCCCCCCAGATCACAGACAGTGTTGGCCAGCCTGGTTCAGGTCAGGTCCACGCTGGCTGGGATTTCTTTCTGGAGGTTTAGGAAAACAGAGTTAATACGCAACAAAGAGTCCAGTGGCACCTTAAAGACTAACAGATGTATTGGAGCATAAGCTTTTGTGGGTGAATGCCTACCTAATCAGACGCATGTAATGGAAATTTCCAGAGGCAGGTATAAATATGTAGGCAAGAATTAGTCTGGAGATAACGAGGTTAGTTCAATCAGGGAGGGTGAGGCCCTCTTCTAGCAGTTGCGGTCTGAACACCAAGGGGGAGAAGAAACTGCTTTTGTAGTTGGCTAGCCATTCACAGTCTTTGTTTAATCCTGATCTGATGGTGTCAAATTTGCAAATGAACTGAAGCTCAGCAGTTTCTTTTTGAAGTCTGGTCCTGAAGTTTTTTTGCTGTAAGATGGCTACCTTTACATCTGCTATTGTGTGTTCAGGGAGGTTGAAGTGTTCTCCTACAGGCTTTTGTATAGTGCCGTTCCTAATATCTGACTTGCATCCATTTATGCTTTTACATAGGAACTGTCCAGTTTGGCCAATGTACATAGCAAAGGGGCATTGCTGGCACATGATGGCGTATATAACATTGGTGGATGTGCAGGTGAATGAACCAGTGATGTTGTAGCTGATCTGGTTAGCTCCTGTGATGGTGTCGCTGGTGTAGATATGTGGGCAGAGTTGGCAACGAGGTTTGTTGCATGGATTGGTTCCTGAGTAAGAGTTGTTATGGTGTGGTGTGTGGATGCTGGTGAGAATATGCTTAAGGTTGGCGGGTTGTCTGTGTGCAAGGACTGGCCTGCCTCCCAAGGTCTGTGAAAGCGAGGGATTGTTGTCCAGGATGGCTTGTAGATCACTGATGATGAATTGGAGAGTTTTAAGCTGAGGACTGTATGTGATGGCCAGTGGAGTTCTGTTGGTTTCTTTCTTGGGCTTGTCTTGTAGCAGGAGGCTTCTGTGTACACGTCTGGCTCTGTCGATTTGTTTCCTTATTTCCTCGTACGGGTAGCATAGTTTTGAGAATGCTTGGTGAAGATCTTGTAGGTGTTGATCTCTGTCTGAGAGGTTGGAGCAAATGCGGTTGTATCTCAGTGCTTGGCTGTAGATGGTGGATCGTGTGGTGTGTCTGGGGTGGAAGCTGGAGGCATGAAGGTAGGCATAGCGGTCGGTGGGTTTTCGGTATAGGGTGGTGTTAACGTGACCATCACTTATTTGTACTGTGGTGTCTAGGAAGTGGACCTCCTGTGTAGATTGGTCCAGGCTGAGGCTGATGGTGGGGTGGAAGCTGTTGAAATCATGGTGGAATTCTTCCAGAGTCTCCTTCCCATGGGTCCAGATGATGAAGATGTCGTCAATGTGGCATAGGTAGAGAAGGGTCATGAGTGGACAAGAGCTGAGGAAGCGTTGTTCCAGGTCAGCCATAAAAATGTTGGCATATTGTGGGGCCATGCGGGTGCCCATGGCAGTGCCACTGGTCTGGAGGTATATATTGTCACCAAATTTGAAATAATTGTGTGTGAGGATAAAGTCACAGAGCTCAGCAACAAGTTGTGCAGTGTCATCATCAGGGATACTGTTCCTGACAGCTTGTATTCCATCTGTGTGTGGGATGTTTGTGTAAAGAGCTTCCACATCCATGGTGGCTAGGATGGTGTTTTCTGGGAGATCACCAATGCATTGTAGTTTTCTCAGGAAATCAGTGGTGTCACGGAGATACCTGGGAGTGCTGATGGCATAGGCTCTGAGTAGAGAGTCCACATATCCAGATAGTCCTTCAGTGAGAGTGCCAATTCCAGAGATGATGGGGGGGTCCAGGATTTCCAGGTTTGTGGATTTTGGGTAGTAGATAGAGTCCCGACCGGGGTTATTCTAAGGGTATGTTGATTTGTTCCTGTGTTAGTGTAGGGAGTGTCCTAAGTAGATGGTGAAGTTTCTTAGTATATTCCTTAGTGGGATCTGAGGAAAGTGGCCTGTAGAATTTGGTATTGGAGAGTCATCTGGCAGCCTCCTTCTGGTAGTCAGACCTGTTCATGATGACAACAGCACCTCCTTTATCAGCCTCTTTGATTATAATGTCAGGGTTGTTTCTGAGGCCGTGGATGGCATTGCATTCTGCATGACTGAGGTTATGAGGCAAGCGATGTTGTTTTTCCACAATTTCTGCATGTGCACGTCGGCGGAAGCATTCACCTCAAATTTTAGTACTAATTACATGAAGAACTAAACGGTATTTTTCACATTTTAAGGACTACAATGACTTAGAATACATGGACATTTTTACCCAGATGATTCTGGGAAACCTTCCCAGGAGAGTGCATAAGCCACTTTGTTAGAGGCTCCTGAAATGTGTTATATTTCAAAATCAAAGTCTTGAAGAGCTAAACTCCAGCAAAGAAGTTTTTTGTTAGTCTCATTGACGGTTTGAAACCACTTCAGTGCAGCATGGTCAGTCTGCAGGTGGAAATGCCATCCCCAAATGTATGGGCGTAGCTTTTCCAGAGCATACACAATAGCATAACATTCTTTTTCTGAGACTGACCATTGGCTTTCCCTCTCAGAAAGTTTTTTGCTTAGAAACACGACAGGATGGAATTGTTGATCTGGTCCTTCCTGCATTAAAAATGCTCCTACACCATGCTCGGATGCATCCATGGTAACAATGAAAGGTTGGTTCAAGTCTGGGTCCCTTAGTATAGGATCAGATGTAAGGGCCACCTTAAGCTGGTTTAAGGCTTTCTGACACTTCTCAGTCCACTGAAGTGCATTTGGCTGTTTTTTCCTAGTTAGGTCGGTCAGTGGGGTGACAATTAGGCTGTAGTGTGGTACAAATCATCTGTAATACAGGATTGGACCTGCTTCTTTGACTTAGGGACAGGCCAATTTTGGATAGCATTTACTTTAGCCTGTAGGGCGTTGATAGATCCTTGACTCACCTGGTGTCCAAGGTACATTATCCTGTATAGGCCTATTTGACATTTTTTTTGGCCTTAAGGGTTAATCCTGCCTCCCTTATATGCTGGAAGACAGCTTGGAGGTGTTCCAGGTGTTCTGCCTCTGAAGCTGAGAATATGGCCATACTGTCAAGATAGGTGACTGCAAATTCCCCAAATCCAGCCAGAAGGTTGTCTACCAGTTTCTGGAAGGTGGCGGATGCATTTCGCAGATCGAAAGGGAGCACATTAAATTCACACAGCCCTACATGGGTGATGAAAGCTGACCTTTGCTTGGCTGGGTCATCTAGCGGCACTTGCCAGTACCCCTTAGTTAAGTCTAAGGAGGAGATGAATTGGGCATGTCCCAGTTTTTCCAATAGCTTATCTGTGCGTGGCCTTGGATAGTTCTCTGGGTGAGTCACAGCATGTAGCTTGCGGTAGTCCATGCAAAAGTGGATTTCCGCATCTGGTTTGGGAATCAGAATTACTGGAGAGGCCCATGCACCCTCAGAGGGGCAGATTATACCCATCTGTAAAAGTTCATTGATCTCCCTTTCTATTGCGGTTTTGGCTTGAGGAGCCATCCGGTAGGGTTAGGCTCTAATTAGGTGAGCATCACCTGTGTCAATGGAGTGGAACGCCCCTTCTGTCCATCCTGGGGTGGCTGAAAACATTGGCGCAAAGCTGGTGCACTGCTCCTGGATTTGCTGTCGCTGCTTATGCCCAAGGGTCATGGAAAGGCTCACCTCTTCTATGCCACCATTACATTTTCCTTCATAGTAGACTCCTTCAGGCCACTCAGCATCATCTCTCTCCGTTACACGTAGAGCAACATGATTTTGATTCACATCTGAATGTTGAGCCTCAGTTGCAGACATTGCAACGCAGGCTGAAAGCCACACTTTTTGCTTTTAGTTTGTTTCAGTGCAGCCTGTGGTTCCAAATTACTAATAAGTGCCTGAAACCAATGTTTTTTTCTTCTGCACTGGAGTGTGTAGGGCTTTGTGACTCCTAACATCTTACAAAGCATCAACACATTCAGATATGGCACAAGGTTTCTACATAACTTGATGGTGGGGGGAGCAGAATACACTAATGGAAGAAAAAATAGCTTCTGTCACTAGCTGTTTCTTCCTTGTAAAATTTCCTTTACTGAGCAAAGCAACATGTGTACTTCTCATTTGGAAGCTAGACGTTATTACTGATGTTTGTATTCGCTGTTGTTCAGGCAGGTATGAAGTGTGTGTCTCTCTGTCAACATAAAATCACCCTTTTCTGAACATTCTTTTTAAGTATTTGTAACAATAGATTAAGATTGCTGTAACAGTGATCAGAAAAAAGAATAGATCTTTGTATTTAACAGCATTGTGTGTACAGTCAGTTTCAATATTTTCCCTGCATAGTTTCCTGTTTTTTTTTTCACAAAGGTAAAAATTGAGAAATAAGATGTGATTTATAAAACCACAGATTTTGGCAGGAGGATTGTGAGACAGATAGTACCTGATTTCAATATCATAGTCTGTTTAAAGGGACACTCAAGAAGGCACTCACTCTTAGGCACACAATTTCTGAGAAAGGTGACTTTATTATTCAGTGGGAATCTATATTCACTAGACTGTTTCAGAACTTTAATAGTCATATGTGGCTGCTTGTTTCTTCGCCCCATTATTTTGCTAGACTTTGTAGTTAAATGGTGATACAGGAAGATAGTTCCCCATCTTAGCTGTGAAAGCCTAACATCATCCTAACTGGTATATAGTAATGTCCAAGTGGGGCAATTTTACTGGGGAGACATTGTAGCCCAGGGGTCGGCAACCTTTCAGAAGTGGTGTGCCAAGTCTTCATTTATTCACTCTAATTTAAGGTTTCGCGTGCCAGTAATACATTTTAACGTTTTTAGAAGGTCTCTTTCTATAAGTGTATAATATATAACTAAACTATTGTTGTATGTAAAGTAAATAAGGTTTTTAAAATGTTTAAGAAGCTTCATTTAAAATTAAATTAAAATGCAGAACCCCCCGGACTGGTGGCCAGGACCCAAGCAGTGTGAGTGCCACTGAAAATCAGCTCGCGTGCCGCCTTCGGCACACGTGCCATAGGTTACCACCTCTATTGCTACCCCTGTTGTAGCCCTCTCAGATGAAACAACTAGACAGCAAGACTGTGTGTTGAACTACTGTACTTCTAAATAAAATGCTTTCAGTTTCTCAATATGTCATTTCATTTAAAATATCCTTGTAGAGCTGACAATTTTTAATAATAGGCTTGGAGAAAACATGGAAGTTAGGAGCAGCCAGAGTAGTTAGTACCTGGCTGAGGAGCTTTTGATCCTTTCAGAACATGATGCAACAACAGTGCCTGTCTGGGAGAAGAGGTATTCCACGGGCAAGTCTTCTGTCTTTTCGTTCTCTTCTAGGGACGTTTTGTACTCATGCTGGCTGGACTGTACTACCCAGGGTGGAGAAGGAAAAGGGGAGATCCTAGCCTCTTGTCTGGGTGACATGTAGAGGCCTCACCAAATCCTAATAAAATGGCCCTATAAATTCCCTTTCTTCTCCTGACATTGGTGGGGAAGGGAAATATGTGAGTGCTCATCAGGTGTCTGGGGTTTGGTGACTTCGATGTATGGTGCCTGTTCTTTAATGGAATGTAACTGGTCATTGACAGATTACTGTTAATACCTGGGAACCATGAACATTGGTTAGACCCAGTATGGCCATTCCTATGTTCCATCTAGCCCAATATCTTCTTGTGATGAGTTCCCCCACAGGGTGCCACCTGGAACTGGAGCCCCCCTGAATCACCAGCCTGTTCTCCCTTTACAGTGTACTGCTGTGATCATCCTGCTGTGCCCTCTCCCAGGCTCCAGCCTGCACTTTTACCAGCACACATACCGGTAGGGACACACCCAGCTCTGCATGGGGAGGTGTCAGCTAAGGAACTTCACAGCTATGCAGGCATGCACCCCCCTCTGGTGTGTAAACCCAAAATTCTACCATTTTGCGCTGGACAGGGATCTGTACAGCATAAGCACATGAAATTTGCCCCCTCCCTCAATGTGGAGAGGAAATATGCAACAGCTTTCTTCCCCCAGTTATGATTTCCACACACACTGGTTTTAGACAAAGCAAAAACAAGTTTATTAGCTATAAAAGATAGATTTTAATTGATTATAAGGGATAGCAATCAGATTAAAGCAGATTACCTAGCAAATAAACAAAACATACTACATCAATTGGATATGAATAGCAAATTCTCACCCTAAATGATGATTCAAGCAGGCTGCAGCTTCTTAAGGAGCAAGCCACACTAACTTACAGCTAGGAATCCCCAGGTATTTCATTCACAGGCTAAACATCCCTTTAGCCTGGGTCCAGCACTTCCCCCAGTTCAGTCTTTGTTCCTCAGGTGTTTCCAGGAGTCTCTTTGGATAGGGAGTCAGTGAAGAACCATGATGATGTCACTCCTCTGCCTTAAATAGCTTTTTGTATATGGCAGGAACCCTTTATTTCAAAGCTTGGTTCCCACGCCAGTGAGCGGAAAAACAGTGGTATCCCAAGATGGAGTCCAGCACCAGGTGATCTGGTCACATGTCCCTTTAGTGTCACAGCAGCCATAACTCGGAGGCTGTTTGTAGTGTCCTCAGGAAGGCATCCTCCACCCTTACCTTGGTGGGAGATAAACTTCTTCTAAGGCCTATTGTTTTTTCTAATGGCTCATTATCCTGAATGGACCCTTCCCAGCCAAACATCTAGATTGAGAGCTTTTTGCCTAGTGGGCGTTCCCCAGATGTAAACACATTTGTAACACAGATACATAGTCAATATTCCTAACTCCAGATACAAAAATGATACATACATACAAATAGGGTAATCATATGCAGTAAATCATAACCTTTTCAATGATATCTCACATGACCTATCTTGCATAAAATACATAATAATTATGCCATAATCAGATAATCATCATATCTCTATGAAGAATATGGGGTGCAGTATCACACTTGTCTTTCAACAGATGCCAGTGCCAGATGCTTCAAAGGGAAAGGACAGAACAGGGCAATCATCAAGTGATCCATCTCCTGTCATCTAGTCCCAGCATCTGGCAGTCAGAAACGTAGGGACACCCAGATCATGGAGTTGCGTCTGTGACTATCTTGGCTAATAGCCATTGATGGACCTATCCTGCATGAACTTATCTAGTTCTTTTTTGAATCCAGTTCAGAACATTCCCTGGCAACAAGTTGTACAGGTTGACTGTGCGTTCTGTGAAGACATATTTGCTTTTGTTTGTTTTTAAACCTGCTGCTTATTATCTTCTTGTGTGGTTTTTGTGTTATAAAGGGGTAAATAACACTTCCTTATTCCCTTTCTACATACCATTCATGATTTTATATATGTCTATCATTATTCCCCTTAGTTGCCTCTTTACCAATCTGGAAAGTCACAGTCTTTTTATTCTCGCCTCATATAGAAGGTATTCCATCCCCTTAATCATTTTTGTTGCCCTTCTCTGTACCTTTTCCACAGTATTCCACAGTATTCAAGGTGTGGGCATACCATGGATTTATATAATGGCATTATGATATTTTCTGTTTTATTATCTTTCCCTTTCCTAATGGTTCCTAACATGCTGTTAGCTTTCTTGACTGCTGCTTCACATGGAATGGATGTTTTCAGAGAACTATCCACAATGACTCCACAATTTCTTTCTTGAGAGGCAACAGCTACTTTAGACTTCATCATTTTGTATTAGGGCTGTCAATTAATCGCAGTTAACTCACAAGATTAACTCAAAAAAATGAATCACAATTAAAAAAATGAATCGCGATTAATCACAGTTTTAATCGCACTGTTAATAGAATACCAATTGAAATTTATTAAATATTTTGGATGCTTTTCTACATTTTCATATATATTGCATTCTGTGTTGTAATTGAAATCCACAGTGTACATTACTTTTGATTACAAATATTTGCACTGTAAAAATTATAAACAAAAGAAATAGTATTTTTCAGTTCACTTCATACAAGTGCTGTAGTGCAATCTCTTTGTCGTGAAAGTGCAACTTACAAATGTAGATTTTTTTTTGTTACATAACTGCACTCAAAAACAAAACAATGTAAAACTTTAGCACCTACAAGTCCACTCAGTCCTACTTCTTGTTCAGCCAATCACTAAGACAAACAAGTTTGTTTACATTTACAGGACGTAATGCTGCCTGCTTCTTATTTACAATGTCACCAGAAACTGAGAACAGGCATTTGCATGGCACTTTTGTGGGCAGCATTGCAAGGTGTTTAAATGCCAGATATGCTAAACATTTGTATTCCCTTTATGCTTCAACCACCTTTCCAGAGGACATGCTTCTATGCTGATGATGCCCATTAAAAAATAATGCTTTAATTAAATTTGAGACTGAACTCCTTGAGGGAGAATTGTATGTCCCCTGCTCTGTTTTACCCTCATTCTGCCATATATTTCATATTATATTAGTCTTGGATGATGACCCAGCACATGTTATTCATTTAAAGAACACTTTCATGGCAGATTTCACAAAATGCAAATCAGGAACCAAAGCGAGATTTCTAAAGATAGCTACAGCACTCGACACAAGGTTTAAGAATCTGAAGTGCCTTCCAAAATCTGAGAGGAATGAGGTGTGGAGCATGCTTTCAGAAGTCTTAAAAGAGCAACACTCCAATGCAGAAACTACAGAACCCAAACCACCAAAAACAAAAAAAAGTAAGAAAATCAACCTTCTGCTGGTGGCATCTGACTCAAATAATGAAAATGAACATGCGTTGGTCCTCACTGCTTTGGATTGTTATCGAGCAGACACCAGACATCAGCATGGACACCTGTCCTCTGGAATGATGGTTGAAGCATGAAGGTACATACGAATCTTTAGCACATTTGGCACGTAAATATCTTGCGACACCAGCTACAACAGTGCTATGAGAACGCCTGTTCTCATTTTCAGGTGACATTGTAAACAAGAAGCAGGCAGCATTAAACAAACTTGTTTGTCTGAGCGATTGGCTGAACAAGAAATAGGACTGAGTGGACTTGCAGGCTATAAAATTGTACATTGTTTTATTTTTGAATGCAGTTTTTTTTGTACATAATTCTACATTTGTAAAGTCAACTTTCATGATAAAGAGATTGCACTACAGTACTGGTATTAGGTGAATTGAAAAATACTATTTTATTTTTTTACAGTGCACATACTTTTATAATAAAAAATAAATATAAAGTGAGCACTTTACACTTCGTATTCTGTGTTGTAATTGAAATCAATATATGTGAAAATGTAGAAAACATCCATAAATATTTAAATAAATGGTATTCTATTATTGTTTAACAGTGGATTAATCATGATTAACATTTTTAATCGCACAATTAATTGCGATTAATTTTTTAAATCGCTTGACAGGCCTATTTTGTGTATATAGCTGGGATTGTTTTCCAGTGTGCATTACTTTGCACTTATCAATATTGAATTTCATCTGTCATTTTATTGCCCAGTCACCTAATTTTATGAGGTCGCATAGTAAACTCTTTGCAGTCTGCTTTGGACTTAATTATCTTGAGTAATTTTGTATCAGCTGCAAATTTTGCCATCTCATTGTTTAGCCTCTCACTTATAAATATGTTGAACAATATTTGCCCCAGTACGGATCCCGTGGTATACCACTATTTACCTGTCTCCATTCTGAAAACTGACTATTCATTCCTGCCCTTAGTTTCCTATCTTTTAACCAGTAACCAATCCATGAGAGGACCTTCCCTTTTATCCCGTGATTGCTTAGTTAGACTGTCAGATCCCTCATCTAAGGCTCTTAATCAAAGTACACTATATCCAATGGATCACCTTTGTTCACATGTTTGTTGACACCCTCAAAGAATTCTAGTAGATTGGTAAGGCATGATTTTCCCTTACAAAAGCGTGTTGACTCTTCTCCAACAAATCATGTTCATCTATGTGTCTGATAATTCTGTTCTTTACTATATTTTCAACCAATTTGCCTGGTACTGAAGTTAGGCTTACTTGCCTGTAACTGCCAGGATTGCCTCTGGAGCCTTTTTAGAAAATTGACATCACGTTAGCTATCCTCCAGTCGTCTGGTACAGAAGCTGATTTAAGTGATAGGTTACATATCACAGTTAATAGTTCTGCAATTTCATGTTTGAGTTCTTTCAGAATCCTTGGCTGAATAGCACCTGGTCCTGGTGAATTACTACTGTTTAATTATCAATTTGTTCCAAAACCACCTCTATTGCTACCTCAATCTGGGACAGTTCCTCAGATTTATCACCTAAAAAGAATGGCTTAGGTATGAGAATCTCCCTCACATCCTCTGAAGTGAAGAGCCTCTATTATGGTGGTTTTAAAAATTTTCCATGCAGCTTGCAGGCATTTCACTCTTGTGACTGTTCCTTTTAATTGCTGTTTAACTAGCTTCCTCATTTTTGTGTAGTTCCCCTTTCTGAAGTTAAATGCTATGGAGGTCGGCTCCTCCATATGTTAAATTTAATTATAGTATGGTCACTATTACTGAGCTGTTCAGTTATAGTCACCTCTTAGGCCAGATCCTGTGCACCACTTAGGACTTAATCAAGAATTGCATCTTCCCTTGTGGGTTCCAGGACTTAGCTGCTCTAAGAAGCAGTCATTAATGGTGTTTAGAAACTTTAGGCTCTCCTGAAGTGACATGCATCCAGTCAATATAGGCACAACCCTTATTATTGAGTTTTCTATTTATATACCCTCTCTAATCTCCTAAGCGTCTCACAATCATCATCATCACCAGGAGGTTGATAGTATATTCCTACTGTTATTCCATGCTTGAATAATAATAGTATTTCTATCCATAGCAATCCTATGATACTGTTTGATTCATTTTAAGATTTTTTTAATTAAATTTGACTCTCTGCCTTTTTTTCACATATAATGCCAGTCCCCCCCCGCACAACCTTTTCTGTCATTCCTATGTATTTTGTACCTTGGCATTACATTGTCCCATTATTGTCATCATTCACCATGTTTCTGTGATGCTTATTGTATCAATATTCTCATTTAATACCAGGCACTCAAGTTCACCCATCTTAGTACATAGACTTCTAGCATTTGTACATAAGCACTTATAAAATTTGTCACTTTTTAGTTGTCTGCCTTCGTGTGATGTAATTGAATGGGACTTTTCATTTGACTCTTTCTTGTCAGTTCCTACCTGTGCTTTATCAGCTTCTACCCTCTCCTTTTTATGAGGATATAGAGAATCCCCATTAATAGATCCTTCCCTATGGGATGTCTCTGTCCAAACCGTGTGCTCCTCTGCATCTGTTGACTTTTCCCCAGGCTTCAGTTTAAAAACTCCTCAATGACCTTTTCAATTTGACATTCCAGCAGTCTGGTTCCATTTTGGTTGAGGTGGAGCCCATCCTTCCTTTTTAGGTGCCTCCTTTCCCAAAAGGTTCCCCAGTTCCTAATAAACATCAAATCCTCCTCCCTACACCACCATTTCATCCATGTGTTGAGACCCTGCAGTTCTGCCTGTCTGTCTGACTCCATGTGGAACTGGAGCCATTTCAGAGAATGCTACCATGCAGGACCCTAGACTTTAATCTCTTTCCTAGCAGCCTAAATGTGGCCTCCTGGACCTCTCTCCTACCTTTTCCTATGTCATTGGTACTTATGTGTACCAAGACCACCAGCTCCTCTCGAGCACTGCACATAAGTCTGTCTAGATGTTTGTAGAGATCTGCAACCTTCGCACCTAGCAGGCAATTCACCATGCAGTTCTCCCGGTCATCTCAAACCCAACTATCTGTATATCTAATGATTGAATCCCTCATTACCATTACCCGTCTCTTCCTAATAACTGGAATTTCCTCCGCTGGAAAGGTATCATCATGGAAACCTCTCACACTGAGATCATCTGGAAGGAGGGTCCCAACTGTGGGATCATTTCCCTCCACTCCAGTATGATGGTCTCCTTCCCCGAGACTTTCATCCTCCTCAACAGCACAGAGGCCCTCAGACTAGGGATAGGATCACTCTGTGTCCCAGAAAGTCTCATCTACATTCCTCTCTGTCTCCCTTAGCTCCTCCAGTTCAGCCACTCAGGTCTCAAGAGCCCATACACAGTCTCCAAAGGCCAGGAGCTCCTTGCACTGAATGCACACATATGCCACTTGCTCACAAGGCAGGTAATCATACATACTGTCTTCAGTTCAATAAACTGGATAGCTGCTGGACTTCTGCCTGCATTCTTTTTACACCTGCAGTTTTGTTGTTGTTTGCTTTTGGGGACAGGGAGTTTATTGGCCTAAGTTTAGAAAATGTTAGGTGTATCTGACTCTCACACTCCCTCTCTAAACTTCCTCTCAAAACTCCTGTTTGGTAGCTCCTCTGGTCATAGGCGCTGACATCTGCTCCTGCCGGTGGGTGCTCAACCCCCTGACTCTGCCCTGGTCCCACCCCGACTCCAATCCTTCCATGTGGCCCTGCATCTGCCTGGCCCCCATTCCAACCCCTTCCCCAAAGTCCCCTCCCCAACTCCGCCCCCTCCCTTCCCCATTCTGACTGCTTCCCCAAATCCCCACCCTAGCCCCACCTCTTCCCCTGAGTGTGCCATGTTTCTGCTTCTCCCCCTCCGTCCCAGAGCTTGCTATGCTGTTTGGCGGTGGCCAGGCAGGAAGTGCTGGGAGGTAGGCTGAGGAGCGGGGACATGGCGTGCTTAGAAGGGGAGATGGGGGGGGGGGGAGCTTGGCTGCCGGTGGGTGTAGAACAGGGAGTTCCACAGGTTGACTGTACATTGTGTGAAAAATACTTCCATTTGTTTGTTTTAAACCTGCTGCCTATTAATTTCATTGGGTGACCCCTAGTTCTTGTGTTATGAGAAGGAATAAATAACACTTCCTTATTTACTTTCTCCACACCAGTCATGATTTTATAGACCTCTATCATATCCCCCCTTAGTCGTCTCTTTTCCAAGCTGAAAAGTCCCAGTCTTATTTAATCGCTCCCCATATAGAAGCCATTCCATACTCCTAATAAGTTTTGTTGTCTTTTTCTGAACCTTTTCCAATTCCAATATATCTTTTTTGAGATGGGACAACCACATCCGCATGCAGTATTCAAGATGTGGGTGTACCGTGGATTTATATAGACGCAATATGATATTTTCCGAGATCTTTCTTGAGTGGTAACACTTAATTTAGATTCCATCATTTTATATGTATAGTTGGGATTATGTTTTCCAATGTGCATTACTTTGCATTTATCAATATTGAATTTCATCTGCCATTTTGTTGCCCAGTCACTTGGTTTTATAGCTCCCCCGCACCTGTCAGCTTTCCCCCAGCCCTTAGTGTAAAAACTGCTCTACCACCTTTTCAATTTTAAATGCCAGCAATCTGGTTCTATTTTGGTTTAGTTGAAGACCATCCTTCCTGTATAGGGTCCTCCTTTCCCAAAAGTTTCCCCAGTTCCTAATAAATCTAAACCCCTCCTCCCTACACCATCGTCTCATCCACGCATTGAGACCCTGCAGTTCTGCCTGTCTAACTGGCCCTGCACGTGGAACTGGAAGCATTTCAGAGAATGCTACCATGGAGGGCCTGGACTTCAATCTCTTACTTAGCAACCTAAATTTGGCCTCCAGGACCTCTTTCTTATCCTTCCCTATGTCATTGGTACCTACATGTACCACTTCCTCTGGCTCCTCCTCAGCGCTACACATAAGTCTATCTAGATGTCTCAAGAGATCCTCAACCTTTGCACCAGGCAGGCAAAGTTCAAAGAGATTTTTCTTGACAGTCATATCAAATATTCTCCTGCCATCCCTTAAATTTATTTATTTTTCTTTCTGAGGCCCTGTTCTTAGGCTAAGCCTTTGGCTAAGGAGCAGAGGCAGCCATGAGCTGGGAAGTGAATGGTCACATCCTCACATTCCAAATTAGTCACATTGAAATAAGGCAATCTGGGGCTGTTAGAAAGGTGATCCGATCTATCACCTCCAGAGAAAGGGAAGAGCCTAGAAGATGTAAAAGGAAACTTAGTTTGATAGCATCTTGTCTGGCAAGAACTCACTTATCAATAGCTGGGATGTGAAATCCTCATTCCTGTATTGTTCTATCACTGTAGTCTCCACTTCCCTATTGTTTGTCTGTATAATCTCTGGCTGGTTTTGTGATTGTTTCTGTCTGCTGTATAATTAATTTTGTTGGGTGTAAACCAATTAAGGTGGTGGGATATAATTGGTTAAATAATTATGTTACAATGTGTCAGGATTGGTTAGTTAAATGTCAGTAAAATGATTGGTTAAGGTATAGCTAAGCAGAACTCAAGTTTTACTATATAGTCTGCAGTCAATCAGGAAGTAAGGGGGAAATGAGAACAGGGAATGGGGGTGGGGGAATTGGAATCATGTTTCGCTAAGGGTGGGGGAATGGTAACAGGGAATGGGAACAGAGACACAGGCAAAGCTCTGTGGTGTCAGAGCTGGGAAGGGGGACACTGAGGAAGGAAACTGGAATCATGCTCACTGGAAGTTCACTGCAGTAAACATTGAATTGTTTGCACTTTCAGACTTTGGGTATTGTTGCTCTCTGTTCATGCGAGAAGGACCAGGGAAGTGAGAGGGCGAAGGAATAAGCCCCCTAACACTTGTGAACTCGTGAGAATTAATAAGTTTAGGACATCTTATAAGAAGAGTTGTGGCCTGACAGAGCTGATATGGAGAAACTTCTTTAGTCAAGAAACCTAGGAAGAAATCCTGACCTCACTGAAGCCAATCGCAAACCTCCCATTGACTTCAACAGGGCCAGAATTTTACACCTGGAGCAGTTCTGAATATTCCATAATGCCAGATAGACATGGGCAATGGTTCCTAGGTCCAGGAGTCATTATACTGAGCCCCACAAGGTTGACTCTTGCTGGACTCAAAGAGAATAGAAAGGGCTAGGGAAGAGAATCAAAGTCTCTCCTCCAGGCTAAACAGGATCTACTTGTCTTATGGAAATAAAAACCTGGAAAGCTTCTCCCAGCTCTAAATTTCTTGGATTAGGCTAGCCAGGCTTCAGTGTTTACTGGTGTGGGGCTAAAAAAGCTGGGAGCACTTGTGAGGCCTGGTCTACACTGGGGGTGGGGGGATTGATCTAAGATACACAACTTCAGCTATGAGAATAGCATAGCTGAAGTCGACGTATCGAATTCAAATTACTTACTTCACATCCTTGCGGCGCTGGATCGATGGCCGCGGCTCCCCCGTCGACTTTGCTTCCGCCTCTCACACTGCTGGAGTTCAGCAGTCAACGGGAGAGTGATCGGGGATTGATTTATTGCATCTACACTACACGCGATAAATCAATCCCAGATAGATCGATCACTACCTGCCGATCCGGCGGGTAGTGTAGACATACCCTGAGAAGACTTAAAAGGAAATGAAAAGGTTATCTTGGGAGTTGTTTCAGTTGTTGCCACAAGGGTAGAAATGTTTTGCCTTTCCCTGAGCTTAAAGGTAGCTTACGCAGATCTAGGGCTCCAGTGACTGCTGCTTCCAGGAACTTTCCAAAGGGACTCCTGTGACGGGTTGGATCACAGAAAACCCCTTGGTTTCAGTGCCCTGCCTGGTTTGAGCCAGAAATGCTAGCCTGCTGCAAACACAGACCCAGGTCTGACCCATGCCTCCCGATATTAATACTTACTCTGGGTTAATTAATAAGTAAAAAGTGATTTTATTAAATACAAAAAGTAGGATTTAAGTGGTTCCAAGTAATAACAGATGGAACAAAGTGAATTACCAAGAAAAAAAAACCCACACAAGTCTAAACCAAATACAGTAAGAAAGTGATTACAGATGCAGTCTCACCCTCAGAGATGTTCCAGTAAGCTCCTTTTACAGACTAGCCTCCTTGTAGTCTGGGTTCAGCAGTCACTTACACCCCTGTGGTTACTGTCCTTTGTTCCAGTTTCCAGTTCAGGTAACCTTTGGGGTGGAGAGGCTATCTCTTGAGCCAGCTGAAGACAAAATGGAGGGGTCTCCCAGGGGCTTAAATAGACTTTCTTGTGTGGGTGGAGACCCCTTCCTCTCTCCTATGCAGAATCCAGTTGCAAGTTGGAGTTTTGGAGTCACATGGGCAAGTCACATGTCCATACATGACTCAGAACTTTACAGGTGGCAGCCGTTGCTCACATGCTACCTTGAAAGTCCCCTGAAAAGTAGACTTATGTGGATTCAAGTCTTCCAAGGTCCCATTGTCCGTTAAGTGTTTCTTGATTAGGCACTTAACTTGCAAATTCCTTTCTTAAGAAGCTGACCAAATGCCTTACTAAGGCTCCTTAAAATCAAACCAATACACGGTCAATATTCATAATTTTGACTACAAAAATGATACATGCATACAAATAGGATTAATATATTCAGTAGATCATAACCTTTACAGAGATATTACATGGCATATGTAGCATAAAACATATTCCAGTTATGTCATATATACATTCATAAACATACTTCCATAAAGCATTATGGGGTGCAACGTCACAACCCCAGTGCTTGAATATTGCCTTGCCTGGAACAGGAATAGCATTAGAGATAGTGTCTATCCCAGGACCACAACCTAATATATTTCCAACTACAGGTATGTTAGAGTGGTGTGTGTTGGGAGGGAAGGGGGAATGCATGAGCATCTGGTCTAATATAGAAAGGAAAAGTTTAGATGAAGTTTGTATGTGTATGAGCCCATCAATTATCTGCGTTTGCAAAAGTTTGATTTGGGCTTTAGCTCAGGTGGATTGTGGAATGGGGTGGAAGGTTGGAAAGGAACATGCAGAAATGCAAGATAGGTAGCATCATAAGTAAGGCTGCAAGTTTGTCACAGAGGTCACGGTAGTCACAGATGCCGTGATTTTCCAGGATCTCTGTGACTTCTGCAGCGGCTGGTGCAGCTGGCTGGGGCTGCCTGCTGCTGGGGCAGTCTTGGGCCACCATGCCCTCCTTCCCCAGCAGCAGGAGCAGGAGTTTTGGTGTGGCAGGTAGCTCTGGGTGGCACTTAACTTGGGGGGCTCCTGGAAGCGGCGACATCCCCCTCCCTCAGCTCCTAGAAAATGGCTCTGCATGCTGCCTCCACCCGCAGGCACCACCCCCCACCCCCAGCTCCCCTTGTCTGTGGTTCCTGGCCAATGGGAGGTGCGGAGCTGGCACTCAGGGCAGAGGCAGCATGTGAAGCCAGGTAGAGAGCCTGCCAGCCCCGCCAACCCCCCTTCAACACCAGCGGGGGTCTCGGGCTGCTTCCCCCATGAGCACCCACGGTTCCCCCAAGCCACTCCCTCCCCCAAGATTTAGTCAGGGATATATAGTACAAGTCATGGACAGGTCACAGGCCATGAATTTTTGTTTACTGCCTGTGACCTGTCCATGACTTTTACTAAAAATACCCGTGAATAAAACATAGCCTTAATCATAAGCTCTCAAACAGCCCATTTAATTAAGTCATGAGTTCATATTCATAATCCACATCAAACCTACTGGGCCTAGTGTCTGAACAAAAGACTCTTGAAACTAAACAAACCCTCAACTTTATATCAAATATATTTTTGTTTATCTCCTTGCCTCTAACACTGTTATTTAAACCTCAAATGTAATCCAAAATATTAGTTGTTTTCTTGTTATGACATATGATACAGGAGCTCTGTATCTGTTGCTATAATATACTCGAGCAGGGTATGTTTTCGTTGCTGATTGAAATGCTCTCAGAATGCCAGAAATGCACCTCATCAGCATTTCAAGTGATGTATTTATCTGAAGTAGTTTCCACCAGACCATTTTATTTGATGAATGGAAAACATAGCTTTAAGTTTCAAATTGGTGGAACCCAAGCCAAGAATTTATGGAGAATGTTTATAAGCATGTAGGTGGGTCAGACTCTGAGTATTGCTTGTTAGTGTATGGTTTTTTCTCTCTCTCTCTTTATGTTACCACCTTACAGAAGCCCATTCAATTACACCATCAACTTACGGTATTTACAGTTCAGCACTTGGCAAAAGATATACCTGTGTGGTGAATACAGCTATATAATTCAGCTGGCTTCAGTGCAAACGGACCTATGTGAAGATTAAATGAAGACACAAAACCACTCAAAGCTTTTACCTCTAAATTTCCAGCAAGAGGGTTTTCTTTTGTATTTTTGTTGCCACTGGGAGCCAATTATTTGAGTGCTTCTCAGTGCAACTTTCTCTTAGTTCTCTCAGTGTTGTGCTTGGATGTTTTTTTTCCTCCATTGATCCTGCACTACTACATCTCAGATAAGAGCTTCCAGCATTCCCCACAGATTTAATTATCTTAAGATGGGGGAAAATAAACATTTTAATCTTCTATATCTGACGTGCAGAAAAATGTGTGGGCTGCACAGCATTTGAAGACAAAGAGAAAATACTTAGAAGAGGTAATTGAGCAGATCAGGACAAGGATGGTGCTTGAAGATATTAAGCTAGGAAGCTGAAGTTGCAGTACATGCCTTGGTAAACAAAATTAGTGAAACATTTAGGGTGGCTGACTTAATTGCCAAAACAACTCTATCATAAAATATTCTGGACATGTTCTCATTTAAAATGAAATCAAAGAGGGACCAGCACCTGGCAATAAAATAAAATTGTACTAAGGGCAGCTAACAAGAATATTGGAAAGTTTCCCTGTCAAAATACTCTTTTACATTACTGGGAAAAATAACAATTCAACTGGAAACTTAGACTTCTTTAACCTTATGTTATGATGTACTCCAGAGAGGAGTGTATCACTAGGCCTTTTTTTAAAAATGAGAGCTGCAATATCTGCATTATGGAAGAATTCAGGAGTCTGAAGGGTCCATCTAATCTATTTTCCATAAACCCATGTTATTGGCATTAATTATATTTACCCTCCATTAAGTCTTTATTAATCAAATCTCATGTCAGTTGTTCCATTATTTTGCCTGGGATCAAAGTCAGGCTAACACACCTATAATTACTCAGGACATCCTGTTTGCCCTTTTAAAATATTGGCACATTAGCTTTGTGGTTACTCACCTTGTGTTAGCTGGTAACATTAACATCTTGCCTCAACCCGTTCATGTACAGATTAAAGACTATCTTCTCTTACCCACTCAGTATGATCAGAAGACCACAACTTGTTCATCATATGCACTCAAGAAATAACACTCTTCTGCAGCCATCATTCCACTCTGAAGCAGACCATCCAGTCTACCCATTCATCCTTCTTTTTGGACTATGAATTTACTATTTTGTATTATTTGTATTGCCATAGCATGTAGGAGCACTAACCATGGACCAAGACTCCATTGTGCTAGGCACTGCACAAACACAGAACAAATTATTGTTCCTTCCCCCTAAGAACTCTCTTAAACCTTCCTGGTGCAAGTCAGAGAAGCCACTTTCTAGACACAAACCACAGATTCACCTTCACAGAATAAAGAGAGCTTGCAGGGCTCTGAATAAATTAAGCTAGTACAATGCCTATTACCACAGAGATGAAAAGGGAAGAGGCACATTTATCTACCATTCCTTAAATATATAAGGTTATTTGTAAAATTGTAATATTTCATGGTAAAGCTGGTATAAGTTTTTTTCAGTATTTGAGATTTCATAATTGAAAAAGATCAGAAAAAAGTCAACAACAAAATTCTTTTTTCAACCCATAGGATTAGTTGAAATCTTTGAAAATTCAAGATTTTATATTTCAAATGTAAAAACTTTGAATCTTGGAGGGGGGCGGGAAAAGCTGAGGATAAGGGAGATTTAAGAAAAAATGGAAAATTTCTTTTTTGTTTAAAAACCTCTCTGTTCCTTGGTATACACATATAGTAGCAACCTTGTCTTAAAATAGATCTATAACACACTCAGACCATGTCTATCATCTTGTGGTTAAGATACTGGAATGAGCCTCAGAAGACTTTGGGCTCACTTTCTAGCTCTAGTACAGACTTCCTGTGTGGTCTTGAGAAAAATCACTTCATTTCTATGTCTCAGGGCTTGTCTTCACTACCAGGGTAAGTCAACCTAAGTTACGCTACTCCAGCTACATGAATAACTCCAGCTGTGTGTCTTCACTGCACTGCGTCGATGGGAGACGCTCTCCCATTGACTTCCCTGAATCTTCTCAGGGAGCTGGAGTACCGGGTTGACTGGAGAGTGCTCTGCGGTCGATTTAGTGGGTCTTCAGTAGACCCGCTAAATTGACACCTGCTGCAGCAACATCGATCTCCATATAGTGAAGACCAAACCTCAGTTACCCATCGGTAAAATAGGAGTAATAGGGGTATTTGAGGAAAAAGTCATTAATGTTTGTGAGGCACTTGGATACTCTTGGTGGGAAGTACCAAGTGAAGTACACACGCATGCACACAATGTATATTTAGTATAGATGGTTCTCCACGCTGGAGGGCTACGCCTTAGAGGGAGTTAAAGGCTGTCAGCACTATAATAATCAGGAATCTGGCAAATGCATATTTACGTAAGTCACAGCACGTGGTTGCTTTTAACTAGAAATGCTATTGAAATATCTTTAAGAGGGAAGTGTCAGAATATTCAGGACAGATGAAATAGCATTGTTCACTATTCCTAAACCATCTGTAGATTTATATTGCATTTATGGTAGTCCATTGGCTGTTTCTTTATGAGCTCCAAAGTAACGGGTGTTGTATCTGATTTGTCAGTGTCCCATTGTGTTATCAAGCTAAGAGTAAATGGAGAAACAGATGCAGCAATTAAAAATGAAAAAGTGACAGTTATTTTTGGCTCAGATAGTTACTATTAACTGACATGGTACAGTTTTTTTTAAAGCCAAAAATATATGCTATAGCAGAGCAGCTATTATTTCCCTGCTGTTTATGAAAAGCTTATGAATCATGACCAAGACCCAGCCACCTGCATACCTCTATTTCAAATGCTATTTAAAATATGCTAATATTAGAAACTTGAACATTTTCTTAGTTTATTTTCATTTCTTTAAGATTTGCTTTTTGGGGTCTTGTTTGGCATCTTTTATTAAGAGAAAATAATATTTAAAATGTATCTTGGCATCAAGGAAGGAAACCATAAGAATAACTTTAAAAAAACCCCACCTTGTTAAACTCTAGACTGGGAAATATTTGAAGATCCTACACATTGAAAGGAAATTGAAATCCGTACCAAATTGTTGGGTACATAATTTGTTTATTAAAATGATTATACGTTATTTCTGAGATCTAGTTTTAATATTGTTAAAAAAATCTGTTTAGTATGGAAATCAAGCAAACTAAATTTGGTGAATGTACTGCAGACGAGGGCAAATAGTAAACAAGAAACAATAGTAAGAATACTTAGCACTTCTAATCTGCAAAGAGCTCGGCGCAGATTAACAAAGGACTCAGCCCTGCAACCCCCCAGCCATGTGAACAATCCCCCTTACTCACTGCACCAGAGGGAACTGTTGGGTACCTCTCAGCTCACCCCCTACTGCTTTCATCAATGGGGTTGTTGGTCGACTTTACATTCCCCCTTCTCCTTCCCACCCACTGCTTCCGGGGCAGTCGAGCAGCTCTCGGCCTCCATGCATCCTGTCTGGGGCAGTGGGAATGTCTTCAGGGCTTTTCCACCACTCGGGGGCTGTCCACCCCTCTCTTCAGTCTCATTTCCCCCCAGAGATTTACCCATGAATGGGGTTCTTTGTTCAACTTCCAAGAGGACAAAGAGGGAGACTTCATGAGGGAGAGGCTCATGAAGATGGGGAGCAGGTCCTAGAAAGAGCACAGGCCTCAGTGTCTCACCTATGCTGCTGCACCTCCCACTGTCTACCACAGAGAAGGTGTGGGAGGGACCCAGAGAAAAAGGGCAAGAGTCTATGACTAAAGACTTGTCAAAATGAGAGGGTCTTCTCATGCCAGCACATCCCACTGGGTTCTGTTAAGTTCTATTACAATTCTAGCATGACTTCTTAACACTTTTCACAGTCTTCTTTGTGCCACCTGTCCTAGCCCTCGAAACTCTCTCCATCCGCCTCCTGATGCACAGCTTTCCTATTCAAATCCCGGCATGCACGGTCACACACACACACCCACACACACGCACCCCTACCTCTTTTGCAAAGCCTATATAAAAAGGAACATGCTTTTTTGTATGAAAAAAGGTAACAAATATCTGCACTGGTTCAAGTTTAGACTTTCTTCTGTAACCTGAAGTCTGTACCTCATAGTCTGACTAATTTAGAGTCCGGAGCTGGTTGAATACTGCAAAAACATTTAGCAAATTATTCTGTGCATAAGAGCAATATTGGTCAAACTGAGCTTTATTCTAAAGAACCAGAGGGAATCAGTGCAGTTCTGCTAGATTTGTCTTGAAAAGTATACAGTAGATAAGAATTTCTTTTTGGTAAAAATTTTGAACAGTTTATATGTAGACAAAGTACCTATGACAAGGGAGCAAATATTCAGCACATTTTTTCATGACTAACTCAAGTAGCACAGTAAGAAGCTGACAGAGTTTGCATGCAAATTAATCACTTAGAATTCTATGTGAATGCTTACATAAATTCTGTGCTCTACAAAGTTGAGTGCATTTGTTACCATTAGTCACATGCATGGCTTTCTGGGATGTCCTCCTGCAAAGTTGGTATGATCCCTTTGTGTCAGAGCAATAGCTGCCAGCTAAAAATGGAGATCACACAGTGAACATTTTATTTATTATCTTTCTCTCTGGCTTCATGAAAACAGCAGGGCTAGACAGAAAATGTTTGAAAAGAAGAACCAGACATTTAAGGCGGGCTAGGTTAGCAACTGGTATCTATTATCCCGGAAGTCCTATTATATACGTTACATTGCTAAATGTTAATTTAAAAAAAAAGTCTGAAGTTCCATTTAATAGGATTAGATAGTTTAACTAAATTGGTTTACAGATATAGTTTACAATTACAGTAAGTAACTATTAAATAGCAAACAAGATTTAAGAAAAGAAGATAGAGAGGCACTTTGGGATCATAAGGAGATTAAATGTCTGGAACCTGACATTTTTTGTCTTAATTAACCCTCCCAGTACCCACTCCTCTCCCCATCTTTCATCGCATACCTTTGAAAGAAAAAACCCGGTGTCCCCAAGAAACTAAACAAAATATCCACCTTTCAATTCCTTGCCATTGTGTAACTTGTGTGATAATTTACCTCTTTATAAATAGAGGGCAAAGCTGATGTAAATGCTTCTCTTCTGATCTGGTAGCATTTTACATCCACTTCATACCTATCTAGCTCAATTTACATCTCATGCAATTGAGGAAAGTAGCAGGGAAGGTGGCTCTAAGCCTCTTTCCCATTCCTGGGTTGGCTGGGGGTCAAAATGGACACTACCTATTTTAGAGTAACCTAAGGGCTGTTCTAAATTATGCCAACCACTGCGGTCCCATAGGCTGTCTGAGGATTGAGAGGAGTGTCTTGTGCTGTGCCTGATCCTTCCAGCCTCTGGCATGTCTCCTCCCCATCTCCAAGGAGCTGCCTATGTAGAGAGGGTGAGGAGCGAGTGGCATTTTGCCAGTGTTTCCAGGGTTGCCCTGTGTCAGAGGAAACTTGACTTGTCCCTTTAATGCTGTTTTGTCCAGTTGAGGTAGCATAGAGCAGTCAGATTAGGAGCTAAGGATTAAGCTCATTTTATAGAAGAGTAAATGATTATGAAAAAATGGTGAGTCAGGCCCTCAGTCTTTATGTCGGACTATACTATTGTTTTGTTTTGCTGCTATTGGGACATCCAGCAAAGAGCTGTTCACCAGTGCTTTTCTTTTCTTCTTCTTTTTGCTATGCTAATAGTGTGGCAAGTGTTGGCAAACAGGGTAAGCCAACAACTGAAGTCGGTCTCTATGAGAAATGTATGATAAAGTATTGCAAGAAGAAGACAAAGTGTTAGCAAAAGAAATATTCTCTTCCCATTTCTGAGAGGCTATTGTAAGTAAAGGAAAATGGAAAAAACAACATGGAAATATACTTCACATGCCTTCAAAGGGACATTGCTGAGCAGGGCACATTCAAGATTTGACCTAGTACTATTTTTCGTATATCTGTTTATTACAATCCACTCCGTCTTTTATCTACGAAGCAAGACTTTCTTTTTCCTTTCTTTAAATCATCACTAGTGGCCCAGCATTCTCAAACAACTATCTAATAACATACCAGTGGGCAGTTGGGAAAGAAGCAGGATCAGTTGAATTGTAAGTAAAACAATTATTTAAAAAATATGAACAGATGGACAGTATATATTACAGAAGGCTTCTGTATAACAGGAAACCCAGTTCACGCAATAGTCTCTGCTTAATACATTATTGCTGTGATTAACTGCTTTCACATTTAGTGATGAAAGATTTCATTTTGGAGACTTCCTGACCTACTGCCCAATCCTGCAGCCTTCACTCAGACAAATCTCACTGGGAGGAAGGCTTGCACCCTCAGCTGGCTCAGGCATGGCTAGAGAGTTCAGAGTATAGTGTATTTATATCAGAACTGTGTGTATGACCAGCCACAGGTAGGACCAGTAGTCCTTGCTGTGTGAAAGGCTTGTGTGATCCAGCTCAAACTAACAAAAGTCTTTCTGCAATCAAGAGATTTAAACTAAATGCAGATATGCCAAATCTTGTGAATTTATCATGAGAGATGCAGTTTCTAAGTAACATTAAGTCTCACTCGTGATAGAACTCTGGACTATCAGGAGTTTTTTTTCAGCCATGGCCGAAAAAAAAATCCTGATATTTGAGAGTTCTGCCCCAAGATCATGAGTGAGGCTTAATTTTACTTAGAAACTGCTGTGAGCCCATGGCGACTGGAGCTCCGGCTGGCAGTCTCCTCTGTCCCCTCCACTCATGGTGGACAGTGGGAACCCGGAAGTATGTGCTCTGGCTGTCAGCCTTGGGTGGCTGCTCCCCTGCCAGCCTGGGAAGTGGGAGAGGGGACCCCACTGCAGACCCTCCGAGGCTGGGGGAGGGTGAGGAACCCTAAGAGAAGCAGAGGTGAGGCTGGGAGGGCTGAACTATGGCCCTGGTGGCTGAAGTGAGGAGGGTGGGATGGCTGTATTGATGGTGGGTCCTGAGCAGATGGGGTGAGAGCTGGGAGGGTGAACTGAGGGTAGTGGGGGAATCAATGGGATGGGGGGCTGAACTGAGGGGGGTTGGGTGGGGACAGAACTAGTGGGGGACTGGTGGACAGGATTAATTGCTGCACAGAAGACAGGCAGATGTGAGTGTAATGAGGGTACCTAGGATGAACCACACTGAGACTGCCACACTCAGGGCTGACTGCAAGAACCAGGGCAGACAGTCCCTCCAAAACTGATGGTTTATTCTATAATTAGATTCACCAGTCCAGTATCTAAAAAGCTTCTGTAGCACCACACTGGTTAACAAGAAGCTAAACACAATCCCCTTTAGGCATTCCAGCCCTTGGTTGACATCCAGACAAACAGGTCTAATATAGTGAGAGGTTACTGAAAACCCAATTCACCATTTGTGGGGCTCTATCAATCCCAAAGGCTCAGACACTTACCCCCTTAATATGTATCTCAGATCTTATACAAATATCATGCTGTCAGCCAATCCTGAGTAAACTAACTAAAGATTTAATAATAAAATAAGAGTTATTGAATGGTTAAAGAATCATATATATACACAAGTGATTTTCAGTGTCCATAGATCAGGATCATAGCAGTGGTGGAATAGATTGCTGGCTTGTAAAGTCTCTCTGGTAACTTCCAAAAGATTGGAAGGTCCTCAGTCCATAGTTCAAGATGCTCCTTTTAGTTATAAATCCACAGTCCAGAGAATTGGAGCAGGAATGAGGCAAAATGGAGATGTCTTGGGTGTCTTTTATATCCTCTGCCATGTGCATTGAAATTTACTGTCCCAAACAAAGTCTACAGCCCCTATGTATGGAAATTTACTTACAAAGATGGAGTCTGAGGTCACATGTCCATATCACATGCCCTTGCATGTTTGCTGAGTCACAGGGGTGGCCATTGGCTCCTTGCTGTCTGGGGCATCCAAAGGAAGACTCACTGAAAAGCTGATTTCCCTTAATGGCCCATCACCACCGGACTGGTCCATCCACAACTGAATGGTTCATCAACACCAGGCTGGCTAGATGGTATGTAACAGCTACCTTGTGGGTGTACAAATATAGAGCCAATATTCATAGCTTTAGATACAAATATGATACCTGGATTTAACCAGGATAATTATGCTTGACAGATTAACTTTTCCACTGACACTTTACATGATACACTTTGTATCAAATGTAGTGCCATTGTGCAGCAGTGGTAGCAACAATGATATAAATGGTCATCTCCAATCATACATCACCACAGTGGGAGTGAGAGCTCCTGCGGCAGGGGCCAAAAATCACCTTACCCAGTACATGTGGGACAGTGGGCAACCGTAATTGGTCACAAGCACACACCCTGTGGAATCAAGAGACTGACCTAAAAAGCACAATATAATCTTTTAAAAAAATCTCATGATTTTGGGTGGGTTTTCCGACTCATGATTTGTGATCTCTTGAAGTTGGTAATGTTGTAAATGCTTCAAGTGTTTCCTAGTGTGTGACCAAATTAACCAAAAGGACAGTTTTATGCAGCCAAAGTTTGGGTCTATTGAAAGAAAACCTTTTCAACTAGCACTCCCTCCTTCTTAGGAATGCCTACACCCTAATACCAGCCCACCTCAAAGCATATTTCATGCCTGTGCTCTCCTTATCCTTGCAGACAAGCTGAAGTGATTTATTTGCTGAAGTTTTGCACACTACTGAATTATTTTCTTCTATCATTGAAGTTCACAGCAGTAATATGCTACTGTACACTCTCAAGGCCTGCTTTTCAAATGAAGATACAAAGGGTATGCTGGCAAAAATAAACGGATTCCTATGTCCCCTGCAAGAGTCCACATTTTATGGACCTAATTTTATGCGTGGACATTTATTGTTAGGTGGTGAACGCGTTTGAAGGAACTAATGGATCCTCCCCACCCCCCTGGAGCTGTGGTTTCCTTTGAAAACTTTGCCTTTAATCATCAGTTTCCCCAGGCTTAGGAAGGTGTTTCATGCCATAACATATGTCTGAACATTTGGCTAAGTGCATTACTGCAGCAGTTCCATCTGCCTCTGAAACATCTCTTGGTCCCTGAGAGACTCAGGATAGCAGACTAGAATGTCTGTAGGTCTGCTCCTTTGGACAATTTGCATGTTAATCTTGCATAGAAAATGCTACTGCTGACACTGAACACTAAACTGGTTCCACAGCTGACAGCTTCTGTGTCGAAGCAGCCAGCTGAAATCAGTGTGAAGAAGAGGCTGTTGGCCATTGGAAGAGGCTATTCTTAGGTATTTAATCCTCTCACTCGGAGTGAACATGAGAACTGCAATGGGAAGAGCCATATTTTCAATCTTGTTAAAATGCAGTTTAAAATGATAGAGCTGAACATGGGCTTTCAGAGTGGGATCAAAGGAGAGTACCTCTGTTTCTTTAAATCAATGTATTAGGGAATGGAGTGGATCTGTGCAGCTGGGAAGGGCACAGAGAAGAGAGTGGTCAGGATGGCTTTATTTTGTAGGTTTTATTTTTGTACTGGTGCTTTGTTATAATACAAGGTGTTAACTCTATAGGAGCCCAATCCTGCAGTGATTAGGCTGAGTACAGGGACATTCCATAGGGCTGTAGAAAAGGTACTCATCCTTCAAAACTCTTGCAGCTACTGCAGCCTCCTGCATGGAAATTGGGCATTTGGACTATGAGATCTACATAGTCATGGCCCCCACCATCCTCACTCTACCTCATCCATCAGAGACTGCATGCAGGGGCTGTCCCTGTAGAGGTCAGCTCTGAAGAACACAGAGGGTATGTCTACATTGCAGTGTAAGCCCAGGATTCAAACTCAGGCTCAAGCTAATCCCCATTACTTCCACACACAAATTGCACTAACCCAGGGCTTGGAGCCAGGGTTCCAGAACCCCATGGGTGGAGGGTCTGAGCCTGAGTTAAACCAGGATCCAGTGTTCAAGAGCTATTGCATTGCAGTGCAGACATAGCTCTGTGGGGCTCATAGTCTGGGAGTCCACCAAAAGTATTCCCATGGGCTGACTTTCTTTGTCCTCTGGACAGTCAAATTTGGTGGATAGTCAAGTTTTCCCACATTGCTGCACAAACAAAGGCCTAGACTGGCCACAGTTTGGGAGGGCACTAGGAAGTCTGGGATATGGGTGGATGGGCTCAGGCCTTCATAGTGCAGTGTAGATGTTGGAACCCCAGGTTGGGACCCAGGGTTCAACAATTCCTAACACAAGGTTACAAATGAGATGCTCAAGCCCTATGTTAACAAATCCAGGGTCTGCTAACTTGAGTCCTATTAACCCTGGGATTTTATTGCTGGGTAGACATATTCAGAGAGTGCAAACTCCTGCACTGGTTCCATGCATCTGTCACCTCTCCTAGGCAGTCAAACAGAACTGGGATCGTTTGCATTCAGGTAATTGGGAGGCTGTGGAAAGGGTGACCAAGATTTGCCTTAAGAAAATCAGTGTTCTGTAGATCTGTCACTTTAAGTTCACCACCTCTTGTGTCCTGTGTGAAACAATATTTGGACTAGGGGCTGGACAATTCATCTGCAAAGTTAATTTCTCCTTCTGAGCATTAAGATCATGTTCTTTGTAACCTGGGCATCTTCTTTTTTAAAAATAAACTAACAAGAAAATAGAGATGAGAGATCTGACTGAGCAGTCTCCATACATATCCTAATAAACAACTGGAGCCTGCTCATGCATCCTCCACCTCTAAGAAATATTACAGGAAAGTGCTACTTATCTGGTGTATGCTAACAATTTTGCTGTTTAAAATTTTAAGAGACGACTCCAACCTTCCCAACAGATCAGCAATAAAGCGGCAGGGGTAGGGGTGGAAATCCCCAAACTGGCACCTTCTAAAATGAATGGCTAATGATTTGTGATATAGTGGGATGATAGTGACCTCCACTGCAGCCAGGCAGGAGCGGCAGGTGTCCCGAGGCATTAAACGATAGTGGTTTTTTAGCGAAGGATAAGAGTGTTTCTGTCACTAGCTATATTGACTCCATGAGGAACAGATTTGATCAGGAGTGGAATGCTGAGTTGAGTGTAATGTTTTCTAAAGCTCCCAGAAGCTGGATTTGTCACAAGAGGAGGCACAGCATTTTTTAATAACTGCATGAGTGCTCAGTTCAGTCTGAGGCTCCTGAGGCTTCTGAAAGCACCTAGTTCACACTGGACATATTGGGAGGTATAATGCAGCCAGCTGAAATCAGTGCGATTTCAATGGGGAGTCACTCCCACATTATTAACATTACACAACCTCACCTGCATATTTATTTAGAATATAAACCATTTGGAACAGAGACTGTCTGCACTTCATGAACAAAAATATAATTAGTGGTTAACAAATTATGTATATTAAAATACTCCTGTTATGTTCTAGGTTGCAAACCAGAGTGTTGAAAAGTCGTCACTCTTACACTTAAGTTACTTAAAGGTTTGCTACTGCAGATCTCTGCCTAGGATGCTCACAATCAGCAACAAGCATGCACTTTATGTCTATATGTTGGGCAGCCCTGCTCCAAAGCTTTGGAGCCTACCTGTAATGCCACAGACTTCCGCTGGATGCCACCAGCCTGGTAAGGTGACCTCACGTTCTCTGTAGCCCCGAATTTCCCCTCAAACATGTGTTCTGAAACATCCAGCCCTGTCCTAGAACAATCAGAGGAAGGTTAAAGTTCATTGCTCCTTTAAAGAGTCAGTACTCAACAGCGTTACTTTAACTGGAGTTTCCAAACAGTTCAGTTCAAACACAGCACTGGGTTGGTTTAGATTAAAAATAAAACAAGTTGATTTCATTCCATAGAAATAGATTTTAAGTGAGTACAAATATAAGGATTAAAGTCAGAAATGGTTACTAGAGAAATAAAAATAAAACACTTTCTTGTAACTAAAATTTAATAAGCTAGACTTGGTTCAAGGTAAAATCCTCACCACATTTCCATCAAGGTGGCTGACAGATCTCCTGGGTCAGGATCTATCCCCTAAAGTCAAAGGCCTGGTACCTTTGTCTTCTTAGGTGAAAGATAGATAATTCGGAATTCTGTACCTCCCTCTTTTATAGTCCATTGAGTCTTTTCAAATGGATTCTTCTGAAGGACAACTCCAGATAAAAGTAAATTTCCTGCTGTAAGGGTAGGCAACCTGGAGTCTGTCTTGAAGGAAGTGTTCTGCTGCTTCTTCCCACACTGGGCTTGTCTGCTAAAATGCAAATTATTTAGTTCCTGCCCCCTCCAGTGCAGCTGAATAAACATTAAACATGTGACTGTCAATCACCTTCCCTACCATGGTAGTGTGAGGTTTCCTCCACCCCTTGTTAGCTTGGTGGTTCTGTTTATGCGATATGTAAATACATTCTCATTGTCTTTCAAAGTAATTTGGAAGTAACTCTGGGGTAGGAGAACTGCATTCCTTTGTCTAAGGTGGTGTAACTCCTGCTTGGCTTTCAAACACATTTTAAGAATTATATTTTCAGTTTATGTTCTTAACTTTGCATCAGTTGCTTGCATCTACATTTACAGGATGATATTAATCACCGGTGAGTCATGAGCTTTTCACTTGCACCTTGATGAGGCTTATCACAAACATTTCATGACCTTAAAGAACTGAGGTACACGTTAACTGGTTAAGTCAGCTGCAATTCATTACCAGATGTCTGGGTGCCCATTGTCCTCTGTCCCTGAGCTGTTCTTCAGGTCACAACTCCCCTACTAATAACTTTATGCTTCTCCTTGGATGGCGTGTACCATAAAGCTTATGCTGATTTTAAATCATGAATACTGATCATTACAGCACCCAGCAGAGAGAAATTATGTTCTCCTACGTGCAGTCTATGCTGCAAACTGAGTGATTACCTGACTTGCCTCAATAGTAAGACAAGGTGGGTGAGGTAATATCTTTTATTGGACCAACTTCTGTTGGTGAGAGAGACAAGCTTTCGAGCTTACACAGCTAAATGCCACAGCTAAATACAAGGTGGAGCAGATTGTTTAGCATAAGTAATTAACACATATTTTAAAGGACCATTCCAGGTGAAGTGCCAGTTAACTGGCCCAACTTGAACGGTCCCTTGAAATATGTGTTAAAAGATATTACCTCAGCCACCTTGTCTCTCTAATATCCTGGGTCTAATATGACTACAGCAACACTTGCCTCAATTATGGCAGTGTAGAATACACAAGTGCATTTAATTATGCCTGTGCTGTTCCTTCAGTTTCTTGTTGTGACTACTTAAAATAAACAGGAGTACTTGTGGCACCAAATTTTAAATTTGTTAGTCTCTAAGGTGCCACAAGTACTCCTGTTCTTTTTGCGGATACAGACTAACATGACTGCTACTCTGAAACCTGTACTTAAAATAACTTCCCACACCTATGAATCTTCAACTAAGAAATTATTCATGTTTCAAAACACAATGAACCGCCTTTTATACAAAGTTCTACTAAGTAGTCAGATGGCAGAGGTGCTAAGTAGTATTTCTGAGCAACCCAATAATATTAAATTAATCTGATAACTTGTATCATCTTAAAATGCTACAATTAGATTAAAACAATGTCCTCCCAAGTAAAAAAAGACTTGTGCTGTAGCCAATGTAGTGGGAAGCTTTTCATTAAATATTAAAGAGAGTGCCTATTGAAAGTGGCCAATTTTCTGAAATATATAAAAATTTTATAAAGGCACTAATTTCATCACAGACTGTGCATGATTTTTATTTTTACATTGGGTTTTACACTATTAGATAAATGTGTAGAGGAACTCCCAGTGAAAAGGACATTTGTATGTGTGAAGAACTTGCATGTAAAACCTTGGCCGACTTTCACAGCTTTCAGAGAGCTCTTTCCTTCCAGTAGAGTACATTTATGCCGCCATGAACAACATTTCTCTAAAAACAGTGGCTTAAGGCCATTTTTCTTCTATTTTTTTAGGACAGGGTGGGATGGTGTGTTAGTAGGAAATAGGACTAAAACACACATGGGAGCCATGATTCCATGGCAAATCAAGCCTTCAACACCATAGAATCAAGCAGGATCCATCCCCACAACCATTTGCACTGCTGCCATTGGCCAGCCATGCCACAGTTGCTCTCTGTGACCCCTGTGAGGGTTGACATGGCTAGTCATTGCTGAGCCCAGAGCGCAGTTACGGCTACTTTTGGTAGGATTAATTTGCCACAGCTTTTGCTGTAGAAAATATGAAGTTTTACTAGAGGAAAGAAAAGAAATTCCCTTTTTCTTACCCTGCCATCTCCTTGCCCATCCTCTCTTTCCTTTTGTGCCATACAGATCTTTTGCAGAGGGAACAAAGGTGGCTGCACGGAAAAGCAGACACTTCCACCATAGTCATCTTTCTCCTCTGCGTGATTCTACAGCAGCTTGTTCCTGCTGCTGCAAGCAGGGACCTTTGTACACCTGAAGGGCTATGTGTGAAGGGGTGTCCACCCCACACAAGTCTGATTGGAGTTAAGGTGGCTGGGTAGGCCAATTAGCTGGGAAGAGGGAGGAGTCTTTGGGGCTGCTGGGAAAGGCTGCTAGAAGGCATCAGTCACTCCCTGGGAAGAGGGTTTTTGGAGCTGGTACACCCAGAGAGAGAAAGGGAACCAGAGTGGTAGGAAGTAGGCCAGGGAAGGAGCAGTGAGGGAAGAGAGAGAAAAATCCCAGAACTGCTAAGTTGAGGGTCCCTGGACTGGAACCCGGAGAAGAGGGTGGGGCCGGGTTCCCCTACCAGCCACCAAGGGCATGGCATAAAACTGAGGTAGTGAATGGGAAGACTGCCTAGGACTGCTGATGCACTGTACCCCAGAAAGGGGAACGCTGAGTGACCTAGCCGGAGGGCTAAGTCATGACGGAGATGCTGAGGGCTGTGGAGATAGAGGAGCTGCAGACCAGAGTCAGAGCCAACCACTGACGGGGTCTAACCATGCCTTAGTGGGTCAGACTGAGGATGCCAAATTCAGGACAAACTGCTGAGAACTAGGGCAAACACAACCCAAAACTGGTGGTTATTCTTTTATAAGAGATACCAAACCAGGCCCAGACACAAAAGTAAACTCCTGTTTCACTACAGGCAGTTTCCTCAGGCGTTCCAGTTCTTATATCGCCACCAAAAACACTGGATTCAGAGATGAGTCGTTCTTTACAATCAGCCTCATCAAATAATAGGTTCTTCTGATACCTAGGACCAGCCACACACCCATGTTAATATATAACTTACCCAAAAATCACGCTGATGCCAATCCTTTAGTATCTAAAATCTAAAGGTTTATTTATAGAAAGAAAGAAAGAAAGAAAGAAAGAAAGGTGAGAGTTAAAATTGGTTAAAGGAATCAATTACATATGGTAATGGCAAAGTTCTTGGTTCAAGCTTGTAGCAGCGATGGAATAAACTGCTGGTTTAAGTCAAGTCTCTGGAGTATATCCACAGCTTGAATGGGTCATTCAGTCCTTTGTTCAGAGCTTCAGTTTGTAGCAAGGTTCCTCCAGAGGTAAGAAGCAGGATTGAAGACAAAATGGAGGTGTTTCCAGGGCCTTTTATAGCTTTTGCCATGTGGGAGACATTCCATTGTTCTTACTGCAGAAAATTACAGCAACAAGATGGAGTTTGGAGTCACATGGGCAAGTACCATGTCCAGGCATTTCACCTAGTCACAGCAGGAAATTTCATTAAGTGTAGATGAGTATTTCCCATGGTCCATTGTTAGTTAAACATTCTTTTGATGGGCCACTCAATTGAATAGTCCCTCCAAGATGTGCTGGCTAATTATTTTGTGGGCATTACCTGAGGAGCAAACATTTGAAATCCAAGTATAGAGCCAATACTTATAACTTCAAAAACAAAAATGATACCTGCATACAAATAGCATAGTCATAACAAGCAAATCATAACCTTTTCATAGACACCTCTCTTGACAACCTTTGTACAAGATTTGCTGCAAATATATAGCAGTGGTTGCAACAATGATCTATCTGGCTATATTGTAATCAGATAATGTCACATAGGGACGTTGGCCTCTCGAGCTAATCCCCAGAGTGACCAACCACTGATCTAGGAGACATGGCTAAAGTCCTAGGAAATAAATAATCTTCTCCTACAGAAGCATCTGCTAGCTGAAAAATTAGTTCTGAGCTCTAAAAATAAGTTTTTGCCACTGTCAACTTTTTAACAGTATACAAAAACAGAAATGTCAGGAAGTCATATATACTCTGGTCTCACTTTGGTGTGATGCTACACTGAAAAGGATGGCTCCAGAGCCTTGGAGTGTAACAGGACTTGTTGATAAACCGCACTGCAGTTTTTCAGGATAATTACTTGTCCAAGTATGTGTGTGTTACCTTTGATAGATGGGCTTGTCCACCACAATAGAATTGTACAGAGTGAATTTCCAGCACATAGTGTCTTCCACATTAATCAGGCCAAGAAAACAGAAGCATATTTTGATAATTATGTACTGATAAGGCTGTCCTCTGCCATCCCTCCAGGATGCTCACTTTGCCTAGATTGCTGGACTGATATTGCCACAGACAGTCTGGACAACTGGATGAACTGGAAGGACTAGCCAAGCAGCCTGGATGCCTGTGTTACTGGGGAAGAATGGACAATGTTCTGAGACTGGCCATTCCTTACAGGTTAATTGATTGCCCCTGACACACCCAGTCAGGGATAGTGATCTCACTAGCCCCACTGGACCACAGCAGGTTTGGGCATGGAGGAACTGTCTGTTTTGTCTTCTGTGCCCATGATACCAATTCTCCCATCCAACTGGGTCACATCTTAGGGTCCAGATGATGTGCACCGAGTACAGGTCAGTACATGTGTACAAAGGGACTCTAAAACACTCCTTTGGCATTCCCCTGACCTGCTGCAGCTCTGTGCAGGGCTGCTCCCCTTCTGCTGTGCTAGCAGAGGTCTAGGGATGGTCTAACTTACATCGGTACAGCAAAGGAGGAGCCTGAAGAGCCAAAACTGCAGATGGGAATCCATGTATCACAGGGGCATCCCAGCCTTGATCCCTGCTGCCTCATTTCCTCTGGCGATGCTCCTGTTTCCCAGCTACATCAGCTGCCAAAGTGGGGGGGTGATGCCACTGGAGGATCACCCTTATGCTGGACTAATCCTACTCTGGCTGACTGTAGGGCCAGTTAACACTAGCAATGAGACACAAAGCAGCTGCAGTGTGCCAGAGAAACTGGCCCTATGCAATGGCACTAGGAGACAATAAATTGTGTCAAATATTGAGCCAGAGTTTTACAGATCAAATAAACATGTGGCCTATTGCCTTTTCAGTCCAATAAGTTGTCATGATCTCCTTTGTGGCAGCACGAACACAAATATTTTTCCATTGCACAGATGCTGAGTTAGTTACAATACTTGGCTGCTCTTTGCCAACGTTTTTAGACTTAAGAGATCCAACATGATGACACTTTACATTTACAGGAATGAGTTACTGTAATTAAATGCACATTTACATCCTGCAAAAAAAGCTATTGCTATGCTAAGTTTGTTTAAACCTGTATAACACCTTATTAACCTCTATGAATAAATATACAACCCAAGCAAATCCGTCTTCATTGAAGAACTGTTTAACAGAATGAAGCTAAAAAGACAGCAGGCTGACAATGACATATTACCTAGCCAGATTGCACAGTATCTTAAGACAAACTAACACATTTCTAAAAGAGCAACTTGAACCTCACACAGAAAGTATATTAATTTAACATGGAAATAAATTTGCATAAGAAGAGACACCAAAGGTTTCATAAGCTTGGCATGACCCATTAACAGACTATGAACAAGAGTACATTGCTTTGGCTTAAGGAAATGAACAGTGGAAAGAAATGGGATGACTAAAATCATGAGTGTCACTGGAATTTCAGATGTAAACTTGTTGGAATAAGCAAAGAATCATGTCTTCATGGAAGGCTTTCATTTGGAAGGAAATAGGAGTTATTGGAATCAATATATCATCTTTAAAAGTGAGATGTCACTTTGCTCAGGGGGTTGTATATCAAATTTTAGGATGGAATGAGACCCATGGCTCATTTGAGTCAAGTCCATTCTGTCTAAGTTATAAGTTTCACTCCACTTTTTTCTCTTTGAATACTTTTCTCCTTTGCCACGGTAAATTAGAGTACGTCTACATTGCAGTCATGGGGTATGATTGCAGTCCATGTAGACATACCCAAGCTAATTTTAATCTAGCTAGCTCAGGAACCAGTTGCAGTGAAGCCACAACAGCACGGTTTCAATGTGGGATGTATAACCCTGGGTAATTACTCTTGGGGCTAGCCCATGCTAATGTCCATGCTGCCGTGGCTGCACTGGTCCAGTACCTGAACTAGCTAGATTAAAACTAGCTCAGGTATGCCTACATGAGCTACAATCAGATTCCATGATGGTAGCATAAACATACCCTTAGTATCTATATTAACTGTTCTGTAAGTGAAGAATTAAAGGGTATACTGTAGCACTTTTGCTGCTGGTGGTTGTCTGAAATAGAGAGGCAATCTGCGTCTGTTGTTTAACCTTCTGTTGATACAGCACCATCCTTAATATTTTCCTCTTGTATGTACACTGCATTTACTGGGATGCCTTCAGGCTTCTAACCTTCCAGTGGCTAGCTGGCTGTGATAAATGAAGGGCCGGGGGAGTTCCCTTTTATGGACAACTAGCCAACCAGTAGCTATAAAATCCCTCTTAGTAGCTGTTCTCTAGTTGCTCTACCTGTAAAAGGTTAAAAAGTCTCACTGCTATGCATAGGTAAAAAGAAGTGAGTGGGCACCTGGCCAAAAGAGCCAATGGGAAGGCTAGAACTTTTTAAAATCGAAAAATGACTCCCCTTTTGTCTGTCTTTTGTTGTTCTTCCGGAGAGACGGGACAGGCCAGAGCTATGTTGTAAGAAGCTTGGGCCAGATATGAAAAAATCATTAGTATCATACCTAGAAACTACTCATTTAAAACCCCAGATATGTAAGTAGATCAGGAAATGTCTAGGAAGATGCAGTTAGGTTTATCCCTTTTATTTCTTTATGGCTTGTGGATTCCTCTGTGCTAACTCCAGGTGCTTTTGTTTTGCTTGTAACCTTTAAGCTCAACCTCAAGAAAGCTATTCTTGGTGCTTAATCCTTGTAATTGCTCTTTTAAAATCTAGAAATAGCCTCAGTTCCAAAACGTATTTTCTTTCTTTTTTTATTAATAAAATTTACCTTTTTAAAGAACAGAATTGGATTTTTGTGTCTTAAGAGGTTTGTACACATGTTGTTTAATTAGCTGGTGGCAACAGCTGATTTCCTTTTTTTTTCTCAGCTCTTCCCCAGAGGCGGGGGTGAAAGGGCTTGAGGGTACCCCACAGGAAGGAATTCCCAAGTGCACCTTCCTGGGCTCTCAAAGGGGTTCTGCACTTGGGTGGTGGCAGCATGTACCAATCCAAGGTCAGAGAAAAGTTGTAACCTTGGGAGTTTAATTTTTAGACTTCTTGCGAGCCCCCACCTTCTGCACTCTAAGTGCCAGAGTGGGGAATTAGCCTTGACACTGGCACACACACATTTTAGCTCCAATTCATTAGCTTAATACCTAATTCCATGAACCTGGTTCTCTTCTCTTCTATATGGGTTTTATACTATGCTCATCACTATCATATCTGAGCACCTTCTGGTAGTACATAAGCAATGTGACTACATGTGGTTAGGACCTCAAGCCTCCGATCCACATGGGCTGAGTCTATTGTTTTCTCATATAAGAAGCCCATGTCCTATCTTCTTGTTGCTGTTACAGGTTCTTATTGCTGTCTCCCTTGTCCTGCATCCCCTGTTTCTTCTCCTGTTTGCTATTTCCACGGTTGCACCACATCTTAAATTAGATTGTGAGGTCTCCAGGGCAGCAACTGTCTGGCCACTCTGTGTTTGTACAGTGATTAATATAAAGGGGCTTTGATCCTGATGAGACCCTCTAGAGGCTAGTGTGATACAAAAATAAATACTTCCTACCTGACACTTGAGAGACAGCAAACATGTGAGTCAGAGTTGCAAGAGGAGCATTTTTAAATAGAGTCTCTTTTCACTGGAATATGAATTTTCTTTCTCCAGTTCTCCATTTTTATGTTCTCTGTAGAGCCTATATGCAACAGTGCCTTACATTCCTCTTCCCCATATACTTTGCCACTTTCATGCTCTTCCAGAATTGAGCACCTGCTTAATGACTAGGATACAGAGGGAATTCCATGCAAGGGAGCCGGCATGAATAAAGTATTAGCCCAAGAGAAAGAACTCATCATCAAATTACCAAAACCCTCCTCTCTCTCCATTCACATCTACTCTTGAAAGTCGCTTCTTTCACAAGGCCCACAAATGCTAATCCTTGGCCCCAATCCTGCAAAGTCTTATGCATGTGCTTAACTCTATGTACCATGAGCTGTCCCATTGACTTCAATGGGGCTACTTTCAGATAAGCACTATGCAGGATTGGGGCTCATTTCAGTAAAATGCTGTCTCCACGGCTTTGGGGATTTTAAATAAGGATACGTTTACGCTACAAACTTATGCTGACTCAAGTTACGTTGGCATACTGATGCTGCAGTTAGTACATTGCTTGTGAATGTACATACTTGGCTCCTTGTGTTCGCAGTGTGCTTACTCACTAGGACATGTACTCACTAAGAGTGCATGTGTAGGCGCAGAATGCAGTGCACCATGGGTAGACATCCTACTGTGCAACTCAGCACCCTCCAGTGTACTGACTTTTGGGAAGTTTTGGCAATGCAGAGTGAGGCCAAAATGAGTTATGCAGGGGATACTGGAGTCAACTTCCCAGTTTGCAGCTGTCTCCAGACCATAATTTAATTTGTATCCCATAATTTTCATGCCTTTTTTCAAAATCCTACAAACCTACAAGGCTTTCCTCACTGTCTGCCATCTCTGACAGAAGCATGAAGCTTGCATAGCTCTCTGCTGTTGTCATGAGCGTGACAAGTACAGGCTGCGTGATCCTTCAGGATTTGCAGAGCTGTAATAAGAACCAAATGAGTGGGGAACATGACGGTTCCTTGGAGGACAGATTGCTGTGGGACATAGCAAGAACAAATTCAAAGTTGGTGGTGGTGTTCATGCAGCAGCTACAGATGCTGGAGCACCACTTCTGTGTCTGAGAAACAAGCACTTACTGGGATCACATTGTAGTGCAGGTTTTGGATAATGAGCAGTGGCTGCAGAACTTTCAGATGCACAAGGCAACAATCCTTGCTCTACTTCAGTAGAGCAATACATGGCATGCATATCCCTATTTGAGCACCAGACCACTTTGCCATGGAGTACATCAACAGAAAGGGCTACTTTTCTATGGTAATGCACGTGCTAGTGGATCACTGGGAACCCTTCACCAATATCAACGTGGGCTGGTCTGGGAAGGTGAATGATGTGCGCATCTTTAAGAACACAGGTCTGGTCAGAAAGCTACAAGAACATTACCATTGGGAATTTTGAAATGCCAGTAGTGATTCTGGGGGACCCAGCCTACCCCTTGCTCCTACGGCTCATGGAGTTATGCACCGGCCATCTTGACAGTACCAACGAACTATTCAACTACCGGCTCAGCAGGTGCAGAATGATGGGTGAGTCATTTGAAGGGTTGCTGGCTTTGTCTCCTCACAAGATTGGACCTCAGTGAGAAAAATATCCCAATGGTTATAGCTGCTTGCTCTGTCCTGCATAATATCTGTGAAGCAAAGGGGAAAAAGTTTCCATCAGGGTGGAAGGCAGAGGTTGAGCAGCTGCCTGCTGAATTTGAATAGCCAGATACCATGGCTATTAGAAGAGCCTAACGTGGACCTATATGGCCCAGGTAGTCTTTGAAAGACAATTTAAACAATGAGCCAGAGTAATGTATGTTGTGGAGAGGCTGTCCCCCCTCCTCCTGTTCCTCCTCCTCCTTTTCCTTGTCCACCACCTCCTTCTCCTCCCTGCTGTTCATACTAGGCGTTTGTGACTTGGGCTTCTCAGAGGTATCCACTGTGCTGTAGTGGGGGGGGGGGGTGAGTGGGGAGGAGAAGGTTTCACTGAGCATGGCATGCAGCTCTTTGTAAAGCAGCAGGTCTGCAGCTTGGCACTGGATCGATGGTGGCCTCCCTGGTTCTGGTATGCCTGTTGCAGCTCCTTGGCTTTCACATGGCGCTGCTGCTGGTCCCTGTCATAGCCCTTCTCCTGCATCCCCTGAGCAATCTGCTCATAGATGTTAATGTTTCTATGACTGGTTGAGAGCTGTGCCTGTACAGCCTGTTCTCCCCACAGGCCCAGTCAATCCAATATCTCCTGTCTACTCCAGGCAGCTGCACATCTGGAGCATGTAGCCAGCATGGTCAGCTGGGCAGCTGCAGTCAACAACAGAGCTGCTAGGTGTGCTCACCGAGCCAGGCAATGAGGAAAAGGAATTTCAGAAAATTGCAGGGCTTTAAAGAGGAGAGGGGGCTTCTCATATCTGTGACCCGTGGGTAGTGGAGTTCACAATGGGGAGTGTGGGACATTGTGGGACAGCTTTTGGGGGACAGTTAGGATCTACACATGCACTGTGTTGACCTATGTACATTGACCGTGGCTTTACGCCACTCCGGGAGCTGGTGTTACTATGTTGGCATAATGGAGCACTTACACTGTGGGAGACCAATTTAAGGGTAGACACTTGCACAACTAGGTTGACCTAAGCTGTCTTGCGTAATTTAACTTTGTATTGTAGACCGAGCCTAAGAAAGCACCACTGGCTGGATGTCCCAGTGTGTTTATATGTTTACTAGTCTGTCTATGTAGATTGTAAGTTCCTTGGGGCAAGGCCCAGATTTCTCTGTATGCCTTGTCCATCCCCAAACTCAACATTGCCACTTATTAAACAATGTAATTATTGTTTCTCTGACCCTTCTACTGTAGATGACTTTACCTTTCTTTATCTGTTCTGCCCATAGAAACTCAGCTTCCATCTGCCAGTCTGTGTTCTACAATATAAACTCCTATCCCTCCTGCTGTGTTTTGAATGTCTCCTTTATACAATACACAGAGAAAAGATATTGATTTTTTTCTTAAACATTTCATAGCATGGCAATATTACTCTCAAAATGATCAGCACACTCATAGACTAGGCACATGTTCCCTGACATTATTTCTTGATCTTTTAACAAATGACACCCCTCTCCCTTCCATTATAGATATAATTCTTCAGCTATCTAGGTCTGTAAAAATTAGAGAGAGAGAGAGAGAGAGAGAGAGAAGCCTAGCCCAAAATAAAACCAAAATGCAATGTGCAAAGACCTCTAATCAGCCAGCACCCCTTCTCCTCCCACAGTTTCTACACATACATAGTACCAGCTGTACCTGGCTGGTGTTCACAGTAAAATGTACCCACATAATTCACTTTCTCTAAAGCTCTTAGGAGTTTCACACAAAATTACACTTTCCTTAAGTGCTCTTTAAAATCAGCTAGAGCTTTTAAAATATGCACGTACACAAAAGCTGAAGGAAAGAATAGCTTAGACATGTAACAAAATGTAAGGTCAAGCAATGAGTGGGTTCAAATTCTGGGGCTTAGAACCAGGGCCGCCCAGAGGATTCCGGGGGCCCGGGGTCTTCGGCGGCGGGGGGCCCTTCCGTTCCGGGACCTGCCGCCGAAGTGCCCCGAAGACCCGCGGCGGGAGCCCCCCGCCGCCGAATTACCGCCGAAGCGGGACCCGCCACTGAAGTGCAGCCCGGTCTTCGGGGCACTTCGGCGGCGGGTCCCGGAACGGAAGGGGCCCCCCGCCGCTGAAGACCGGGCTGTGCTTCGGCGGTGGGTCCCGTTTCCCCTCCCGCCCCGGCCCCAGCCCCAGCCCCAGCCTCAGCCTCAGCCTCTTACCCCCGGCTCCCTCCTCACCCGGAGTCTCAGCGCCTCGCCGGAACAGCCGCAGCGTGCGGCCGGCGGGGCCTGAGCTCCGTCCCGCTCAGAGCCGCGTGGTGAGGGGGCGGGGCTGGGAGCTCCGGGCCGAGCGGAGGGAGCTGATCTCAGCCCGGAGCTCCCAGCCCCGCCCCCTCACCGCGGGGCTCAGGGGCCCCGGCGGAGACTCGGCGCTTGATGCGCTGAGGCTCCAGGAGCGGGGCGGAGGCGGGACCCTCCGCTGTTCTCTTGGGGGCCCCTGTGGAGCCCGGGGCCCGGGGCAAATTGCCCCCTTTGCCCCCCTCTCTGGGCGGCCCTGCTTAGAACCAGCAGTTGTTCAGAAAGAACTGAAATTTCCACTATGGGTCTGGAAGAGAGAACAATGGTATGTGCAAGCGTCTATAGCACAGATTCATATTATAGCACAATCAGAGGCAACTGGCCATCCTCCTTTTAGCTAGATGTCAATAAATAGTTCCTTAATTAAGTTAATGGAGTAAATATCAAATGTTTGTGAGATGAATATGGCATATAAAAGCTAAGTATTGATACCATTATATTTGAAAAATGGAAATGGTTAAGAAGATATAACAGTGAAGAAAAAGAAAAAAAGAAATATTTACCCCAAAAAGAAAGTGATAATAGAAAAAAAAAGTAAATTGCTCGATTTTGCTGAAGCCAAAAGCTGTCATCTAACCAATGGAATGCTCCGTTAATCCTTGTTCAAAGAAGTAGCATTTTGAATGGCATCCAGTTTTGAGCGATAGGAATGTTGCCAATCAGTGACTGGCACAGATTAAATTTGACTGGCACAAATTAAAATAAAGTCTGTTCTAGATCACCAGCTCACACGAGAGAACAGGATGGCTGCCTCCTTATGCACCTATCTATAATGTGTAGGGGAAAAAGCTGCATAATCATGGGGGCTTCAGTTTGAATGACACATGTTATAGATCTCATGCTGCCAGCACTAAAACATCCTTAAAAGTGGGGAGGGATAGCTCAATGGTTTGAGCATTGGTCTGCTAAACCCAGGGTTGTGAGCTCAACCCTTGAGGTGGCCATTTGGGGATTTAGTTGGGGATCGGTCCTGTGTTGAGCAGTGGGTTGGACTAGATGACCTCCTGAGATCCCTTCCAACCCTGATAGTCTATGATCCTTGGAATGTCTAAATATTATAGATGACAATGTCCTAACTCAAAAACTGTTGCAGCCAATGTGAGGGAATTCTGTACCAGACCATATCGTAACAGATAAAGAAAAACAGATCACAGAACTAAACATTAATGGGCGTTTAAGTACAAGAGATAATGACTTGATTACATTTACCGTATAATATACAAGCAGAATAAAGTCCAGAACAGCTTTAACAGGGCCAGTTTCACAAAGCCACAATCCCACAACTGAGGAAGAAGTCCATGCTGGTTAAAAATATGATCTAGTTTAGAGGGGAAATGAAAGCAGATATATTATATATTATTTATATTGTAATAATATTATATGTATTATATTATAAAACAAATGGAAGGAAGAGGAAGTTGATAGTAAATAATGTAAATCAGACGTTAGGAACTGTAGAAAATAAAAAAGGGAAGCAAATTGACACAAGAAGGAATCTGTGATCAGCAAAGTTAAGGAGAATAAGGAGATTTTAAAATATATTAGAAACAAAAAATCCTGACTATGGTATTGGTACATTATGAGATGGAAATGGTAGAATTATCAATAATAAATCAGAAAAAGCAGAAGTGGTCAATAAATATTTCTGTTCTGTGTTTGGGAAAAAAACAGATGATCTAGTCTCATCATATGGTGATAACACTTTCCATTCCACTCGTATCTCTGAAGGATGTTGAATACCAGCTACTAAAGTGAGGCATTTTAGAATCAGCAGGTCCAGATAATTTGCATCCAAGGGTTTTAAAAGAGCTGGCCAGGGAGCTCACTGGACCATTAATGTTGATTTTAAATAAGTCTTGGCGCACTGGGGAAGTTCCAGAGGACTGGAAGAAAGCTAATGTTGTGCCAATATTTAAAAAGAGTAAACAGGCTGACCTGAGTAATTATAGGCCTGTCAGCCTGACATCAGTCCCTTGTAAGATAATGGAGTGGCTGATATGGGACTCAATTAAGAAAAAATTAAAGAAGGATAATGTATTAATGCAAATCATCATGGGTTTATTAAAAATAGAACTTGCCAAACTACCAATTTTTTGTGAGATTACTATTATGGTTGATAAAGGTAATAGTTCTGACATAATATATTTAGACTTCTGTAAGGCATTTGACTTGGTACCATGCAAAATTTTAAAGAACTAGACCAATATAAAATTAACATGGCACACATTCAATGGATTTAAAACTGGCTAACTGATAGGTCTCAAAATGTAATTGTAAACACGAAATCATCATCAAATTTGGTTTTGTTTCCAGTGGGGTCCTGTAGGGATTATTGGTTCTTGGCCCTCTGCTATTTAACATTTTTATCAATGACCTGGAAGAAAACAACATCATTACTGAGAGAGTTTGCAGATCACATATAAATTGGGGACGTGGTAAATAATGAAGAGGATAGGTCACTGATTCAGAGCTATCTGGCTTGTTTGGTAAACTGGGCACAAGCAAACAGCATGAATTTTAATATGGCTAAAAAAATGTATATATCTAGAAACAAAGAGAATAGGCCACATTTACATGATGGAGGATGCTAGCCTGAAAAATAATTTGGGGTTGTAGTGGATAAACAGCTGACTATGAGCCCCGTGTGACACTGTAGCCAAAATTGCTAATGAGATCCTGGGATGCTAAACAAGGGAATCCTGCAATGGAGTAGTAAGGTGCCCCAATAGCAACCATGGGTGAAACCAGACAATCACTACACTCTCAAATGAACTTACCTAGGAAAATGATGAAAGTGATAATAGGACATTCAGTCAATATGCTGCCTGACCATTGTGCCTAATTGCTAGATTCTGGGATGCTATCCAAAACCAAGGCTGAAATCACCAAATGCACTTCAGTTAGGGTTGCAAACGGAATATAAACAAACTGAAAAATAACTGACTGGTACCGTTCGATGGATTCAGCAAAAAATAATAATCTGAAATAGCCATTTAAATTCACTAAAGAAAGATTTTATTACTGATCTTGCACCTCAAATTTCAATGGTAAATGGAACCACTTATAAACTACTCCCCACAGGCCCCACCATCCCCATATCAAATGGTACAGACTCAGACTTCAAATCGTTTTTGTCTAAATGATCACAGAAATCAGAATGCAATCTCCCTACAAGCTACAATTGGGATTGGCTGAGGTTGCTGGTTCCCTGGCTCAATGGGAGGTTCTATAACAGGCCTACAACTCTGGAACTCACTTTCCCCCTTGCTGTGACAGAGCCTGAGTCTCCTGACTTTCAAGGCCTCTTGGTTTCCAATAGGTGGATGGTTTATGTAGGATACAAAGGATTTAAGAGGGGGCAGACCTAATGAGCCCTAACAGGCAGGAGGGAGTGTTGTATTCATTTTGATGGAATAAATGGCCCAAAAAGTCAAAGGTGTTAATATGAACCTGTCAAATATCCAACATTAAACAAGTTTTAAATGAGGTTAATTTAAATGAGATTGGTATACAGCAACCTCATCTTGCTTATTATTATGGCAAACACATCATTACAAATCTTTTAAACATTTTATTAAAGATACAGAAAAGAAGGAAAGCCAGCCAAAGCATTTACATTGTAAACTATTACGTAAAGCTTTCATTTTAACAACATTCCTTGTTTCCTTTCCCTCTAGCTGGAAGGAGTTTTTTAAAAGCCCCCCCCCAAATTTGACAGTCTTTCAGATGGTATTAAATATGATAATAATTGTTCTTTTTGGAGCAAAAAGATGTTCAATGAAATGGGCTGGAGCTGCTGTTGCTGCTGAAATCTGCTCCCATTTCCTAAAAGACAAGACAAACACACAAGAGTTGAGAATAAAGAACAGCAAAGAGAGAAAATGCAGCTTCTGTTAATGCTCATTTGCAACCTCATATCTGGAGAAACACCAGAACCCTGGGCTTATCCACCTATCAGGAATGAGTGTCTGCAGGTGCTCCTGCCCAGTCGTCAGGCAGTCTATGAGCACAGCTGTGCCCTGGCAGAACCACCTGATAGGCCAAGTATCAGAGGGGTAGCCATGTTAGTCTGGTTCTGTAGAAGCAGCAAAGAATCCTGTGGCACCTTATAGACTAACAGATGTTTTGCAGCATGAGCTTTCGTGGGTGAAGTGGGTATTCACCCACGAAAGCTCATGCTGCAAAACATCTGTTAGTCTATAAGGTGCCACAGGATTCTTTGCTGCTGATAGGCCAAGGCAGTCATGTGGCTTGCTCCTCAACCTAGCAGCTACAGAGGCTCAGCAATTGCTTGATGCATATGTTTCTGGATTCTCTATGTACTAACCCCCTACTCCAGCCTAGAGTCTACCCTGCACCTAGCCGTATTCCAGTCCTGTCACAGCACTGCTCCTGCTTTTCCTGACTTCAGGTAATCTGGTTCTAATCTCAGCCCCTGGTTCTGAGTCTGCCTGGGCTCTAGCATTTGAACTCTGACTTTGGTTCTGACTTTCAGCTCTGACCCCATGCTTTGACTCTTCTTGGGCTCTGGCATTCAGACTCTGACCACTAGGCCTGACTCCTGCTTGTGACCTGGTCTCCCTGACACCACCACTCTAAGACCTGGCAATTTGTACAAGCATTGGGCTGTTTAGGCATTGCTTTTCACTGCCTTTCTGGCCACAGGCTTCAAGCAGTATTGCAAAATACAGTCTTGGCCAGGTAAGCTGGACTGTTCTTAAACAGAAGGAAAAAGAAAAGGGATAGGAAAGAGAAGAAATAATGTGGGGAAGGAAAAGGACACATAGGGTGGGCGGACAATGACAAAATGCCACATCCCATTTGGTGTTTGGGAGCTAGTCAGAGGTAATGAAGGTGGTGATGTCATCTGGTCCCTCTCTCTGGCCCTGTCTGGTCAGGGCATCTCTTAGGATCAGAATGACAAATGCTCATAGTGTTATGGTGGATCCCTGGGACCCAGAAGACAGTGGGGGTGGCATCCATGATGCTAAATCTCACTGCAGCAGTTGTTAGCAGCTATCATCTTCTGCTAATTTTGCCCCCAAAGTCATCTTTTTAAGAACCTGAAAAGGAGATGATAGGTGGAATAGTCATCCTCTTGTTATTTTGTTCACTCATTAGGCCTAATTTTCAACACACCAATTTTAGTCGATTGATTTCTGGTCCCATGCTTTTCCTGTTTAGTAGGCATTATCGTTACACAGTCCTTGACATTATCGTTACACAGTAGGCCTTTTATTTGGACAAATTCAGTCTCTCTCCCTTTTGCGCCTTTTCCCATCAACATTTGTTGTTGTTATATATTTTTGTGACATTTTTATAAACCGTCACTCACTTTTTACAGCTGAGCTCAATTAGGGTAAATTTGTAGGCCCAATTATCACAACAGGTGAGAAGAATTCATATCTAATTGGTCTATTTTGAATGAATTGACCTGTTCCAGGGTAATTGGATAGCTACATTTTATGGAAATCCAAAAAACTGCATAAAATGTATGTATAAGGTGAAGCTCTTGCAGTTTATATTGTTACCAGCAACTCTCAATAAAAATGTATCTTAATACATGTGCAGTTCTAAGGCTCCTGTCTCCATAGTATCTAAGCACTGTACAACAATGAAACACAACTGAGTATGCATAAATGGCAATTTTCGGACAGCCTCCTTTGTTCCTTGTTTTTCTTTACTTTTCTTCTCTTTCTGGCGCTTTCTTCCTCCCTTTCAGTCTCCCCAGTTACTGGTTGGTGTGAGGCTTTGGTGTTCAATGCAGACCAGTACAAGGTTGTGTTACCGCCTGCCCTGCAACTGTGTACCTTAAATGCTATGCTACTGTGGCTCACAGCTCTGACACCAACAGCCAGCATATAAGCATGCAGATTGCACCCTGCCTTCCACTGCTCAGTTACCGTTTGCCCAGCGATGCTTAACCCTCCCTCTTCCCCTCTCATCCCAAATTTCCCCAAAATCATCTGCCACAGTGGCAATCTGTTGAGGTTCCCAGAATTGGAAGTTACTGTGGTAGCCCTCTCAGCCTCAAGAACTGAGAGTTTTGCTACTGCTAAGCTGTGTGACAATTCCCCAACACACCAGATTTTGTCTTGCCTGGCCAAGAAACTCTTCAGCACTGTGCCAGGCCAAACCTTGCCTTGGAGGTAACAAACAGTGAACCCCAACTCCTGTGTTTCTCCAGAGCCATCTCCCTGCATTGTCCAGCCCTTTCTTGGAACATTCACAGAAGTTAAGTTTGTTGCTCCTTTAAGTACATTGCAACTTATTAATTTAATTGCTGTTTGACAGACACTCTTATTTCAATCACAGCACTGATTTGATTTAGTTAAAGTAAAACAAGTTTATTTAACAAAAGGATATAGGATTAAGTGATACCAAGTACATGGAATAAAGATAGAAGCATACTTTTGCCTTTGTTTACATTTCTAAGATTAAAACGTAAATTACAATATTTGCCTAAGAAGGTTTCTCAACTTATTCAGTTCCTAGATACTTCAGGATTCATCTTTCTCAGATGTACCAGAACTGTGGCCCCTTTAGCCCTCTTCCCCCCCCCCCCGCTCAATAACTCAAATGTATAAGGGGGGCAAAAAGACCACCCCAAAGTTCATTGTCTTAGTTTCAAAAGCCAAGCAGGCCTGTGGACTTCCCATCCCCCCTGCTGATTCATATGTAAGTGGGCTTGCCATTGTTTTGATTCCACATTGTTTAATTTGTATTGGAGACAGGTAAATAGCTCCCTTCCCTCCTGTCTGGGAGAACCTGTTTCTTCTTGTGTTTGGTCACAGACTTTAAAGCATAATGCCAGGAGTATTCATAATGCCTCAGAATGTTAATACATATTTCACAACGATAGAAACACCAGTTTGTCAAAAGCTTTCATAAAAAACCTTGCTCAACATATTTTGATAATCGTTATATTATAGATCAGTTCATTCAATTGCTTATCCTTGACTCTCCCCCTCTGTCCTCAGTCTTTATAGCCAACTAAACCTTTGAAATATTCATAGAAAAAATAAGCCCAGACCAAGCTTCTCTCTCCTGCGGGGGTGTAGCTGCCTAGGCTGTCTTCCTAAAGTTCATTGGCACTGCTTCAAGATGTAGAAAGGTTCCTAGGGTTGTCATCTGCATTCATCCATAGAGATTGGTAAATGGTCCTCTTCCCCACTGGCTTGCCTCGTTACCTTGCATGTAAATGTGCTTTCCTTAGGCAAGGTGTGATCAAAGACAAACTAACATTGAAGACACATTTAAGCAAGTGGAACCATATTCCTTTGTATGGAAAAAGGCATGGCTTAGGCACTGCTTACCAACTAGATTTTAAGAACACAATTCTAGCACATTTATATCTGTTAATATACACCTTGTATATGTCACCGTGATTTTTTTCAGGATCAGTGTGTTACCAGTTTGTACAGGATACCTTACATAACAACTTTTTAGATAGAGATTATGACAACAGTGTGTTAGGTGTAGTGAGTATGTTAAACCTGACAAGAGCTACTAACACATCCGACGAAGTGGGTATTCACCCACGAAAGCTCATGCTCCAATACATCTGTTAGTCTATAAGGTGCCACAGGACTCTTTGCTGCTTTAACACAAAGTAGTGAACCACCAATGGGCCAGCACGAGCCCCCACCCAGTAACCTGGTAAAATTACACACCACCCCTGGGGGCCTCCGAGAGGCAACACTTCCTCTCTTGCAAGAACAGAGTCTGAGTGTAGAAAAGAGACTTAATGAAACAAGGGAAGTCTACCCCAACATTAATTAGGGAAAATGCCACAAGCAGGATTCATAATCCTAAAACTGTGAGCAGGACACTCACCCCCAGAGTATGTAGGGCAGTGTCTTCTGCCTCATGTTCTTGAGTTCTACAACTGAAAGTTCATTTTCTGTGCCCCTCTCTACTCCCTCACCATACCCCACTCACAGTGGTTGTCCGTGGTCAGTGAGGACCCAGGGTTCAGAGGTGCATCTGTGTGAGTTCAGCTCCCACACTGGGGGAGGCACCTGACTTGCTCCATCTGAGACTTGATCTGACTCACTTCAGATCTCACATTTACTTTCTTAATATTCCTATGCCTGGAAAGCCCATCCTCATTCTACCTTTGGGCCAATCTTCCATTGCTGACCCCTACACAATGGCACCCATTCCAGATATGCCACAACCCTCAGTACTTTAAATTTATTTATAAAAGAAATATCAGGCGAGGAACTAGTAAGATGTGTATGTTAACAATAAGCTTGTCTCATGAACTTTCACCCTGGTAACCCTCATTTTTGTGTCTCCTCCCTTTATCATTGTGTCTTACACTTATTACAGTAATAGAGATATTTGGATAAAAGGCCCTACATATATAAAGTGAAAGTTGCACTATAAAGATCCTGTGGGAATCATTGATATGAAACAAGCTCCCATACTAAGTTTTTCACAGTGCAGACAAATGGGCCCTGCTGGTGTGACTAGGCAAGACTCCCATCTGATTATAAGCTCTTTGGAGCAAGGACAGTATTTTTGTTCTGTGTGTGCTCAGTACTTAGCACAATGAGGTCCAAGGATTGGGGCTCCTGTGTGCTATGATAATACAAACAATAACTGAGGTAAATTAAGCTGCATCCATTTATATCAGCAGAAAGCCTGGCTCAAGTGTGTAGCCAGTAAGCCTAGGAGTGGATTGCATGACCAATTGAAGTAAGCTGTAATGGCAATTTTCTGGGTCCATGATGTGGATGTCTTGAGGTAATCTAATGTATTCTCACACTAGCAGTGTTGTGATAAATCTACACATTTGATTATTGTATGTTTATCTGAAACATTTCTTCAGAAAGAGGAAGAACTACAGAGAGGGGTAGGTGGTTCCTGAACAAGGATGTTTGAGCTTTATTCATCCTGAATAAAAGTGTTCATTTTAGGAGATATTCTAGGTAGACAATAATGGTGTCTTAACAGTCCATGGACACTGCATTCATGCAGAAGGCAGGTCAGTGAATTTTTTTTCAGTCTCTGAAGATACGTATGGAACCTCATTCCACATGAAGTTTAAAGGGGTGTGTCTGTGGATTAAAGTCCTGCTCAGTTCTATGTGATCTACTAGTATGTGTACCATAGCAGCCCTTCTTCATTCAGTGTGAAAAAGTGCCCCTTTTCTGGCCTTTAAACAATCCCCCCAACCGTGCCAAGCTCATCATCAGAAGCAAGCTCCCCACAGACTACACAAACCAGCTCAAAGCAGCACCAGACCCTGCCAGAACAACAGATGCAAAACCTGCAGATGTATCTCCACTGCTATAATAATCAGTAGGCCCTACAACAAACCTTTCAAGATCCATGGGTCCTACACATGCCTATCACAACATGTGGTGGTCCTCATCCAGTGCACTAACTGCCCCTATAATGACTATGTGAGTGACACAAGACAATCTCTACATTCGCTAATGAACTCACACAGAAAAACAATATGACAAAACCACCATATCACCCATGGGCAAACACTTTTCACAAAGTGACCACTCCATATCTGACCACTCCATATCTGACCTCTGTCCTCGTCCTCAAAGGGAACCTGCAGAACACCTTCAAAAGACAAGCCTTGAAACTTAAATTCATAGCTTTGCTAAACACCTAAAATCCCAGTCTTAATAAAGACACTGGATTTATGGCTGATTACAACAACCTGTAACCCACTAACCCTCCTTTGTCCTAAGACTGTAGAGGTGTTAGCTGCCCACTTCATCTTGAATGACCTCTTGCAACATGGGTTACATGCAGCATGGAACAGATAAGGAGTTAGCAGTGACACTCTAAGTACCTTTCCCAGACCTGAAGAAGAGCTCTGTGTAGCTCACGAGCTTTTCTCTTTCAACAGCAGAGGTTGGTCCAATAAAAGAGATCACCTCCCCACCCTTGTTTCTTGGAAATTAAAAGGAACCATCACAAAGATAAAATGACTGCAAACTGCTTGGCGTTTATTTAAAAACACCAAAATAGAAACTAGAGTCTCACCCTAAATGTATACCCCCAAATGAAAAACAAATAAATAAAACCAAAACAACAAAAGTAAAAAACAAACCAACCAAGCAAACAAACAAACCCACCATGGCTAAACAGCAGAATAAAAGAGGTGTGTGTTGCGGGGGAAGGATCCTTTAAATATTGGAAGTCAAATCCTACTGACAAGTGTAAAATTTACAACAAAGCAGACCAAGAACTTTTTTTTCTGTTTGATTTTTGTGTCCTTAGCTAGTTGCTCTTCAAATTCTAAGAATCCTGTGGCACCTTATAGACTAACAGACGTTTTGCAGCATGAGCTTTCGTGGGTGAATACCCACTTCTTTGGATGCAAGCAGTGGAAATTTCAGGGGCAGGTGTGTATATATAAGCAAGCAAGAAGCAAGCTAGAGATAACGAGGTTAGATCAATCAGGGAGGATGAGGCCCTGTTCCAGCAGCTGAGGTGTGAAAACCAAGGGAGGAGAAACTGGTTCTGTAATTGGCAAGCCATTCACAGTCTTTGTTCATCAGCTCAGGACTAAACAAAGACTGTGAATGGCTTGCCAATTACAGAACCAGTTTCTCCTCCCTTGGTTTTCACACCTCAGCTGCTGGAACAGGGCCTCATCCTCCCTGATTGATCTAACCTCGTTATCTCTAGCTTGCTTCTTGCTTGCTTATATATACACACCTGCCCCTGAAATTTCCACTGCTTGCATCCAAAGAAGTGGGTATTCACCCACGAAAGCTCATGCTGCAAAACGTCTGTTAGTCTATAAGGTGCCACAGGATTCTTTGCTGCTTCTACAGAACCAGACTAACACGGCTACCCCTCTGATACTTCAAATTCTAAGTACATCAGAAGCAGGAAGCCTGCCAAATGTGGGACGGGGGAATGAAGAGCACTCAAGGAAGACCAGGCCATTGCAGAGAAGCTAAATGAATTCTTTGCATTGGTCTTCACTTCAAAGGGTATAGGGGAGATCCCCAGATTTATCACCTAAAAGAAATGGCTTGAGTGTGGAGAACTGTCCCAAACTGAGATGTCAGTAGAGGAGTTTTTGGAACAAATTGATAAATTAAACAGTAATAAATCACCAGGACCAGGTCATATTATGATAATATGCATCTGAAGGAACTTAGGTCTGAAATTGCAGAACTACTAACTATGGTATAGAACCTATTGCTTAAATCAGCCTCTTTGCCAGATGACTGGAGGATAGCTAATGTAGGATCCAAGAGGTAATCACAGGCTGGTAAGCCTAATTTCAGTCCCAGGTAAATTGGTTGAAACTATAATAAAGACAAATAAGCACAATATGTTGGGGAAGTGTCAACACAGCTTTTGTAAAGGGAAATCATGTCTCACCAATCTATTAGATTTTTTTTTGAGGGTGTCAGCAAACATGTGGACAAGGGTAATCCAGTTGATATAGTGTACTTGGACTTTCAGAAAGCCTTTGTCAAAGTCACTCACCAAAGTCTCTTAAGCAAAATATCAAGTATCAGGGGTAGCCGTATTAGTTTGTATCCACAAAAACAACAGGAATCCGGTGGCACCTCTGAAGAAGTGAGTTTTTTTTTACCCAAGAAAGCTTATGCTCAAATAAATCTGTTAGTCTTTAAGGTGCCACCAGACTCCTTGTTGTTTTTAAGCAAAATAAGCAGTTATGGGCATAGGCGGCAGGTTTGTATAATTTTTGGTGGGGCCCAAAATGGTGGTGCCCCCCCGCTCCCGCCCTGTAAGCCGATATAAAATGAAGCTACAATGCATCAGTGCCACAAGATTACAAGGGTCAATTAAAAGTGGAAAGTCAGAAGCAGCACTTGCCTACTTCAATATACAGTATTATATTTTGTTGCACCTGTTGTGATGAAGTGGGAATGTCCTTAATATTTTCTCTGAATACTGTGTGGGTGCCTCAGTTTCCCCTGCAAGATGCCAACTGAAGGTACTGGGGACAAAGATCAGGTGGCCTCCTTGTCCAGAAGAGACACAGAGGGCAGAGGAGGGAGTGTCAGTTTGGAGCTGGCTGGGGAAATGGGGAGAGACCCAGAACTTGGTTCTGGGCTCCCTACCCCCCAAGATGGACCTGACAGAGGGGTTCTGTTTTCTGTACCTACAAGCTCTGTTTAAACTGTGTTCCCGTCATCTAATAAACCTTCTGTTTTACTGTCTGGCTGAGAGTCACATCTGACTGCGGAGTTGGGGTGCAGGGACCTCTGGTTGCCCCAGGACCAGCCTGGGCAGTCTCGCTGTGGAAAGTGCATGATGTGGAAGGGCATGCTGAATGCTCCGAGGTCAGACCCAGGAAGGTGTAAGCTTCTTGCCCTGGAGACAGTCTGCTCCGAGAGAGGAGGGTCCCCCAGAGTCCTGACTGGCTTTCTATGGAGTTGTTCCAAAGCATCACAGCATCCCCTTCCACACCATGCACTTCCCAGAAGTCTGCACAAGCACTGACACTTCCTCCTCCGTCCTTTGTCTCTTTTCCAGGCATTAGGACGCCACCTGATCTCTCTGTTCTCCAACACCTTCAGTTGGCACCTTGCAGGGGAAACTGATTTGGGAGAAATGAAGTAAAAGCTGCCCAAACCGAGCTTGAGCACTCCTGAATTTTGAGGTGTTCAAATCTGGAAGGCAGGTGCTGGGAGTGGGAGAGGGCTGTGGGCTCCATGGGGGAGCATGGCAGCAACTGTCTGGAGCTGCACGGAGCCAGACACGCTGGTCTGAGTGGCAAAGTAAGCGGTTTGGGGGTTGGAGAAGGGGTAGGGAGTTCCGGGGGGCAGTCAAGGGACAAGGAGCAGGGGGGGTTGGATGGGGCAGAGGTTCGGAGGGGCAGTCAGGGGACAGGCAGCAATTGGATAGGCATGGGAGTCCACGAGGTTTATCAGGGGACAGGTAGAGGGGTTCTGGGGGGAAGTTGGGTGGGGTCTCAGGAGGGGGCAGTTGGGGACAAGGAGAAGGGAGGCTTAGATAGGGGCTGGGGTCCCAAGGGGCAGTTAGGAGCAGGGGTCTCGGGAAGGGGTAATCGGGGGACAAGGACCAGTGGTGCTTAGATAGGGGGTGGAGGTCCTGGGGGGCAGTTGGGGCAAAGGTCTGGGGAGGGGGCAATCAGCGGCCAGGGGCTGGGATTCAAAGGGCTCTGGGCTCCCTGCCCCTGGGGCAGTGCAGAGCCCTCTGACTCCCGGCCGCGGCTGGGATTTAAAAGGCTCTGGGCTCCCCGCGGCTGCAGGCAGCCCAGAGCCCTCTGACTCCCGGTCGCGGCTGGTATTTAAAAGGCTCTGGGCTCCCCGCACTTGCAGGCAGCCCAGAACCTCTGACTCCTGGCCGCGGCTGGGATTTAAAAGGGGCGAAACCTAGCTCCAACTATTGGTGGAGCAGAGCCCCTGACTGTAAAAATTCCTGGGGCTAAAGCCCCAGGAGCCCATATAAGTTGGCGCCCATGGTTATGGGATAAAAAGGGAGGGTCCTCTCATGGATCAGTAACTGGTTAAAAGATAGGAAACAACGGGTAGGAATAAATGGCCAGTTTTCACAGTGGAGAGTTAAATAGCAGGGTCTCCCAACAATGTATACTGGATACAGTGCTGTTCAATATAATCATAAATGATCTGGAAAAGGGGATGACCACTTCGGTGGCAAAATTTGCAGGTGATACCACATTACTCAAGATTAAGTACAAAGCTGATTGTGAAGCGTTACAAAGGGATCTCACTAAAGTGTGTGACAGGACAACAAACTGGCAGATGAAATTCATTGTTAAGTGCAAAGTAATGAAGATTGCCAAACATACCCCCAACTATACATACAAAATGATCAGGTCTACAGTAGCTCTTACTAGATCTTGAAGTCATCCTGGATAGTTCTCTGAAAACATCCACTCCATGTGCAGTGACAAGCAAAAAAGGGAACAGAAAGTTAGGAACTATTAGGAAAGGATAGATAATAAAACAGACATCATCATCATGCTGCTATGTAAATCCATGTACACTGACATTTTGTATACTGCATGCAGTTCTGAGTACCCCATCTCAAATATATATATATATATATATATATATATATATATTGGAAAAGGTACAGAGACAGGCAACAAAAATGATTAGGGGTATGGAACAGCTTCTGTATGAAGAGATATTTAAAAGAAACTGGGACTTTTCAGCGTAGAAAAGAGACAACTAAGGGGGAATATGATAGAGGTCTACAAAATCATGAATAGTGTGGAGAAAGGAAATAGGGAAGTGTTATTTAGTTATTGTGCTACTTAAAGGTGTAAAGGTCACCTAATGAAATTAGTAGGTAACAGGTTCAAAATAAACAAAAGGAAGTACTACTTCAAACAATGCACAGCCAACCAATGGAACTCATTGCCAGTGGATGCTGTGGAGGCCAAAAGTATAAATGGGTTCAAAAATAATTAGTTAAGTTCATGGAGGATAGGTCCATCAATGGCTATTAACTAAGATAGTCAGGGATGCCATCCCATGCTCTGGGTGTCCCAGCTTCTGGCATTTGAAGGTTTAGGGAGTGGACAACCATCGATGTTTCACTCAATTGCCCTGCTCTGTTTATTCCCTGTGAAACATCTGGCACTGGCCACTGTCACAAAACAGTATATTCAGCTAGATGGACCACTGGTCTTGTTATGAGAACTGCACTTGACATAACTGCAGCCATTTTGTGTACTTACCATCATAAACTGGAAGCAAATAGCATGTAGTCAGGAATAATTTGACCTTTGCTTAGGCAGGCAAAACAGCTGCACAGCTTCAGTGGTACTAACAAGGACAGATAAAGTGACAGATTCATGAGAATGAAAGGGAGTGTGGATAAATTACCTTGTATCTGGGTGTCTATAAGTTTCTTGCTGGGAATTGCTTTGCTGATAAGTAGAAACTATAAGTTCTTTGCTATTGCTAGGGAAATTGTTACGCCATTGAGGGTACTTTGAGTGATGTGCTTTGTTTTGAGAACCTATAATAAACTAGTTAAGAGTGTGCAATTTGGAGAAGTTTCAGAGAGGTTTTCAGCAAGCTAAGAGATGGACTTCCAACTCCCCAATGGCTAGGAAGAAGGCTGGCCACTGGAACTGGGCTGCTGACCAGTAGACACCATCTCAGACTTTGAGTAACTGTACCTGGGATGCTCTACTCTACACTATTGCTATTTTAGATGTGTGCTTTGGACTCAATGAAAGCAAGGATTTTTGAGTAAAAGCACTTGTGTGTGCTAATAATTTATCAGACGGAGGAACTGTGCCCCCATTGATTTATGTCTGACACTGTTACCCTGGATTCTCTAAACTCAAAGCTCTCGGTAACTTTACTCTCTGCGAGGCAGTGTCAGGAAATAAATCATTGGAGACGCAGCACATCCATCTGCTAGATGGTCGGCATAAATCACACAAAGTCAAGTGCTTTCACTTAAAGCCTTTACTTGGTCTCCAGCACTCTCACAAGAATGCCTTCACTCAAAGTCTCTGCTTTATTTAATCTTGAGCACAGACAAACACAATGGGTTACAGAGCACCCCAAACAATAGTTACCTATGGTCTGGAGGGGTTTCGAATGGTCTAACAACAAAGTTCAACTGGCCAGCTATCTGCCAATTGCTGGGGATTCCAAGAAATGTCCAGAAGGTCAAATCCAAATTCTCAGCTCTGTCTACTCCTTTTGTTAGTAACTGCTACAATTACATCAACACGTCAATCAAAGAAAAACCATTAAGCAAGCACTTTTTAAGCTGTTAGTTATACTGATGTGTTTTTGCAGTCTGGAGTCTCATAGGCATGTACGTATACACACACACACACCAGAAGTCATATAGAGAGAGACTTCCTGTTTCTCACCCTCACTTACCCCAGCATTTCAGGGAGGATGCAGAGCCAGGCTCACTCCTTGTGATCGCTGCCCCCTCCCTCCCAGCTTTGCCTTAGTTATGCTAAGGTTGGTACAAAGGCCTACTAGCTTAGTTGCTTTTGGCAATAAGTGTAAGAATTGCTATTCTAGTACTAGCAGTGGCCTAAGCATTCTGCTACGTTGCCAGTGGCTCCCCTAACAACACCATCTGGAAAACAAAGTCTAGTTACCTTGGGTTATTTGAACCCCAAACTATGGTAACAGTCTGACCCAGGATGGCCATTCTTGTTATCTTGTCTTATCTTATCTGTATTTCAGGGGTCACATACCATGGTGATGAGTGCAGTTAAGAACATAAATAGCATAGGATGGAAGCTATTGAGGTCTGTGATGGGGTGTACACCCCACACCAGCCCTGATGGAGTTAAGTTACCTGGCGTCACCTGAGAGAGGGAGGGCCAGGGCTAACTGAGAGTGAAGCCCAGCTGGGAAAGGGCTGGGCCAGCACTATAAAGCCAAGAGGCTAAAAAAGCAGAAGGGGGCTCTAGGGGAAGGAGTATACAGTCACTCCCCAGCAGGCGGTCATCAGGATCAAGAAGGAAGCCCACAGAGAGAGCACTGGGATCCTGCCCTGGAGTAAGGAGTCTCGACAGAGGCTAGGAGGGGAAGTAACCATGGAGATTAGAGCAGGCTCCTATAATAAATCCAGAAACAGGTAAGATAAGATGCAGAGGATGGGCAGCAAGGAGCCCAGGGAAACAGCAACCGGGACGAGGACTGAGCAGACCTGGATTGCTGGTTGTAGGGTCCATGGGCTGGAAACTGGGGTAGTGGGTGAGCCCAGGTTCCCCTGCCAGCCACTGGTAAAATGGCACAGAGTCCCAAGTGGGGGATGAACACTGTCTGGAGAAGCATTAGGACAGTGGTCCTGTTGTTGGACCTTGTAACCCTGGAAGGGGCGGACTAAATGGTGACCTAGCTTGAGGGCCAAGTTAACAGAAGAGAGGCTGTTACAGAGGAAGCAACAAGTGGGACCTGACAGCAAGAGATGCATTCTCTGATATAGACACAAGGAGGTGCACTAGCAGTGAGTGGCAACCCCTTTACAGGGTCCTGTTCTACAGCAGAGGTTCTCAAACTGTGGTCCGCAGACCACCAATGGTCCAGGAGGTCCGCGAATAGTTCCCTCTAAGGTGCGTACCTGGGTGGCCGCACATGAGAGAATGAAGGTCTGCCCACCTAATTAGTGGAGCCGTGCAGGCGTGGCTCCACTAATTAGGTGCCTGGACCTGGGAGAAGATGCACATGTAAAGGTGAAGTGGGGGGAATAGGGAATAGGTGGGAGGGGTCAGTGGAGTGAGAAGAGGAGGTGCGGTGAATTTGGGATGTGCAAGGCTGTGAAGGCCAGAGAAACAGGCAACTTTCCCCAGCTCCAGGGGTGTGGCTGCCAGGGACAGACAGCCCTCCTTCCCAGCCTCAGCTCTGTGGCTGCTGTGGTGGGGGAGAAAGGGCACATCCATTGCACTAGAAAGGTAAGACTAGTGATATTAAAATATGAGTTGTGTGCTTTTATTTGCAGAACAAAATCATTTATTATGATGAGATTTTTATACAGTGCTTTTATTCAAAGTGCTTTACAATTGTTAGCTAATGGTACAAAGAACATTTGGAAAGATCATTAAGTGGTCTGCTGAGACAGAAATTTTCAAGTGGTCCACACACACACAAAAAAAGTTTGAGAACCACTGTTCTACAGAAACCACACAAAGCTTAGCAAAATATTCTACAAGACCTTGTAGTATCACACAAATGGTTCCGTGGGGATTGACATCAATGACAAAAATTCCTGTTATACTTCAGTGGGAAGCGGTATCAGACTCTAGCTTGACAAGTAAGGCGTATGAATTTTAAAGATAAATATTCACTACCATAAATTGATCCCATTTAGCTCTCCCCTCCCCTCCAAAATATAAAAAATGTTTTAATTATTTAGGTGACAAGCAATCAAATACCATACATCAGACATATCTATTCCAGGAGATAATTAGAGGCATAGAGAGGAGAAAACAAGATGCCAGAGAAAAGACCATCACAACGTGACTTGAAAGATGACTTTAGTAATGAAAATATTTCATTAAATAGAAAGAAGCCAGGGCTGTAGTTGTGGAAAAGCAGACTGATCCACAGGAAAAAAAAATTAATCAAAATGAGGTTGAGGATCAACAGTCTATCACAGGCTTCTTGTTTGATATTAATAATGTAGAGGAAATGGATAAAAGGACAGCAAATGCCAGCAACAATAATGAATATGTAACTCTGCCTAGAAATGTATGAGAAAGTGATACTCATGATTATATGCTGTGCATGAAAATGATTGGAATGTGAGATGAAAGATTTCATTTGTTCTGTTAATAGTGTTTTTGAGTTGCATGATAGGGCGTGATTCATTGGAGAAATAATAATATATTTGCATGTAGTGCATTTCATTATCTTAATGACTAAATGGCACAGTAATTTGTTAAAGTTAAAAGCAGATAAATTTCTAATAGTTTTTATGAGAATTATATACTTTTAACATCTAAAAATAATAAAACCTTGGAATAATATCAACCAGATAGACTTATCTGTATATGTTCTCTTCCCTGATCTTTAGCAATAATTTATTTCCATGGGGTCTTCCTGCATTTACAAATTGCTTAATGGTTTTAGGTTTTTTATGTTAAGTATGCAAATAACTGTACATGCAGTTTTGCATCCCCAGTGGACTGTGGGGATAGCTGGTAATACATCTCACTACCTGATTGATATTATGGCATAAATAATTGCATCTAACCTGAGTGCAAAACAGCTCCTGCAAAATCTGAGGCTAGGCAAAAGTCTAGCTGAAAATCAGTTCCTAAAGGAAAGTATATTCTATTACATATTGCATACACTGAAATTAATCTTTTGTGTGGTATCACTTATTTTTAAGTATGCTTTGCAGTACATTAATTTATGGGTCAAACCCTTCAGTCTCTTCTCAATACTTTTATGAGGAAATATGGTCCAAATGATACAAACTACTTGAATTGTCTACAGTAAGTTTTATAATATACTGGTATCATGTAGATGACAGCTGTATTTTAGAAGTGGTAGGTAGGGGGTAAAAAGGGATACAGTGGTTAAGCTTCCTGTATTTCAGAGCTTGTTGCATGTTCCCTGCAATGTGACATGGAAACTTTTCCCTGTTCTATTGTTGGTCAGCTTTTAAAATGTGCTGCTCTGAGTCCACGTCTGCCCACAAAAAATCTGGATGGTGCAATCCCTGTGAAATCTAGGAACTGGACCTGTATATCTCCCAGTTTGAAATACTGAAGCCAGAATGCTGATCCCTAAAGTTTGTTTTAGGATTTTTAGGAAGGACTGTAAGATTATTCTTTAGGGGCTGCTCCAAATTTATCCCTTCATCCCAAACAGTCAAAAAAATAGGAAAGAAGGATGTCTAACAGCAGCTAAAAGATGAACTCCTCCGTGCTGACTGCACCAGGCTGTGTGCAGAACGGCAAGTATGTGTTTATAAAGCCAGAGAGGAGGATGTTGCAGTTGTTGAGGTGGCATGAATGAGAAGTTTGGCTGTGGGGCTGGAAAGAAAAGGGCAGATCTTGGAAAGCTTAAGAAGAAAGAAGCAGCAGGAAACTCGTGGTTGAACCTAGAGCATAATTCTTAAAAAGACTTCAAATTGTGGTTGAACAATTTCAAGTGATGAAGAATGCACCACATTCTTGGCAAGGTGTGTTAACAGCTAACTTGGTCCACTGTTGAAAATGTTTGCCTTATTTCTAGCTTGAATTGTCTAGCTTCAATTTCAACCCATTGGCTATTATATCTTTGTCAGCTAAAGTAGAGAGCTGTCTGCTACATGATATTTTCTCCCCATGTGGTATAGATCACAATCAAGTTATATCTCATGAGAGAGACAGGTTGAAATGCAGGACTGGATGCAAGGAGACAAGATAAATAGAGATTTTTGAGTTATCAGCAAAGAAATGTCACTCTTAAAGACCCCCTTACTGCTGTGCTACCTGTACATTAATTGCATTTCCCTTCTCCTAAAGTCTATCTATTTGCCTGTCTGTCTTCTTGAGTGTTTGACAAATACCTTTAAATAAATGAATACAGTAAGATCAGACCTACTGCAGTTTTCTTGGTTCCAGGGCAGATCAGGTATTGCATATTTCAGGGGCTGATAAAATTCTGTCTATCCTGAACTATTCAGATCTCACAGGGTAAGTATCTATTGAGGGGTAAAGCAGAGGCAGCACATATTCTTGAGGACTAGTCATCTGTGACCAGGTCAAACAGCATTTGGATTTATTTTGACTCCACAGAGAGGAGAAACCTATACTCTTTAGTATAGTCTTCATTCAGTGCATGGTTATCTTTAGGGGAGCTAGCACTAACACCCTGACAAACCAGAACAGGATAGCTGTTAAACTGGCATGTAACTCTGATATTGCAAAACTTTGCAACCACAACAAATCTTTTTTGGCAGCGCTAATGCCAAGATTAAAGTCAACTCCCAAAGATTAAAATAATGGGTTGGCTTCTGAATTCCCAGAAGGCCAGATCCAAAGCCTATTGAGTCAATGGAAACACTCCCACTGACTTCAATGGACTTTGCATGAAGCCCTTTTAAGTTTTATTCCACTGTTACGGACTGATGTCAGTTCAGTTAGTCCTGAGTTACACTAATGTAAGTGGGATCACAGTTAAGCCCATTGACCCTTATAGAAAAGTTCTAGATGACTTAATAGAGAGTGACAGATTTTCTATAGGTTTGTTTTTAAGCATTCTGGAGAATTTCTCAGTGTGGTTAAATCTCTGTAGGATCTCCTTCTCTATTAAATTCTTTAGATTTTTAGAAAAATCTTTATAGAACCCTATTAAACTACCCAATAACCCCGGGGTTTCATTGCTTTTAAATTCTATGGGACCTTCATATGGCATACCATTGTTCTCTTGAAATAAACAAAATTATTTGTTCTTAATGTTGCAAATAAATCAGATTTTTACCCCACTCTTCTATTCTTGCAATTCTGAGGTGCTTTTCTAGTAAGCATAAGACATGAAGATCATTTTAAAGATGCTCCTAAAAACAGAGCTCTCATCTGTGCCTGCCTCTATGGTATATGGGAAACATTTAGAGAGAGAATAAAACATAATATGCAAAACCCACTGAGCCAGTTCATGTTGTTATCTAATTAGATGAACAAAGTCATAGTGACGGGGCACCATTTATTTAAAAAAAAAAAAAAAGGTCAGATATAAAATCTTTCAGTACTTTCATTCTGTGTTTCATCCTGTTACTTTAAATCTTTAGTTAGAGAGTAATGGAGGTGAGCTGGATAATGAATATTGTTAATTGAAACTCAAGGCACTTTTCAGATTTCTCTCCGCTGAGCTGAAGGTTAAGTCACTTCAACATAATAGAAAGTATCAACATGATTCTTTTTTAGATCCTCTTATTGTGTACAAATTGCCGATGGCAGGATATAATAAGGGGCAGGAAGATATGGGGTAATTTTAAACTTTATTTAATTGATAGCAAAGTAACAGAATATGGCATTTAACTTATTTGCATGGTAAAGTCAGCAATAAAAGAATCTCTTTGCACTTTTTACAGCGTGAGTTGGATGACTCAGATCAGAGAGAGGGTTCTAATATACAGAAATATCCCCAACAGATTTCAGATTCTGGAATAGGTAACATTTTGTCTGCCCCATTGGGAAGTAGAGATGAATCCAGTTGATCTAGTCATTTACATAGGACTAAAGGTACATTTACACAGCAAATTAAAATGTGATTGTATTGCAGGTAGCCATACTTGTGCGAGCTTTAATCTAGCTAGCACAGGTAACCCATACTAGTGAAAATGTAGCAGCATGGGCTTCAGTCTGGGCTAGCCACTCCAGCACAAACCTGGTAGAGACCCTGGGTATGTACTTTGATTGCCAGTCCATGCTGCCATATCTTCAGTATTGTTGTTAGCTAGTGTGAGTATATGTCCCTGTGCTACAATCACACCTTTAGACATGCCCTTAGTTCATTGTGTCAGAATAGCAATTTTAGCCAACATTAGAAGGCGAAGGCCTACCTTTGTCCCCTTTATTAACGCTGCTAGAACACCCAGTGCACCAAAATTGACTTTGGGATTGAGCTGGGCATCATATATTTACATCCCAGAGATTCGCATGCTGTATTTTGCTGAAAAATGTTTTGCCACAGAAAATGTTGACAATCAGAGTTTTTCATCCAAGGATATCAAAGCACGTTACAAAGGTGGGTATTGATATCCCCATTGTAGACAATGAGAAGCTGTGGCACAGAATGATTACACATCTTGCCCAAGATCGCTCAGCCAATCAGTGGAAGTAAGCAATAGAAGAACCCAGATTTTCTACTTTCCAGCTTCCTGCTCTGATCACTAGACAATGCCACCTCAGCCTATCTGCCAGGCAATTTGGAATTTAGAGCATATGCAAATGACATGGAAGAATACTACCTCCAACTTTACATCTTGAATACTTTTATTTTGTAGCAAATCATACTCTGAGCCAAATTGTGCCTTTCTGATATAGCTGAGGTGCATCACCCCTGTGTGCACTCTGGGGCATGATGCCTCCAGGACAGCAGGGGCCACAGCAGAGCTCTTTGACAGGGCACAGCATGTTGTAGTACTTCTGCATTTGCTGGCCTATGGGAAGGTGAAAAATGAGGCTATAACAGCCCCTCCCTGTCCTTGCCCACTCTGGAGAGGCTAGCACCAGAAGGAGTACTAGGCTTTGTAATCTCCGTGCTCCCTGGGTGAAGCACACCTATGGAGAGGGCCAACACAAGGCCTAAGCACTTAAGCCTCACCTGAGGTCTATGCTGTGAACTTCCATTGTGCATGTTACGAACTGCTTTTCCCCCCAGAACAATTTCAGTCAAGTTCAAAAGAGACCAGGTGCCTTTAACAATTTACTGAAAACGACAATAGGACCTAAATATATGATCCTAGGCTACAGGAGTAAATTAACTGACTTCTCATTTAGCTCAGATTTAAGTGAAAATGAGCCATCGCACCAAGGGGCCATGAAAACAATGGGACCTTATCCTGAAAATATTACTCCCTTAAAGTCCTTCTCATACATGCAGGGATGGGACGGTGAGTCCTACAACCCACATAATACTCTGAATCTCCCTTTATCAGCAAGAGAGATTCATTTTATCCCTCAATAGAGCACGAGCAGCTCAAACCTCGTTTTTCTCCACCCCACCTGCCTGGATTTTAGGGAATCCTCCAACTAACCTCAGAGGGCAGTCTGTAAATAGGCCATGTCTACACAAGTGAGCTTACAGTGGCACAACTGTACCGATGCAGCTGTGCTGCTGTAAGATCACTCTTGTAGCCGCTCTATGCTGGTGGGGGAGAGTTCTCTGTTGACATAATTAAACCACCCCCAACAAGCGGCAGTAGCTATGTCAGTGGGAGAGCGTCTCCTGCTGACATAGCGCTGTTCACACTGACACGTCTGTTGGTGTAACTTATGATGCTCAGAGATGTGGGTTTTTTACACCCCTGAGCAACATGAGTTATACAACAAAAGTGCTAGTGTAGATATAGCCTTAGACAATATTGGTTATGCAGTGTAGTTGTAGCTGGGTTGGCACCAGGATATTAGAGAGACAAGGTGGGTGAGGTAATATCTTTAATTGGGCCACCTTCTGTTGGTGAAAGAGACAAGCTTGGCATGGCTACGCTTGCGGATGTAGAGTGCTGTGAGTTAAACCACTTTCGTAGAGCGCAGTAGGGAAAGCGCTGCAGTCTGTCCACACTGACAGCTTCAAGCGCACTGGAGTGGCCACATTTGCTGCACTTGCAGTGGCATTGGGAGCGGTGCATTATGGGCAGCTATCCCAGCATGCATGTGACTGCAACGTGCTTTTCATATGGGGTGGGGTGGAGTGTGACAGGGAGTGTGTTGTGTGTATGTGGGGGAAGAGAGAAAGTGGGTTTTTGGGGAGCTGAGAGTGTGTCAGCATGCTGTCTTGTCAGTTCAGACCACTCCTCCCCCTCCCCCTCCCTCTCACTCACTCAAAGCAAACAGTAAATGTTTGCTTTTTTCAGAGCTGATAAGCAGCCGGCTTCTCCGAAACGGAGCTTTGAAAGGGCATTTCTGCATTCCTGCAGCCGATTTCATAACAATGACAAGAGCAGCCACTTGACTTAAGGGGATTATGGGGCATTTCTGACAGCTGATCACAGCGCAGTAATGCAACACCTCATTCACACTGGCGCTGCGGCGCTCCAGCAGGGGCGCAGCAAATGTTATTCCACTTGCCGAGGTGGAGCACCAGCAGCGCTGTAGCTGCAGAGTCAGAGCGTTCTATGTGCCTTGCCAGTGTGGACAGGGAGTGACCTAGGGCGCCCGGGGCTGCTTTATTGCGCTGTAACTTGCAAGTGTAGCCAAGGCCTTTGAGTTCTTCTTCAGGTCTGGGGAAAGTACTCCAAGTGTCACAGCTAAATGCAAGTTGGAACAGATTGTTTAGTGTAAGTAGGGACCATTCAAGGTAGAGTGGCCCATTAACACTTCTGCAGTCGTAGGACAAAAAGAGGGAGTTAGTGGGTTACCATAACTTCAGTGCCTCTGTTCAGTCCATGATTTTTCATGTCTAGCTGCTGGCGAACAGGAAAACATTGTTGAACAATTGTATAGACCTTCACCGGACGCTGATACATGGGGAATGTTTGGATATCAATGATAAAGACCTCTGTGTCAAATTGGACAACATCTGTCCATTTTGCAACATGGGAAGCACTCTCCACTCCAAGTTCTCCAATTCATTCATGATGCAGAGCTGAAGGACACTTTTCCTAATGTGTGGATAGTTTTGAGGATTCTGCTCACGCTGCTGGTCACAGTCGTGAGTGGTGAGTACAGTTTTTTGAAAGTCTTGTGTTTGAAAGGGTTTGGATAAATCAAGCTGAGAGGCCCTCATGGTGAGGGCATATCACCCATTCTGAACCACAATTAACCACAGTCTTCCTGTTCACCATTTGCCATGAGTGTTCCACTCAAGGATGTTGTGCAAGCAAGCCCGATGCCACATGTAACAGGGACGCCAGGCTAACTCTGCCAATGTGGACAGCACTGTGTCTGTACATGGACACAAGTGTCCGTGGTAAAAAAATTGAGGTCTGTGGTAATTTTTCAAGAAATGTTAAATAACTGAGTGACATTAACCCCCCAATGGTCTGTCACTAAGTATGGTAATTTTGTCAAGAGTCCATCGCACAACATGGTGGTGCCGACCCTTGATGTGGACACAAGGAACAGCCTATCCAGCCCAGCCCAAACCTGTATGACACTCTTGTGGAGGTCAGATTTTGTGCTGTACATCAGATTCTTCCCTTCCAGTTGCAGCAGGATGCCCCAGGGTTCAAGTCAAATAATGAAAGCAGGAGCTGTTCCTATTTCAAGCTACAGTAGGGTGACCAGATCACCCAGGTCAAATATCGGGACGCGGGGGGGCGGGGCGGGGGCAGAGGGGGAAAAAATGGTGGCAGAGCAAAAAAAAAAAAAATCCCCCACCCCCGATTCCTCCTCCCTCCGCAAGCGCTGGAGGGAGGCCCGGGAGACTCAGGGGAGCACGGGGCCGGGGTGAGTGTGAGTCCAGCCTGGCCCCGAGCAGGCAGGACTCAGGCGCGGTATCTGGAGGGAGAGTACGGGGTGGCCTGCGGGGCCAGGCAGCGGCTATTCTCCCCACCTGGGCAGCAGGACTCGGGAGCAGCCGCTGCTGCAGCTCCCACTGCCGCGGGGGGAGGAAGCGGCCGCTGGCCAAGCTCGGCAGCTGCGGCTCTGGCGCCCACGAACCCCCCGAGCCCGGGCCTGCTGCGGGGACCCAGCGCGCACGCTGCACATACCCAGCCCCTGGCCACTCGCGTCTGGGCTGGCTGCCCAGCTGGTGCAATCCTGCGGGCGGCCTCGGAGTGGGGGCAGCAGGCCCCAGCCCCCCGCATCCCGCTCGGGTCCTGCAGGGGAACGAACGGGACTGGGCTGCCGATGCCTCCGCCACGGGATTGCACCAGCTGGGCAGCCAGCCCACACGCGACTGGCCAGGGGCTGAGCGCAGTGTGCGCGCTGCCCCGCAGCAGGCCCGGGCTCGGGGGTTTCGGGCCCGGGCACCAAAGCCGCAGCCACCGAGCGCCACGTGCTTGGCCACTTCCTCCCCCCGCAGCAGTGGGAGCTGCAGCAGCGGCTGCTCCCGAGTCCCCTGCCCAGGTGGGGAGAACAGCCGCCACCTAGCCCCATGGGCCGCCCCCCTACTCTCCCTCCAGGTACCGCGCCCGAGTCCTGCCTGCTCGGGGCCAGGCCAGACTCACACTCACCCCGGCCCCGCACTCCCCTGAGTCTCCTGGGCATGGCATGCTTGGAAAGAGGTGGGGATTTGGGGAGGGAGACAATGGGGCAGTGAGGGGGCAGGGATGGGGGCGAGGATTTGGGGAAGGATCCAATGGGGGAAGGAGGGGGCGGAGTCGGGGCAGGGGAGGGCGTGAGCCCTTCGGGCTCTGGAGCCTTTGCTTGTTTGTCCAGTGTCCCGACCTAACATTGGTCGGGACGCGGGACAAACAAGCAAATATCGGGACAGTCCCGATAAAATCGGGATGTCTGGTCACCCTAAGCTACAGTGCCCATCAAGTAAAGCTATAAGAAAATGGGATTGAAGTCCAGCTGAGGACCCTGGTACCATTCTGATACTATGTTGTGTGTTGCATCTGCAATTGCAAGCAGTGGATGAACCTTTAGTCATCAAGGGGAAAGAATTCTGTAACTAGAAAAGACAAAATGGGCATATTACTGAGGAGTTCAGAGGCTGTGTTCTGACACCAGCTGCATACCATCTTGCTATGGGGATGCTAATACCATGGCTCAATTTTGGAATGAATGAGTGTCAAACTTCTCAGGGAGAAAACCAGGAATATCAGGGGGGCCACTTATGTGAGTAATGTGCAAGTGTTTGCAGAGTCAAGTACTTAAACAGCACAAAAATCTAGTATCACTGTAATAATAGTCTGTAATATTAATAACATTAAATTTTAAAGTGCTTTTGTGTAAACTGATTTTTGTAGTCAGAATTTTTTCTAAATGTCTCTTTTCTGACTATCAGAAACTCACATTTCAGATATTATTATAGATGACCTCTGTAAGGCAACTCAAGTTAACAAAAACAAAACAAAGCAACCCAGCACAGAATTGTGTGATGCCCAGAAGCAATTGCAAATATGATCTCAGGAATTGGTTTGCAGACTTTTTTAAGGCCATATGTCTACATAAGATATTTTGGGCCAAATTCTTTGCTGGTGTAACTCCAATGAAGTACATGGAGTTACACCAGGAGAGAATTTGGCCTTCTCTGTGTGGCATGGAATACCTTAGTAGTTATTTTTAAAGTTCAGTTTAGCTTAAAGTTGTTTTAAATGTGAGTTTTAGAAAGATCTTTTGTAATTAAAAAGAAAAAAGAGGTGGCATTATTTCTTAATGTTTTCTGAACATATAAGAGCTAGTCTACACAGAAACTTGCATTAATTTAACTAAATGACTTTTCTAAAACAGGTTTAATTACTTCCATGCAAATCAGTGTGGGGACATTCTTATTTTGTAGGGAAAATGGCTGAAGTTGTTTAGCTAACTGACTTCAGCCATTTTTATTCTGAATTAAGAGTGTCCACATGCAGACTTCCATCAACAAACTGAAATTAGTTTTAATTCACACCTTTTGGGTGGGTTAGTTGGTGCAAGTCTGTGTGTGAACCAATCTTAAAAGTTTGGATCTTTCCTTCATGCTGTAAACATATAGAATATTCTTTTAATAATTTTAAAACATTTTCAAAGCACTACTATCAGGTCAAAACTTAGTCAGAGATTTTAAAAAATGTTAAAACAACGTTCAGTTTGAAAGTGCATTTGATGGGAATCCAGCTAACTTCCCAAAAGCAATATTTCACTTCCTTACAAAAATTGGACCTCATTGAAAAACCCTAATATTCTAGTTCTGGCAATGAAGAATGAAGGGATCCAACCTGTTTTTCATGCCATAGAATCCTTCATCGCTTAGTTTCAGCCCCTTTGACTTACCCTGCACATCTAAACAATTTTGTCTCTTAAAATTTTCAAAAATATATACAAATGGAAAAATAACCCTTTTCATGTCTGAGAAGTGAGTGGGGAAACCAGTGGGACTAGTTTCAGAGTGGTAGCCATGTTAGTCTGTATCAGCAAATAAAATGAGGAGTACTTGTGGCACCTTAGAGATTAACAAATTTATTTGGGCATAAGCTTTCATGGGCTAAAACCCACTTCACTGGATGCAGTGGAAAATAGAGTAGGAAGATATATATGGATGTTGCCATACCAACTATAATGAGACTAATCAATTAAGGTGGGCTATTATCAGCAGGAGAAAAAAAGTAGTGATAATCAGGATGGCATCAGTATTCTGTGCATGAGAGCTGCAGGATCGAGTCCTCAGTTTTCTAGGAGCAATTATTTTGTTGTTCATCATGTTTCTTATTGGGGCCCTGTTAGACCTCTGTCTAAAAACACCTGTTGTATTAACAGTGTGTTTGTGTCACTAGGCATATTGGCAACGAAAGGTTATAGATATTTTCTAGTGGAAGTGAGGGACGATGAATCGTTCAAACGCCTACTAGTGGCACTTCTGCTTAGTGGGAAATATAGTGGACCAAACTCTGCTCCCCATTGCACTCAGGCAATCCTACTGCTATCAACAGGGTTGTATGTCTAGAACTGAGTGAAGAATTTGGTCCTTTGTATTCTCTGCCTTGTGTTTGAAAAATGTGCACTGTATTATGCAATGATATATCTCCTCATAGCACAAAACGCTGTCCTGAGGCCACCCTAACCCTCACTGTTCTAAACTGTGTATGTGTGTGTAAATTTCCTTGGCCTCTTACTCCCAAACCCGAGGTCAATGAAGGACTGGTGCCTATCTTTGAAGGAGTTCAAATGGTAGTTTCCAAAAATGAGAGCTAAATCTATCCTCTAAACTGAAGGAAACTTGTCAAGATGCATTCACAATGGATGTGTGATATTGAACAACAAAGGGAAGCAGCCCCAAGTATGTGACCTGTGACTGTGCATTAAATATTTAATCAAGATATATTAAAATAGGAATGCACAGCTTGCTGTCGGTTTCTAGTACGCCTGAGAGGATTTTACTTTGTGCTATTTGGAAACTTATCTCCCTACTGTCGTGAGTGCAGAGTGATTAAAAAAAATGCTTTTTTTTTCTTTCAGTCATTTTAAAATGTTATTACAAAAATGAAAATACTAACAGATTTCAAACTGTTTCAGGGCACTTTTGCCTACAAGGAACATGTTGACTTTTTAAACAAATGGCTTCCTTCCAGTGTAATTAATTTTAAGAGGTTCATTTCTGTACTGAATGATTAAAATAGCTACTGTGTAGCAGTTTCAGGAATCCTGGCTTTGACATTAAGAAAACTTTGTATTAATTATTAATTTGAAGAGTACAATATGCCTTTCATTTTCCACCTTGAAATGGAACCATTTATTTCCCCAAAGACAGCATATGCCTCTATACAGGGCATGATTTCCTATACCTTGATGAGCAGGGCATACTTTTAACAAGGTGACACTCGCCCCTTGTCTCAAATCTCATGGAAAATCTAAGACGATACCCTTCTTCCATAGCTACCTAGAAGTCAAGTGAAAATGATATAAAATATTCTTATTGACCATCATGTCATCTGTGCTGGTATTTGTTCTTCACGCTCCTCACACCTTCCGTTTTAGCAGTTAGGTCACACTGACTTGGCAGAGTTAATGTATGATCCTGTAGCATATCACAAGGCAACTCAAAACGTACATACAAACCTGTCAATGGGATGTTAAATCCTATGTCAGGGTAAGAGACTTTGTGAAATGATGAGAGCTGCCATTGGCATTTGGGGGATACTCAGTGAAATAAATATTCAGGCCCCCTCCAAACCAAACTTACCCTGTTCAGTCCGAGCACAACACAAATGCACATGACCTGCCTTTGACTTTGGGTATGGCTGGGAGACATTTCTTGGGGAGATTCCCAAACATAACTAAGTCATTTAATGTAAGTGTGTGTGTCACTTGGTGTTGTGGTAGAGGAGGATGGAATTGAGCTGCCAGCAGCTTCTTTGCTTGAGAAATTGGTCCCAGCCCCTGCACTGGGTCCATCCATATTTGTCAATACGTAAAACAAAATAATCAAGGGACAAATCTCCCACTAAGCTAGGAGTTGGAATTGGTAGACCTCCATTGCCAAAGGGTTTTGTATGTTCCCAGTGAAGTGCAGGATGCTTTCTCAGTCCTTTTCACCAGATATTTAATTATAGAATCCAGAATAACCAGTATTACCGGTATATTAAATAGTCATCCCATCCTCTTCCCTCAAACTTACAGAAATGCAGGACACCTGCTGGGGAAACACAATAAATAAAGGAGCATAAATAGATTAAACTGTACTTCCTGTCTAATAAAGGCTATAAATCAAGGTTGGCTCCTCTGAGAGAAGGTGCTGGAAGCACTCTCCATGCCAGAACCCCAGTACTTATTGTCACAAAGTACAAGCAATTGGCTCATAGACATGACAAAGGCTAAGGATGGAACAGGTGAATCTGTGGCTAGTGACTGCAGCTGGTCCCAGCAGGAGCCTACTCTAAACATCTCTTAAAATGGTGGAGAGTCAAAAAGGAGGAGCAGAATGTGTGTGTCAAATTCCCCCTTCCCCTGGCGCATTCTGCTCTCCTTGGCTGTCAGTGTCCAGCCACTGCTATGAGTGAGTTGCCTCATCCCCACTCCCTCCCAATACCTACTGAAGCAGTGGCTTTAAAAGCCATAAACCCTTTCCTTGCTTATTTCCGTCTCCCATTTCTATAGCCTCTTTTTCTCTCCTTCCATGAGTGATCCATTCTATCCATCTCCATACCATCTTCTCTTGTCTCACTTTGCCTGTTTAACTCCTTCCTTGCCTTTCTTTGAAAAGCGCTTTGGCAAAAAAGGAGTTAGGTGTCTAAGTCTCTGTTTTAAGCACCTAAGTCCCAGTTTTGGGACCACTGTGATTCACAGAACTCCCACTGAAACCCTGTAAGCTCCTGAGGTTTTGCAGTACAAGTTCCTAGGCACCTATGTCTCAACATTGGACATGTGCACTGCACTGTCCTGGGGCTTAGTACACACCCCTTTCATCAGCATCTCCTATTGGCTAGCTTAGGCAGCTCCCTGCTGAGCCTGCTGGCTTTTGTCAAATGTCTAAATCCTTTTGAACATTCAGCCCTTTCCCTTTTCCGCTCTTCTCGTTCCTGTTCACCCCATCACACTCATTCTCTTAGACAGTCCAGGTGTGATGTCTCCAGATGCTCTGTGGCCACAGTTGAGAAACACAAAGGCTCCAAACAATGCAAGTAGCACAGTAAGAAAAAACCTGATGCTAGTATTCTACCTTTAACGCTATTCGTCTTTGACGCAAAATATAAAAACAACTCTCTATCACAGAAAGCTGTGTCCCAACCCTCTGCTTACTTTGTAGGGAAAAGGTTTTGGAACTAAAGCAAAATCATTACTGACTGTTTTTCACAAAATGCACTCATAAAAATTGGATTTACTTTCAGTTCTGATTTATAGTCCTGTACAATGAAAACATTTGAATTTTAATGATACATTAAGGCAGTGGCTCAGAATACAGCATGCCAAATGTGTCATTACTATTACAATATCTGCTTCATTTACAGAGGGAGGATAATGGTATGTTCATTCATGTTGGTTTTTGTTTTTCTCTTTCACTCCAAGAGCTAGATCCTACAGATCTTCAACTGCCATCAGTGGGAGTTTTGCCCATGTAAGGACTGCAGGATGGGACCCAGAACATTCAATGAAAAAGGTATTTCAACCAAAATAATGACAAATAATCTGTACTGAGTGATTCATTATCTGAATGAAGCATTAGGTGTATAGAATTTCATAACAAGTCAAAATGCTGTAGGAGTAACACACTCACTCACAAAGAATCAGTAAAAACATGACCAGTGCTTTGATGCTTAACCCTTTAAGAAAGGGGCACTGATTTACTGTATCAAAAAACTATTTATATTCTTAGGGTAGGTCTACACTGCAATATGAGCCCAGGGTTCGTAGAACTTGCGTTAGCAGACACCAGTGTTAACATAGGGCTTGAGCGTCTACACTCAATTGTAACCCTGGTTAGGAATTGCTGAACCCTGGGTCCCAACCTGGGGCTTCAACGTCTATACTGCATTATGCAGGCCCCAGTCTAATTGTCCCTATCCCAGACTTCCCAGTGTCCTCCCAAAATGTGGCTGCTCTAGCCCTTTGTGGTGCAGTGTGGGAAAACTTGACTGTCCAGAGGGTAAAGAAAGTCAGCCTGTGGGATTGTGGGATACTTTAGGCAGACTCCCAGAGTATCAGTTCTGAGAGTGCATGTTTGCATTGCAAAGCAATAGGGCTTGAACAGTGGGTCCCATCTTGATTCAGGTTGGATCCTCCACCCCTATGGAGCCTTGGGACCATGGGTCTGAGCCCTTGGTTAGTGTGATTTGTGTGTAGATATAAGGGGGAGTTAGGCTTGAGCCTGAGTGTGAACCCTGGGCTTTCACTATAGTGTACGCACGCTCTTAAACAACATGGTTTAAAAATGAATAATTTTCCTAAAAGAATGACCATAGGTCTGTCAAAGGGGTTCAAGCATAACTCACCCAATAAGAACATTGTAGCGTAAGCTTCAGTGAATGTGGAGAGAGAGGTGCCTTACCTGCAACTCACAAAAAGCCAGTATGCAAGTTAGGGAGCCGCCTAGGCTAGCCAATGGGAGATGCTGCACTCTCTCAGAGATGGGTGTCTCCCTGTTGCCTGGGCTTAGGTGCTTAACTCTGCTAGCAATTTTCGGTTGTGAACCTCCTTTGGTGGCAGGGACTGTTTAGCAAGGAGGAGGTCCTCCCTCACAGCTTTTAGCCTAGTGGTTAGGGTCCTCACCTGGAATGTGGGAGCTGGCTGATTCAAGTCCTCCACCTGAGAGGGAAAGGGGATTTGAACAGGGATCTGCCACCATTTAGGTAAGGCTCTAACCATTGGGTTATGAGCTGTTTTGATGTAGGGTGCCCTCAGTCTCTCCTATTGAAGCTGTTGAACTATGGATAAATAGTCATTGTGGCAGGTGGACTGAATTTGTGGGTCTTCCAAATCCTGGGCGAATGTTCTACCCACCAGGCTGTAGACTAATTCCCAGTCTGTGCTCTCTCAAAGCAGAAAGAGAGAGCATGCATGAGCTATAGCCTGGTGGTTAGAGTATCCACCCAGGATGTGGGAGGCTCAGGATCCAAATCCCCTGCTCCAATGAAATAACTTGTGTTTGGTCTCTGTCCCAAGTGACTCTCTAAGAAAGCACAAGCGTGACTCTACAGCCTGCTGGGTAGAGCACTCACCCAGGATGTGGGAGGCCCATGATCCAGTCTGCCTGCTGCAACAATGCAATGGTGCCAACACAAGAGACTGAGGAAACCCTGCATCAGAATATCTGATAGCCCAATGTTAGGGCACTCACCTGAAGTGGTCAATCCTTAATCAGATCCCTTCTCCCCCTTTGACAGAAGGGGACTTGAACCAGGGGTCTGCTGCATCCCAGGGGAATATCATAACCACTGGGCTAAGGGTCATCAGGGAGGGCCCTCTTCTTCCTTCCCCCCACATTCCAGCTGTTCTGTGTAAACTTGACTTAGGGGCCTGAGCTGTTAGGCAGCCCCAGAGCACGCCTGCTGGATTGGGCCTGCATGCAACTTAGGTGGGTGAACACCCGTCTTCCCCTGGTTTGTGGATCGCTCTGGGACTTCAGTGGGAGGTAAGCACCTGGGCGTCTAGAGGGAGGCAGCAGTGCACATACTCAGAAGCAGAAACATAGGCACCTAGAGAACTTTGACAGCAAAAATTTAGTTGCTGAGTGAATTTAGGTGCCAACGAGGTTCAATGGGATCTTGCGGATCAAAGGTCCCAAAACAGGGACTGGGGACTGAACTCTTTTTATGCATTCAGGCAGTAGACTTTCAGCAGCTCTCAGGGATTGTCAGCATTTGGCTTGAGCAGGCTCTGAGAAAGGAATTTCATCCTGATATAAAACAAATATTTCTTTCTGATAGGATATACATTTCAGAATGATTTCCCCACCCCAGTGTTTCCTTTTGTGGATCTTACAGAGAAGTCATAATCCTGTTTGAGACATCATAGACAATTGCCATGGGACTGACTGAGGTCTCATTATGGGTGAAAAGGAGGGATGTTCAAATGTAAAAAGGACAAGGACATTTTTGAAAACCACAAAACAGAAAAAGTGAATCGATTTTCTTGGTCTATTAAAGTGTTCCTCAATGAGAAATCGCTTCTTTATATTTCAGAGGTACTGAACAGCAAAAATAACCCCTGATTGCATGAATAATGTAACAGCGACACAGTGAGCATGCGGCTAGCCTGCAGGCTTACATCAAAGGTAACACTGGGCTTCCAGCTGGCTTAGTTTAAAAAGTCAGGCAAACCATCCTCACTTCTATTGCTATAATGCATCCCAGGGGCGGCCATAGACCAAATGGCGCCCCAGGCAAGGAATGTCTTCAGTTCCGCCCTTCCATTTGTTAATACCTTATTTTTTATCGCATTTGTAGTCCATTTTATGACTTTGATGCATAATTTGCATGCATGATTTATCTCTATCATATAAGATACATTTGCAAGCTAGGATTTGTAAATCTGTATGTATTCATGCCATATATAAGCAAATAAAAAAAATTATGGCCTCTAAGCTTATAGAAACTTTTAAAAATTTTAAGAATAATTGAAAAAATGTTCTAATGTCAAGAACTTGAACTGTGCACCAACATTGGGTGGACCAGTATTAAACACTGTTACAATAGGTGGTAGCCTTTGAATATTAACCCTAGTCCTCTAGTTCCAAAGGCCATTTTTCTCGCCTTTGCCGTTATAAACTCAAGCACGGCGTCAGAAAGATCGAAAGATTGGCCAATGACTTTTCCAAGTGATGCCAGTCGATCAAAGATATGTTTTAATCAACCTGAGCTTCAAAAAGCTGTGCTCACCACTCACGACTGTGACCAGCAGCGTGAGCAGAATCCTCAAAACTATCCACACATTAGGAAAAGTGTCCTTCAGCTCTGCATCATGAATGAATTGGAGAACTTGGAGTGGAGAGTGTTGCAAAATGTGACAGATGTTGTCCAATTTGACATAGAGGTCTTTATCATTGATATCCGAACATTCCCCATGTATCAGCGTCCGGTGAAGGTCTATACAATTGTTCAACAATGTTTTCCTGTTCACCAGCAGCTTACAAAGGTCACACAAAAAAACCCCAGGTCTCTTCATGGTGCTTCATTTGTCCAAACCTTTCTTCGATAGACACTCCTGTCAATAAATGAGCAAAAAACCCCTCCCTCTTGACTTTTTCTTCTGAGCTTCAAATCACTTCATCTCTGCCCTTGTAAACAAACTGATTCTTCTTCCAATGAATACAAGTTTCCTTGAAGATAGGCTCAACTCCTATGTTTTCTGCCATTTCTTTGACAGCAATCATGGCATCTTCAAATTTGTTGTCTCTGTAGGCCACAACAAAATCAAGGCAGCTTCTCATCAAAGTAGTAGTGGCTGCAATGTCCATCAACTGAGTTTGTAATGCCTTGTTTACAGTGTTTACTTCAGACAGGATATTGTGCCAAACACAACTGACACCAGAAATTTGAAGTTTGTGATCTGGTTTGCCAAGCTTTGCACCTCATGTCGGATTCCAGTCACAGCTTTACTCAACTGTGCCAGTTTCATCATAGCATCGTAAACCTCAGTCACTTGGTACTTCACTGGCCTTACACTGTCAATGTGGCTCTCCGAGTGAGTGTCATTTAGCAGCTTCATGCTCAGATTTATAACATTGTCTGTGAGGATCTTCCACCTGGTAGTCGATGCTGAAAAAAGGATGTATATCCTTTGCAGTACTCCAAAGAGAGAGACGGAATCTAAAGATGATGCTGCATCTGACACAGGTTGAGGAAATGGCAGCCACAAGGCACAAAGAAAGCTCTTGGATTCAGTGCAAGGATCCTAGCCTGGATACCACTGTTTCTTCCCTTCATGTTCACGCCTTGTTGTAGCATTGGCAGTCCTGAAGCTTTATTTTAGTCTCAGAACTGTTTACGAACATTTTGAATGTTAGGCCTCTTCCAGTAGAGTTGTTCTCAGACCGGTAACAGATAGTGTTCTTTTACTTGGATACAGCTATCTGTGTCATCAACAAATCTTATTGTAATTAATGTAGGGAGCACAGTCCATTATTACAGCGTAGTACTTCGCTTTGCTGAGTTGCATCAATATGTTATCAAGCACCTTCCTTGCCATAAGGTCAATCAATTAATTTTGAATTGTTTTGCTGCAATAATGGTCTATAGCTTCTTTATGAACTACTTCATCCTGGCTGGGATGATTTAGATGGGGTTGGTCCTGCTTTGAGCAGGGGTTGGTCTAGATGACCTCCTGAGGTCTCTTCCAACCCTAAACTTCTATGATTCTACTTGTTGTAGGTGCTTATACATGACATCATTGTGTTTCCCAAGGAGTTCTACCAAACCAAGGAAATTATCATTATGTTCAGTGAACAACTTATCCAAGGAGCTCTGGATCAGACAATTGAAATGAGATACCTGAACACATTCCTCCAGTGCTGGGTTTCTACATGAATAATGTGCTGGTTTTCTGTGTCTATGCATTTATTCAGCCTGAGGCTGGACTCAATTACAGTAGGCTGAAAAATGGCAGGTCCCTTTTCATGTTGCTTCAGAGCATCAGCTACATTTTATGCCAGTAATTGTAAAAGCACACACAATGATTCAGGGTTGCCCGCGGGGGGAAGGGCAAGTGGGGCAATTTGCCCCAGGCACTCATGAGAATGTCAGAGGCTCCCCCTCGCCTCCACCTCCCCCCATACCCTGGTGCCTCAGCGCACCGCATCCAGGAGCGGCCCCGGACAGCGCTGCAGCAGCAGCGTGGCTCGGGCGGGGCCTGAGCGCCTCCCACTCAGAGCTGTGTGGTCAGGGGGTGGGGCTGCGAGCTCCGGCGGGCCAAGTGGGGGGAGCTCAAGTCCCGCTGGAGCCACACCATTGCTGCAGCGCTGTCCAGAGCCGCTCCCGGACATGGTACGCTGAGGCTCTGGGAGGGGGGGAGGGGGGGGTGAGCGGCATGGTAAGGGGCCGGGGCCAGGCACCCCCTTGACCCATCCCCCCCACAACCCTGACCTCCAGCTCCGAGCCCAGCCCCTCAGAGCCTGGCACCCCCTGACTCCATCCCCCCACAGCCCTGACTCCCAGCTCTGAGCCCAGCCCTTCTGAGCTGGGCACCCCCTGACCCAGAGCCCAGCTTCCCACCCAGCCCTGGGCTACAGCAGCACCACCCCCATGCAGACAGCCCATTGGCACCAACCATCACCATCACCCAGCGACAGCCCATTATGTAATTGCAAATGTATACATACCATTAAAGCATTTAATGTTTTTAAATAATGTATTTTGTGTATTTTCAAATTATTAAAAATTAATTTTAGAATATATTTCACTGGTTATTTTTTACATTTCCAAATACATGTTACTATAGTATTACAACTTTTTTTGTATGGAAGGGCCCCCCAAAATTGCTTTGCCCCAGGCCCCCTGAATCCTCTAGGTGGCCCTGCAATGATTTGGCATTCTTGTAAAATATTTTGCAGCAAAACCAGAACTCTTTCGCAGTGTGACTGAGAAGTGTTGATTCTACTCATTTACTGGAAATGTCATATCCTCAATTTTGCCCAGCCTGTTCAGAATTGTACGATCAATATTGGCAGAGTTTAGGATCACCAGCCATGAAGCAGGGTCTGATGTATCATTGCGGGGTACAATTTTTCTCTCTGCTGTTTCTGCCATCATGCAACGCTGACTGTTGATCATCATTTCTCTCCTTTTTGAGTAAACCAGATTTTTCTTTGTCATTACTCTCCTTTTCATGTGAGCCACATTCTTCTTTATCATCGATTTCCTTTACGCCACTGGGAAAACTGGATGATTTTCCATCACTTTCCTATATTTCCATTCCTTATCTTCAGGTAAATCTGCTAATTCCCTAGTAATAGGACTTCCATAATTTATGCTTCCCGCCTCAGTATCTTCTGCACTGGGACAATTGCTATTGCCTAAATCCGGGTCTATGTTCTATTTCAGATATTTTTTCACATCAATTTTCCCCCTGGCTACAAACTAGATTGCAACTGAGCCTTTTGCTTCCTATACTGAGCTCCTGAAGGCTTCTTCAGGGGCATCTTTTATTTTCTATGGGGGAAAACAGACAGTATTAGGGAGAGCAAAAAATCTATGTTCCGCAGTCTTAAAAAGTCATCAAACATTGTGTTAAGCATGGCAAAAGAAGTAACAGTATTTATTGTTGCATAGATAGTGGTTTGATAGATATCACTGGTGTCTCATTAAATATATCCTTTATTAGTTGCTACTTTTCAAGTCTTAAAACACAAGTACACTTTCGCAATTACACAGTAAAACAAGGTTCACAACATTGCAGCTGGACTTTCACTTTGTTCTTATATGTCACTGACTGGCGATGCCCCCCCCCCCCTTTATATGCTCATGAGGGCATGGCTGACAACGTTCTAGAAGGTTCATGGAAAATGTAGTTCTCAAGTCTGGAAGGTTCCACTAGATTCTACAAAACACCAGAACATTCTAGGAGGTTAGTGAAAACTGAGCCCACATATGGAATACCTGAAACATTTTTCTTCAGACATTCTATTTTCTCTTTTGTCGCTAACAAGAAAAACAACAACCTGAATCTAGTGCCCCCCAAGCCCGGCACCCCAGGCAGTCACCTGGGTTGCCTGCCCCTAAAACCAGCCCTGATGCATCCCATTCATGTTCCAGTTCCACGGGAGCCACAATGCCCAGCAATGGTCAAGGGAGGAACTGGGATGTAGAGCCAGGACAGCATGTGGTATCATTTTTTGTGGTTACTTCTGTTCTTTATAAAAGGAAAAAGTGAATAGCATGATATTCCAAGGTTCTCAGCATCCGCCATCCCACTGAAAGAAATAGCAGCTGCAGGTGCTCCGTACTTTGGAAAATCAAGATATAAAGCTTAAATGTGCCTGAAGTGACTCAGAACAGACAGTAAATAAAAATATCAAGGATGAGTCCATCCATGAGATCAGTCATCCATGTGTATTGTTTGACTCCAGCACTGATTAAATCTCTCGTCAGACTCCTCATACTTTTATTGCTGACCAGTCTTTTGAGAGAACATTACAGCAATAGAAAGAAGGATAAAACTAAATAGTTATATAAAGTATGGGCCCAATTCTGTAGCTTTTACTCATGTGAATAAGGATTGGAAACATCAGGCTCTAATAAGAGATTCATGGTGTAACAGCTAGGTAAATATGATACCATTGGTTAGTGCTGCCTGCCTAAACTCTGGCATGCTGTAATAAAAACTAAGCTCTGTGTTTTAAGTGGGCCAGGCAACTGCCAGAGCTCGGATCTTCTAGCTTTCCCACCAACTTCTGCCTAAAAAATCTCAGCTGTTCACCACAGCAGCAGGTAAAAATGTGATGTGACAAGTGTTTTGACCACTCTGTTCTTCATGTACATGTCTGCAAGGGCTCTTTTATATTTGCTCAGTTAAACTATGTTGCCAATCGGCCAAGGTGTGCGGAGTGCGGGGGCAGCTGGGGTGGGAAGTGGGTGAGATGAGGGAAGTTTTTGTTGGGAGAACTTGTGCTAGAATAAGAGGATTAACAACTAGCAAACAGCTGTGAACTGGTGTGATGTTATGAGGGTGGCTTTTCATAAGGAGTGACATTTTAAGAACACGTTCTCTCTGTGCATGTTATATATGAAAAGGAGTCTGACCTATTCCATGCAGTAATGGCAGAAAGGCAGATATCTAAATGTCACCAAACATAACTGCATTGTTGGGTATTTTTCTCAGGCTAACACCATATATTAGTTTGGAGGAAGGATCAGCAAGCAGCACTTTGGATTAAATTTAAAGTGACAAGCTCTTTTTGCAACAATGCTTTTTCCCAATATATGCATATCACAGAGTGCTAGAGCAGTTCCTTGGCTGGGATACCCTGTGCACAGAGAGCAAACGTTGATTGCAGTTAACTGAAAAGGAAACACAACAGTCTCAATTGGAGCCAGGTCCCAGGACATCTACAACTTTCTAGATAATCTTTATTCTTCTAATTGCACCTGGAAACAGACAGGAAGCCAGGGCAAAGCAGAGGATTTATAATCTCATTTCAGCCTCATTGCTTTCAAGTCAGGCAACCAAATTCTGCATTAACCAAAGCTTTTGACTGGGCTTCACAGATAGCCCTAAACAGATTGCATTGCAACTCAACTCAATCTGTTCTTCTGCCCATACCATCAGCATCATGGCCAAACTACTCTGGAGGTTTGGGGTAGCCCGATAGATCCAGACAATTTCCACTAAGTAAAATACTCAGAATAGTTTTCCATGCACGCTGCAGGGAAGGTCTGTGGTGTTCAGTAATCACTCAGAGACAAGGAGTCCGACAGAGGTCTGCTTCATTCAGTGTCTGAGTTCTATCTAATCAGCACCGTGTAACGTGAGCCTCTGCAGACTATAACTGGTTCTTCCCAGAACCCCTTAAAAGTACCATTCCTCACAAGGGCTATTGCAGTGTGTCTGGCACTGATGACAGTTTTGGAACAGGAAGGGGTAAAAGGGTGACCTCTCTTCTCTACTTGAGCTTCATTCAGTCTCACTCATGGATGCGCTGAATGTGTTAACTTTAGCAACCACCTGCAAAATAGACTTCTTCCCATTAGGGTTAGCAAGCGCCAGTGGAAAGAGCTCAAGTTTATTGCTGACGGAGAGCTGTTCATACCTTCTTTCGTGAGAGCACGATACAAAGGATTAGATCTACAAACTCTACACAGCAGCTGGGAGGGTGCTTAGCAGTGTGAGAAGACTGACATGCTAGCTCTGTTCGAGTCAGCCCACTAAATAGCAGCATGTGGCACGCGGGGTAGCTCAGGCTAGCTGCCCAGGAACAACCCCACCCGGCCCCGTGGGTATGTGCTCATGCAGCTAGCCTGAACTGCCACATTGCATTTTTTTAGTGTGCTAGCTTGAGCCAAGTGGTGCATGTTCTCTGTGGTGGAGACAGAAGAATGCCCACCCTTTGTCTCACTTACTTAAAATCTTGTAATCATATTAAACCTTTATTGATCTTCAATGCCCTGGTGACAGTCGTGGCTTTAGCTGTATTTTATCAGTTTTGGCTAGAAAGGAAATGGAAGAAGGACTGAAGGGTGTGCACAAAAGTTCTCTCTCCAGTGCAGCAGAGCCCCAGAAGTCTGTACATTTTGAAGTACAAACTACCTCCATCCTTTATTCCCCAAGATAAAGGTAGCAGAATACAACTGGTTTTTTTTTCTGAAATCCATTTTTATCATCATGACGAGATGCAATTTCCTTCCCCACTCTGTATGATAATGTATAACATACACATCTTTCATGTCAAATAATGGCAAATCTCACCATTCAGTCTCTTGTCTTATTTACAGGGATGAAAATTCTTTTCATTCACTCTGCAGTTCAATGGTCTCTTCATAGTGAAGAGTGGGCCCGTCACCCCCTGTCCCCCTGGCTTTAGTATGCTGATTTCTTTTTCCCAATGAAGAAAAGCCCCAGTGATGCAGGCTGAAACATAATGGCTTCTTATTCCTAACAAAGAACATTCCCACTCAGTGCTAGTCTCACTCACAATTGAGTCTTTCATGATGAATTGTTGTTTGTGAGGTTGGTCCATTGGCAAGGGATAGCGGTGCAGGTTTTTTGAACATCTTTCTTTCAGGCCCTCTTAAAGCAGGCAGGCATTGTGTGCCTTTTCAAACTGGTGTGTGAGCCTCTTTCTCTTGTCTTAGCTGGGGAAGGGGAGGGATGATTATCTAGGGCAGTTGTAGGCAACCTGCGGCCCGCGGGCTGCACTCAGCCCATCAGGATAATCCACTGGCAGGCCGCGAGACAGTGTTTACATTGACCACCTGCACGCACGGCCGCCAGCAGTTCCCATTGGACGTGGGAGCTACAGGAAGCGGCAGCCAGCACATCTTGTGGTCTGTACCACTTCCCACAGCTCCCATTGGCTGGGAACGGCAAACCGTGGCCACAGGGAGCTGTGGGCAGCTGTGCTTGGGGGCACATGTAAACACTGTCTCGCAGCCCACCAGCAGATTACCGTGACGGGCCGCAGGTTGCCCACCACTGATCTAGGGAGACATGTTGCAGATGCAGGTGACTGAGTTCTTGGCAGGCTAGTTCCTCTGCCACCACCAGCTGCAGGATGTTTGCACCAATGAGGAGATGATGGTAGCTGTGGGGACTTGGCCTCTGTGGATATCCACCTGCAGATGTTGCTCGCGAAGGGTTTAATGACACTCGAACAAGGTAAGGTTTCTCCTCAGCTTGATAAGGATTCACTGCCACTGCCACACCCACAGTCTTTCATTCAGCTTTACTGTCCAAACTCAGATCAAATCAACAAAATCACAGTTTCTCAACTCACCCTGGGTGATAGCTCACAGGGCTCTTCCTCCTCCCTCTTCAGTTACCTTTTGCTTCCCCTCCCAGAGGACTCTGGCAGTCCTCCTGCTCCTCTCGTCACTCCCTCCCACCCCAGGAGACTTGGGCAGTCCTCTTTCTCCAGACCTCTCTCTTCCCAGGGAGCAGGCAGTGAGATCTGGGATCAGCTGACCAGTCACAGGTGCAAAGGCCCTGCTCCCTACTAAAGAGCCAGTGCCAGCCATGAACACCCCTTAGCCTTTGATGATGTGCACACCTTTTCCCATAGCAGCTGGTGCTGTATCTGGAAGAAAAAAGCTGAGTCAGGGGAGGGTGGTGATTGGCTGGAAGGGACAGCAAGGGAAGGAAATATCAGCCATCTGGAAGCTAGAGATGCAGAAGGACAAGGAAAAAGTCCACCCAAAAGTCTCTCAGTACGCTGTACAACAGTGAGCAGGGAGGAGACATTCAGGCCAGGACAGTGCTCACCTCTACAAAATGCACCATCGATCTTTAATGACTACATAGAACTTTGAAAGTTTAGGTTTTTTGTGGGGGGAACTTGCTCAGTTTATCTGTCTTGGAAAGAGGAAGGGCTGAGATGACCCTTCTGAAATCCAAACTTCTAGTTACAGGAAGTCCAGCTATTTCACACCTGATGTGTAGGCCTGTAGAGAGGTTAGTCGGGGGCTCGTCCCTCTCTGGGGTGGCGGGGAACCACACCGCCTCACTACAAGGCCACTAAACCATTCACTATTTAAATAAATTTTCCAAGTTTCCAAAGCTTGAGTACTCCCAGGAAAAAGTGGTAATAGCAAGAGATAGCACTGAACCAGTGCCTCAACTGGTTGTAGCATCAGAACAAGTGATGGAATATTTTAATGTATGGTATCAGGAAATAATTTCATAGAACCTTTCCTTGTGCTCATGAGTCTGAGGAGCTTTTAAGAACTAAAGATCCAACTTATTTGCAAAGTAGTTGCTTCCAAGAATTCTTGCAGTTCTACCCTTTTAAACACAATTTCTTAAACATGGAGGTCAAGAAAAAACAGGAGCCTCACATTAGGCTTCTATGTCTTTATGATCTCAATCAATAAATAAATAAATCTGATTTTCAAAAGTGCTGAGCATCTACCAGCTCCCCATGATTTCAGGGCCCAGGACTGCTGGGCACTTCTGTCATTTATTTACCAAGGATTATAAAGAAAGATTTAGGACCCTATTTATTTAGGCTCCAATTTTTGAAAATCTTTCCTCACTTCCTTGTATGAGCAGAATATGAAGCCTGAAGCCTTTCATAAGCAAAATCATTATTAAAAATTTGCTAACACTGCTGGAAAGGAAGAAATATAAAACTTGCTTGGTATTACGCTTTCCTTTCTTAATGCTAATCTATCTCTCCTTTTGCAATATTCGTAGTAGTTTTCTGTTGAACTAATTACTTCCAGCCCTTGGGGGCCATCATGCAAATATAAAATAGCCTGATGGCTTAACTATTAATTAACATGATGGAAGAACACTTGAAGTGCAGAGTAAGATGTCAGATAGCAGAGATAACTACATATGAATAATGCCATATTATTGCATAATGAGAAATAGAAGGCAATAATCTGAGTTCTCAGAGATCAAGGAGATGGGAACTCCTTTGTGCTTCAATTAAACCACCCAGATTGTTAGCAAAGAGCTACTCATTAAAGGTATACCTACTCATGAAGCTGGGGGTGTGATTCCCAGCTGCAAGGAGACATAGCTGCACTAGCTGTCATTGAGGGGTATGGAGGGTTTCTGACTGGCAGGTATTCAGGGTTGCTAGCCACTTTCACAGCTCATGTTGTCACTGCTACACTTTATTTTTAGAATGCTGCCTTAATCAGTGCTAGTGTATGTCTCCTCAAGCTGGGAATCACACCCCCAGCATGAAATATAGAAACACTGTAAAAGACAAGTTGCTGCATTTAGCCCACAGTGCTGAACAGGAGGCAGTGTGGACACCTAAACAGGGTCTTAAAGGAAGCCCTGGCTCCCAACATGCTGGGGGAAGATACAAACTGTACCGTCCTTTGGGACAGGGAAGCCTGCTCCCTGGAGTGCTTAGCTAGCTCTGCAGTATGGTGCGCATGGGGTGGGGAGAAGGCTATGACTGTGCCTCCTCCCCACCCCCTTTAAAGTGATTGTGGGTTTTTTGGGTCCCGTCCACATCCACACATAGAGGAAGCAGCACCAATGCTCCCCTGTTCACAGAGCTACCATTGTCCTGGGCTCTTCCATGGCATATGGAGAAGGCTCCTTGCACCCTCCCTTGCCCACCCCACACATCTAGACTACTGCCAGGGACAAACTGACCCTATAAAGGGAAGAAAAATAGGAATATATCTCAGCCTGCCCATTGTGAAAGTAAAGAACGAGGGATTCTGAGGGCTAGCTGTCTGGTTTGAGCATTGGCCTGCTAAACCCAGGGCTGTGAGTTTAATCCTAGAAGGGGCCATCTGGGGCAAAATCAGTACTTGGTCCTGCTAGTGAAGGCAGGGGGCTGGACTCAATGACTCTTTGGGGTCCCTTCCAGCTCTAGGAGATAGGTATATCTCCATTATAAAACGTCATGTTGCAGATGACAGGATATTTGCTTCTAAACCTGAATTTCAGTATAGATTCTAGGACCACTGTGATTATCTTGTCTGATCTATAACACTGGCCATAGAACTTCCCTAAAATAATTCCTTTTGAACTAGAGGAGTGGTTCTCAAACTTTAGCAACCTGAGGACCCCCATTTTGATTTAAAATTGTTCAGGGACCCCCAAGGCTGCCCCTGCTCAGCCCTTGCCCTGCCCCCTTCCCTGAGGCCCAGGGCCGCCCAGAGGATTCAGGGGGCCTGAGGCAAATCAATTTCGGGGGCCCCTTCCATACAAAAAAAAGTTGCAATGCTATAGTAACATGTATTTGGAAATGTAAAAAATAACCAGTGAAATACATTCAAAAATTAATTTTTAATAATTTGAAAATACACAAAATACATTATTTAAAAACATTAAATGCTTTAATGGTATGTATACATTTGCAATTAAATAATGGGCTGTCGCTGGGTGATGTAGTTCCTCGGTTAGCTCCCTGCCTATAGAGCCAGTCATGGAACAGGAGAAGAACTACATTTCCCAGCATTCCCTTGGCAGCTATCAACAGGAAAGGGAGGGGGAGGGAGTATGGTAACTGAAACCTCATGCTGCAGCTTGCTGTGAATGGAGAGCTCACTGCTAGAGCGGGGTGGCACTGTGAATGGGTAACAAGTGTGCCCAAGGAGTAGAAGGCTTTGGCCCAGATATCCCCTTCAGAAGACATCCCCAGACTGGATTAGGGATACTGGTGTGACCTCACCTTGCAGCCCCCAAATAAGGAATTGGGTGGACTAAAGGGACAGTGCCCCTCTCTATCTGAAGCCTAGCAAGGGAGGTGTGTGAATCCCACTAGAATCTAAAATGAAAAGTAAGGGAGGGGAGGCTCTACTGGACCTGGGCAGCTTTAGATACAGTACCAGGCACTTAGGAGGATTTCCACTTCTGAGCCATGGAAGCAGAAATTGACTTTTCCTTTCCAGATTTAGCTAATATTCAGAAAGGGAATCTAGCACCTACCTTCCAGATTTGAACACCTCAAAATTCAGGAGTGCTCAAATTCAATTTGCGCAACTGTTACTTCATTTCTCCCAAATCAAATATACTGATCCACTATAATTTGCTGTAGAAAAAGTAGGATAAAATTGAGCAAAAAATGCTTCCCAGTGGTCATTAGAACTGAAATTGCTATTTTCGACAGCCATTGCCTTTTTTTTTCAGTTTTATTTGTTTAAAAGGAAGACAGTGATATTGCATTGGCAAATTCCCCATAGAAAGAAAGAGTGGAACAAAACAATAATAAAGGCACCTCAACTTTTCCTCATTTATGGAGGACAGTCTTATAATATCCACCCAGATATCCTCCAATCACACAAGCTGAAAATTGTTCCACTTTACTGCAGTTCTTTAACCATATGGGAACCAACCCTGTCTGTGTTCTGTGCACATCCAAAATTCCTGCTGAATGACCTGCCCTGGGAACAAGTTACCAGTGACCCAGGGCTGGGACGGAAGGAGGGTGCAGGTGGGGCAGGGGTAGAGCCCAGGGCTGGGGCATCTGGGGGTGCAGGTGGAGGGGGCAGAGTCCATGGCTGGGGCAGCAGGGGGTGTGTGGGTGGGGTGGCACTGGTGGGGGGGTAGGGGGAAGACCAGAGCTGGGGCAGCATGGGGTGTGTGTGTGGGGGAGAGCTCAGGGCTGGGGTGACAGGGGGTGTGGGTGGGGCGGAGAGCCCAGGGCTGGGGCGACAGGGGGTGCGGGTGGGGGGGAGAGCCCAGGGCTGGGGTAGCAGGGGGGTGTGGGTCAGGGGAGGCCCAGAGCTGGGGTGACAGGGGGTGCGGGTGGGGGGGGAGAGCTCAGGGCTGGGGCGGCAGGGGGGTGTGGGTTGGGGAGGCCCAGAGCTGGGGCGGCAGGGGGTGCAGGTGGGGAGGGAAAGCCCAGGGCGGGGGGGGAGCCCAGGGATGGGATGGGGGCAGCCAAAATTTTTTTTTCCTTGGGGTGGCAAAAAACCTAGAGCTGGCCATGACAATCTAGCACCTGGTTAAAGAATTCAACTTTTAATTGTTGTTTGGGGTCTCTTATGAGATTATCCCATGCCTCGTAATCAAAATGTCATCTTCTTCGGTGATTCTTGTATTCTTGAATGGGTGGGAAAATAGCTTCGGTGTGAAGTTCCTCTGCCAACTTCTGTGCACTCTTCAGAATTTAAGATGGGTATATCCTCTTTTACTATTCCCAGACAAAAAAACATTACACTGGAGTTAAGGTTGAGACTACATATCAGTAATTTAGAGGAAAATGCATTACAAAGATGTTGCAATTGTCCCCAAACCAAATGTTATAAACCCAGGAAACTGAGAGTGAGGATTACATTTAAAACATGTTAAGTATGGATGAAAATGCACAGTTCTTTTGGGCACTCACACACCCTTAACTGGAAGAATAAGTGTGGTAATTTTGGGCAGACTATACTATATTCTTTCTACACAGCAAAGTTGTTGAAACCCTATTTCAGGTGCAAAACTGAACTCACCCCTAACTATGGGTTCATTGACAAAAAACTTTGCAGAGGTAAGATTGCCCGGTGGTAGCTCCTGTTCAGTAGAGTTTACCAAACAACAAATTTTGCCTTAGCAAAGAGAAGGCATTTGACTCTGTACCCTGTACCCTGTTCCCTGAGTGATATGTGCGATTTGGAAAGGCAGAGTGTATGTGCGCTATGGGTGTATTTGATCATCACTCAAAGAGGGCAGAATTAAGGTTTGTGTTCCTGATTTTTCAGAGGTTTGAGTTTTGCTGAGCATGACATCCTTGAAAGGAATGAGATGTGTCCAGGAAACAATAACTCTGTGTTAACAAGTTGTCTTTTGTTTTGGTTTAGTTTTTTGGTTGTGTGCGTGTGGGTTTTGTTGTTTTGTTTAAACAGAGGAATGTTTGTGTAGGAGTTAGTGTTCTTAGGCAGTTGTAGTTATAGATTTGCAGCTGAGGCACTGCTACGGGCTAGCTAAAGGTGAAGGCTATGTGATTCCTAAGTGGTCCTTCCCACTTCCGTACACTTTGTTACAGATGAATGGCGATAATGGTCATTCTTTGAAATCTGTGGAGGGGGGAGTCGCTGACATGGTCAGACATGGTCTATGTCACAAAAACTCTTTGGCAGTTTTTTAAATCTTGATTATAGGAGCATGTAAGAGAAGACTGGTGGACTCCTTCTCCACTCACCTACCCCAGGTTCCCCCGCAACATCTATGACTCCCCTGCCAACATTTCCAGCTAACCCTCCCTGTCCCATCACATTAGCACTTTAGAAGCCATTAGCATGTAAGGAGTTGCACCTTGATCTCTGGCCCCATCTGGGTCTGTGTATACACACTCACAGGCTGCAGCTTACTAGAGGATTACACGCTTCCTTGGTTATGTAGGTCCAACTGTATGCTGAGCTGGGAACTTGGCCCTTCTCCTTTTGGGGGAAAAATTCTAAGCACCCCCATGTATCACAGCCCCCCTCCTTGGCACTGATTACCCTAGCCACAAAATACACTGGCTTCATGTTAGTCCCATCACTGCCTCTCCAATAGCAGCAAAGAGTCCTGTGGCACCTTATAGACTAACAGACATATTGGAGCATGAGCTTTCGTGGGTGAATACCCACTTGGTCGGATACATGATGAAGCATTGTCTCCTCTGCAATGTCTCCTCATCCCCTCTCTCTCTCTCTGCCTGTCCAGTGCAGCCTGATTCTCCCTCTTCAACTGTCGTCCTCAACTCCTCCTGGGAGAGGCAGGCATCAGCATGGGACCTGCAGGTTGAGGAGCTGGGGAGAGGATGCAGGGACTATCAAAGTCACCGGGAACATTTTTGTTGAGAGCATGGACAGACAGGTGTTCAGGGCTATCTGTCTACTTAACACCCAATCTTTCCTTGGGGTGGTAGAAATCCCCTTGGGTTCCACTTGCTACCCTCCTGATCCACCCATGTACTGACTACTTGGAACTTGGGTAAATATTGAACAAATTCTTTATTAAAGATGTGAGGCTACAGGCACTGGATCTCTGCTTCAAGCAGAGTCACAGTGGGGCAACCTGACCAGCAGATAGCGCCATACTGGTGGTAACATACACGTGTGTGTGTGTGTGTGTGTGTATATATATATGTGTGTGTGTGTGTGTGTGTGGCTATATATTAGCAATTGACCAATCAATACAGACCCACATGAACTGTTTTTAGGTAACCAAAGTAACCAACAGCCTGAGCTGTTAGGTAAACTGATCAATCAAGAGCTGTTAGGTACAGAGGTAACTCTCACATGATTTATAACCATAAGCAAGATTCAGAGATCTGGGTACTGCAGGCCAGGACTCCCTTCTGCCCATGTGAAAATGTATGTATTGACAGTCCTAGGCTGCACTTACTCTGCTAGCTGTATCCTGGTAGCACAGCCTATGACAGGGGGACTGGGGAAAAGGATGGTCTAGTAGTTAGAACCTGGGTTTTGGGAGAGCTGGGTTAAAATTCCTGCTCTGTGACAGATTTCCTACACTTAGGCCTGCTTTACACTAGACAGTTAGGTCAGCATAACTTCGTCACTCAGAGGTGTGAAAAATCCCCACCCTGAGCCGCAGTGTTAAACTAACCTAAGTCCATGTGTAGACAGCACTAGGTTGACAGAAGAATTCTTCCATTGATTTAGCTACCACCTCTCGGAAGTATGGCGACTGAAGAACCCCTTCCATTGGCAAAAGTAGTGTCTATGCTAAAGCGCTATGGCAGCGCGGCTGTAGCGTCTTAAGTGTAGACCAGTCCTTAGTCCCTCTGTCCATTCCCCATCTGTGGAAGGGGGATAATACTTCCCTGCCTAATGGGTGTTGTGAGGATAAATACTGAGGTGTTCAGATACTAGAGTGATGGGGCCATTAAAGTATGTAGAGTTGATAGATGGATGTGAGGGGGGTGGCTTGAGGGGATAGAGCTGAAGAAGCTCCAACATCCCCCCACTGCACATAGGGTTGCCCCCTTTCTAACTGCTGATCACTAGAGCCCGAGGCCCCACACCCCGCTCCACCTCTTCCCCCAGGCCCTAGCCTCATCGCTCGCTGGAATGCCTCTTAACTCCCTCCCCCCGACAACTGGGCTCCCTCTTCTCCAGGGCTGGGATGGCAGCTGCTGCAGCCTGACCAGGAGCCTTCCTGCAGGTAGGAGGTGGCTCTGGCTGAGTAGGGACTGGCACACGTTAATGACTCTGCACCTTTCCCCACCCTGTGGTAACCAGACTTTTGGTGTCCAGTCTGTACATCTGACCGGACCCTTTTCTGACTTGGCACGTGGCAACCCTAAATAGCAGCCAGACACAGAAACCAAAAACCAGACTGTTCAGGTAATACCCAGATACATGGCAACCCTAAACGATGGTGACATTCTGTTCCATCCTTTCTTCTGATTCAACATTCCCCTCACTGTGATAGCCACCATATTCCCCTCCCCAACTGCTCAGACTTCCCTACCACTCCGCCAACACTCCTTCCATCATTCCATTGCTCTGAACACCTCACACATCCTCCCATTGCCAGCCCCTTCCCCCGACACATACCAGCTCCAGCCCCTCTTTGCCACTCCACACCCCTGGTAAACTTCAAGGGGTCATGAAGAGGCTGTGAGGTGTCTGTATCTGCTGGAGGCAGAAAGGGGCATGAGGGAGATGCAAAATCCCTTCCCCGGATCTGGGCCTAGTATATGAGGAAGGAGATCTACATATTCATCTGCAGGACAGGAGGCTCGAGAGGTGTGAGGTGGCCCATTCATCTCAATGAGATGGCTGAATGAGAACACCCCACAGAGATGAATGCAACTCGCAACACACACAAGGGAAGAAAGAATGTAGGGCTGACCTGTGCCATCCACCACTAATCCGACACTGTGTCCCTGGCACCCACCCTCCTGTCTCCCCTCCCTTACCATGCATTCCCATTTATCTCCCTCACCATAGTGCCCCCTCCCCTTATTGCAGCTCCAAACCCCTCTCCTCCTATTCCACCCCCACTGCTCCTCCCCTCCCTGCATTCTCTCAACCCACCCAATTTCCAGCACTGATCTCCCCCCGCCCCATTGCCCAGCCCAGCACCAAAAAAGTTATTAGAATCTAAAAATATTCTAGGCTTCTCATGTCAGGGGACTGTGTATCAGGAACACCTCGACCATAAGCACACTCAGGTCCATTGTTCAGAAAACATGATTACATTATTTTAGGTGTCTTTCATCTTCCCTCTAGCTAAAATCAGTGCTGATGCGCTGCTATAATAATCCTCCAGGTGAAAAGTAGCAACATGTCCAGCAATCGTTCTCACATATTTACACAGAGCATGTGTAATTTATTATCTTTCGGAAAATTATTAAAGCCCCTTCTAAATTAGCTGCACACAATAGCAGGACACATTTACCGGAAGGATAAAGTCTTCTTAACAGAAGTGGATACTAGCAAGATACCAATAGCTCATTCTCAGATTTCTGCCAAGGGAAGGGTTCAACTTTACAGCACTACCAATGCCACTGTTATCACTCTGATGCTTCCTTTTGGCCTATCTGGGGATTAGCATATGACATGGTCTCACACCCCTTCCAGTGGTTACTCAGCCCATTGCCCCACTCCACGCTCCCAGAGCTACAGCACTTTCCTCTTTGTGGCTTAGTTCTGTGGCCAAGTCACATGGACATTCCCCCTCTTCCAGGGTATTATTAAAGTCTCCTTCCAAACAGCCCCCAGTAGGCTGCCTCTAGAATGCCACTTGCACAGTAGCTTGTCGAGGAACCCAGGTCTACCCTCTATATCAGGTTCCAATCCAGAGACCCTCAACCCAGCAGCTCAGGTCTTTATTCTCCCAGCCCTTACTGCTCTGTACACTGCATGTTAGCGGTTCCTACTTTCTCCCCCTTATATCAGTGAGTAAGACTGCAGGATTCCTCACTGCATGGCCCCTCTGTTGCCTGCTCCCTGGCTTTATAGAAGCCCCACCTGTTTTTGCCCAGGTAAGTGTCATCCCCATTAAGCCTCATTGCATCCTAGCTGCCCATGGCTAACTGGCCTCTTTCCCCCTTATTTTCTGCCCAGGGCTAAGGTGGGGTGAATGTGCTTAGATGGGGGTATAGGCATAATTCAGGTTCATTGACCACAGTAAGTCCCCAGGAGCCACTAAATTACTTTGACAATAGGCTGCCTTCAAATCCCCTTTTCTAATCCTGCTGCACATGCACATTTCATTGTCTTTGGCGCATGACTGTTTGGAAAATAGCATTCTAGAGAGCCAAATTCTTCTATTAATACCGGTTTCAGTGTTGCTTCCCCAAGGGGCAGTGCATGCCATGCATTAGCTGAGATCAGTTGGGGGAACAAATCATAGGCTGAGTCCCAGATGTGTACAGTTTTTTTCCCTAAGAACCAGCTGATTTTGTATAATGCTGACTTTTCCCCTCCCCCCAGGGGTTATATCTTGGGAACCTCTTGGTCAAATTACCCTAAATCTGGATCACTAGTACACCCCCCTGAGGCACAGAAACTTTCAAGACAATCTAAGCATGCAAATTTTAGAGCAATTAAACAAGTCAGCCTTTAAACAGAAAGTATTAGAGGAGTAGCCGTGTTAGTCTGGATCAGTAAAAGCAGCAAAGAGTCCTGTGGCACCTTATAGACTAACAGACATTTTGGAGCATAACAGATGTTAGTCTATAAGGTGCCACAGGACTCTTTGCTGCTTTAAACAGAAAGATATTTCTCAAACCTAAACTCTAGCCCAGCTGGTGCTCTGCTATAACTACTATGACAATGTGAATGGATGCTTCCATAATTAATGAGAATTCTCTGGAGGTGATGATGTCTCCTTGTCTCTCAGGATTCTAAGAATGGGTAGGGATCAGACGCAGTAAATTTCTTAAAATGGAAAATTTTGGCTAAGAAAACATGAAAAGAATCTGGGACTTGTTTGCCATTTTCATTTTCCCCTTTAATAATAGTTGTATTTCACAATTGTTTTGGAAACAAATGTTTTTGTTTCTAGCATTGCTGGTTGTCAATGATGTATGCAGTCCTCTGTATCTGTCTGTAGCCATTCTATAATAATAATAAAGGCAACTGCAGCTGTGAGTGCCTAACATTTTTGAGAATCATGTGGCTTCATTCCAGTTCTTAAACATGGATTTAGGGTGCCTGATTTTAGGCAAAATTTAGGTAGCAACTTTCAGCCCAGAGGATCCCAAAGGACATAAACTACGGGATAGACTGCAGGGATCGGCAGCCTTTGGCATGCGGCCCGCTAGGCTAAACACCTTGGCGGGCCGGGCCGGTTTGTTTACCTGCCACATCTGCAGGTTCAGCCGATTGCGGCTCCACTGGCTACGGTTCGCTGCTCCAGGCCAATGGGGTCAGTGGGAAGTGGCAGCCAGCACATCCCTCGGCCCATGCCGCTTCCCGCAGCCCCGGCAGCGAACCAGATAGCAAGTGTGAAAAATCGGGGCGGGGTGGGAGATAATAGGAGCCCATATAAAAAAAAGCCCCAAATATCAGGACCGTCCTTATAAAATCGGGACATCTGGTCATCCTAAACTGCGATCGGCCAAACCTGCAGACGCGGCAGGTAAACAAACTGGCCCAGCCCGCCAGGGTGCTTACCCTGGCGAGCCGCGTGCCAAAGGTTGCTGATCCCTGGGATAGAGTGTGCATGATCTTTGCCAGTTTCCTTATAGAGATGATGAGCTAAGGAGAGTAGTGTGAACTAGGAAGAGCCAGGGACATAGGCAACTGCTATGCTCCACAACGTAGGAAGAAGCATGGGGAGCTGGAGATCCTGTGAAGTTCCTAAAATATACTGTCCTCTCCCCCACCTTTTTTTCTTTAAAAAAAAAAAAAGGCCAAAAAAGTTAGTTTGTTTAGTTGAAGGTTGCTGTGATGTATTTACATAGGAATGTTACAACTGAAATAACAAAAACCTAAAACATTTAAAACTGTGACTATGATGAGTTATAGGACAGAAGTAGTCAGGCTTTCACTGAAATTGAAAACTTCCACGGGAAAAAAATCAACTTTGGTAGAATTTTCCATTGAGAAAATTGAAATGAAATATTTCATTTTGGTTTGTTGACATGCAGTGGAAAGCTTTTTTTCTCCTTGGGTAGACACCTAAGCTACTGATCATGTACATCAGTGTCTGAGGCCCAGGGAGAAACTGTGGTGAACCTTGAGAGATACAGTCCAGCTGGACTATAGAAGTCACTTGAATGTAGAGTTACTTAAGGAGAATTTGAAGATGCAGAGTTTTGCACTTTTGGTGTTAGTTAGATCTGACGTAGTCCTGGGCTTGCTTCCTAAATAACTTGAAGTCGAGACATGATCGCTTCAACTGTTTGCATGGTGTTCCAGTCACCTTTGAGGGCCCAGATCCACAAAGGGACTTAGGCACTGCAACACTGAACATTGGAATACCTAACTTTTATGTGCCTTGAAAATCACTGGGATCCACAAAGCTTTAGTTAGGTGCCTAGCCTCCCTGTACAATGTGTGGGGAGAGCGAGGTTCCTAAGAATGGGATCCACAAAAGCCAGTATGCTAGGTGGGCAGCTGCCTAAGCTAGCCAATAGCAGATTTCAACAATAGGGGTATGTCCTAAGTCCTGCCCCTCACAGGGAGTTTGACACCTAAGTTCAGGCTGTAGAGAGGCTCCTATCTCTGCTTGTGATCCACAGCTGGGAACCCTTCTCCTGAAGTCAGGTGGCTTAGGCACCTAAGCTGTTTCACACAAAAATACCTTAGGTGCCTGCCTAACTTCACAGAAAATGGCCAAAGGGCAGGGGACGAGGAGGAAGCCGTGCTTATAAGCTTTATCTTAGTGGTTAGGGTGCACACCCAGGATGTGGGAGATCTCTGGTTCAATGGCTTCAACAAGAGAGACTGAGAGACTATTCCATAGTCCAGTGGTTAGCTCAAAAATTTAGGCAGTGAGTGAATGTAGTGTTAGGTGGCAGCTGAGTGGGGTTTTGTATATTAAAACTGGTTTTAAGATGCCTAAATCCCTTTGTGGATCTGGGCCTAGGCACCTAACTCTGATTGATTGGGCCTTAGGCATGTGACTGACAGGCCAGAGGGAGGTACCTGTCTCCTCTGGATTCTCAGCTGTGAATCCTTTCCTGGAGTTAGGTGCCTGAACCAGGTCAGCCCTTGCAAAAAGAGCAACTCCACCCCATCATAGCCAACAGCCTCGCTCTAATGGGTTAATGGATGAGTGCTGTATCCATGTCACACAAATGAGTCAGCCTTCTATGTCAGAGTGTTTCTTAATTTAGAGACACCGTACTGCAGCTCCTTTCATACAGTTTCCAACTACTCTAAATATGTAACAGAAATACATTTGTTTTCTTGCTGTTTCCTGATGTCCTCCTGTGAGTCAGTGAGAGTGACTGACAGCGTTATTGTGATACCTGCAGATAAGGAGGAGCTGTATCATAAAAGGAAACATTTCCACAGCATGAGCAGACAAGTAATATAAATTGCCAGAAACATTATCAAGGCTAGGTACCATAACCCAGGTCCACACATGATACTTACATCTCTGAAATGTTGTCCCCTGATTTGTTGGCTGCTTAATTAATATGCTCTTCTTTAGGACCCAAACCTATTCTCGTATTGTAACTAAATTATGTGCGGTCTATTAACAGGTCTTAGTGTTGCAGGTCATCCTTACTAATCACTGTAGCATAATCTAATGACTTCCTTTTCAGATCCAAATCATTATAATTTAACACAAAGGATATAATGAGACTCATAAAAAAAAACCCTTGATCACTGGTTGAAATGGAAACTTCAAAATGTTCAAATGTCTGCACAGTACAGCTTGTTCCATGGGTAGTACTTGTATACTTGCTGCATTATCATAACCTACAAGAAAGGTTAATAGTGGAAATTACAGACTCGGTAGAGCGAGCTGGAGAAGAAGCGTTATTTGAAATTAACTCAGAGCAAAAAGCAAAGGAGAAAAAAATGTTATTGTCATAGAGGCAAACCTTCCTTTTTGCAACAGTGAAAACAAGAAACCCAAAGATTATTATGTTTTATGGATGCTTTCATGACACAATAAACTGATCAAGGAATATAGTGGTATTGCGTGAAAATAATTTAATTTCATAAGCTGTCATATGATGTCTCACTGTGGAATTCTCCATCTTTTTCACTATCCTTCCAAATTGGCACCAGTTTCTTATAAAAGTGATATTCTAGGGGTGGAGTAATGAAACTTTTGAGCCAGACAAATTCTACAGCATTGAGCAGCACACTCTAAGTCCCATTACAAGAAGCAGGACTCTTCTGTTGAGGTCACCTTGTGCACAAGTGCTAAATTCAGATTCAGGGTAATTACTGCCAACATGCAGGTGGTGGTGGAGGGCAGTTAGTTCCAACCAGGATATAAAAGGGGTGGGAGTGTTTATTTGGCCAGAGGGAACTAGAGAATTAAGAAGTCCTAGTAAGGAGCCTTAGGACTGGCTGAGCCTGAGAAGGATACTTATGCTGCGAGTCATGCTGTGTCAGGGTTTGTGACTTAATGGTGAAGATGTGATTTTGAATACTGTCTGAAGCTCAGTGTGTGGTATTGGGGATGAAGAAAAGACTCCACCTGTTCCCATTCTGGCTATGTAGATAGACATTCTAAAGATGGAAACACCTATTTGCCAATATAGGCTGAAAATGTCTTTTAGAATTCTAAACTCTCTTGAAAAACTGGAAAAAACCAGCAATGTAGTAGAAAGGGAGCCTAAGATATAAGTCCTTGTAGCAGAGGCCTGGTCTGAGGTCTGGTGTGAGGCCTAAGGCCTGAACTAAAGTAGTCAAGCCCTGCTACTATAAAGCAAAGTTAGCAAGAGACAGGCTGTGAGCAGAAGTCCGCCTCTGCTTGCATGCATGCTCACAGAACCTGGCAAGAACAGGGCTGGCATAGCAAAAACACACACAGTCCTAAGAAGAGCTAGGCCCAGGACACTCCTGCAAACACATTCCAAAAGGGTGGTACCAGAACACTCCGATACGAAGTATGGTATGAACACCCCACCCAAAGATAACAAGGACATGTTGACAAACACCCCCACCCCCTTTAAAGATAAGGTCAGGATGACAGTGTGATGGATAGAGATGTTTTGATCAAACCAACATGTACAAGGTAGAAGGTGGTAGCTAACCACATCAGAAGGTGGTAACTGACCATGTCAGAGGGGCAATATGTAATTTGTTTGTATTGATGAATAAAATGGAGTCTCAGAGGGAGTGTCTTTGGCTAGCCTGGAGGGGAATTGAAAGTCCTGCCACTCACTGAACTGTGTCCATTGTCATGGGCTTACATGTCCTAGTGTAACTGTAGACATTGATCTGGGGAGCTAGGACCATGCTTTGTTGGCAATAACCTGACCGAGTGCCTTCGCTGCTAAACCAAATCTTGTGGTCTCTGTGGGCAGTTCAATCAGAGCCTGCTGTAGGGGCTATCTGCTCAGAGCCAGTGCAGCACACAGCGAGAACACACACAAGCAGCCATGACAAACAATACCCCAATATTGTCAATATTTTGCCCCCAAAACATCTTCTACAAGAAAGTGCTTCCAAAGATTTGCTTAAAATATAGGGGAAAAATAACTTTCTTGTTTCTGGAACCTCCTATGTCAGTGTAGCAAAAATATTTTATTAATACAAGGTTCATCTGTGGTGTAACCCCCTTCTCTAAATCCTTTCAACACTGATGAGAAGCCTTACATAAGGGTGATTCATGCTCTGACTGGCTAAAACACTCAGCTAATGTTTGCTCCTGTACGGTAGTAGATGCAAGCTATGATAATGATCTGGTTTTTGGATCTGAAACTGCTTATTTAATTCCCCAGAATCACTTTGGCCAGTAGGGAAAGGCAGTAATGCAAATTTCAGTTTTGTGGCACAAAAGCAGAATGCTTCATTTACTGCTGTCCATGTATTGTTTAAACATTTATCATCTTGTTTTTCTTAGAACTAGTTCTCATCAATTTATGATGTGCTTCGTGTTTTGCTACATCTTTTAAAGGTGACCTGTAAAGGTAAAGGACCAAACACAAGCAACTTTGCAAATCTGGGTTGACTAACTGAAAAAAATCCTCTAAGGGTCATAGTAAGTGGGAGGCCTTGACCAAGTCAATTTTTATCCAAAAGTTACTTGAATTCCTTCCTTTTGACTGTAGAATATCCATCTTCTCACGGCTGTCTGCCTCCCCCTCCACTATGATGCCTCAATATAGACCAAACACTGGCATGGGAGCTGGCTAATTCTGCAGGGATAAACCTAAGGGGATCAGAGGAGAAAAATAAAAATAGCTTTTAATATTCAGTTGTCTGTTTAGACTGTAAGCTCAGACTCTGTGTGTGTGTTCAGTGCTTAGCACAATGGGGCCCCGAGCTCAGGTGGGCTTGCATCTGCAAAAGCCTACGTGAATCTTAACTGTGTTCCCCTCACCTCCATGGCTGTGGAATCTACTCCTTCCCCTGATGGTGGCTCCCGTCTAGGAAGGGGCATCCCTGCAGTTCCTGGGCAGCTAGTGCCCAGTGCTTCCCTCCACCCATGGCAGCTGGCACCCTGTGCACCCATGACACCCCCCGCAAGTGCCAGTGTCCTGTGTCCCATGCCACACTGTTGACTGGCGCATGTGCTCCTGGGCTGGGTGTGTCTGCTGGGACACATAGTCGCTGGAGAGTGGAGAGCTGTTCCTACCTGCTCCCTGGCAGCTGACCCAATATCGTACACCAAGGTGGCCTCTCCAGCCCCTCCCCTGGGTCCTGCTCTCAGCTCTGCTCCCCTGTACATGCGTGTGAGGGTGGAAACAGCTGGGTCCTGCTTTCACCTCCATGAGAGAGTGTGGGAGGGAAAAACAGTGGGGTCCCCACTGTGGGGAGAGCAGAAACATACATCAGGCCCCCCACCCATACTTCCATTGGCAGGAGCACTAGCCCTCCTGGCTCCCCTAGTTCTGCTGCCCGTGCTCAAAATGCCCTCTTTGAAGATCTAAGTGCGGGTTGTTTGATAACACCCAGCATGGAGCTGTTCATTTCTTTGTAGTATATGATTCATTCATAGAGTGACATTAACATTTTCAATCAGAATAATTTGGATTCTGAGTTATTGCTGCTTTATTATCTTAAAATTACTGCTGGTGTCTGGGTTTTGTGAGGAAGCCCAGTGTGCAGAAAGTATAATAAAAATGTTCCTCTTCTTGCCTAGAAACACGCAACATCATCTTGTCCCTTTGGGGTGCTGCCTAATAAGGATGAAATGTCACTTATTCCACAGAACAAGCCAAGCTTTAAGAACAAGAACAAGCCAGGCTTTAAAAAAACAAACAGACCCCTAACATTAAAACACTGATCATTACTCTTCTGTATCAACTACACGTAGTTAATAACAGATTCATTTTTATAATCAATTTAAAATGACTGATGTAAACATACTGCCGAAGAACAGATTTTGTGGCCTTTACGTTGAGTAGCACTTACACACTCAGGGTGAAACGCTCTCTGCTTACAGAGAACATGTCTATACAGGTTCACTGTAGGTGAGGGATAGGGGGAATGACATTTCTCCCCATCTCTCTAACCGAGGCTAGGGTGCAGGGCTGGAGTAGCAGTCGCAGCCCCTCCTGTGAGTGGCATGGGATATAGCGGCTGTATAAATGAAGATCTGTGGCCCCTTCCATGGCTTACTGCTGGACAACCCACGCCGTCACATCTGTAACGTGCCCTTCCACACCAGGCACAAAGAGACTGTGGGCCTGGTCTCCATGCTGGGGTGCAGGTGGTGCACAGGCACTGTAGTGTGGCTGATCTGCCAGCACATCCTTGGCACAGCCCCTGTGAGGAGCATATGTGGTGCAGAGGGCCTTGGGCTGGCCCTGCGTTTGAAGAGCTAGGCAGTTTGAGTTAAAGGAAAAAAATATTTTACATCTAACCCGCACATCTCAAATGCAGTATTTTTAGTGCCTCATTTTCAAGCATTCTTCCTCTTCATTGCAGGCAAATCAGCAATGACTGGCATTTATGCAGCGACTTTCAGACAAAAGAAGCCCAGAACGCTTTTACAGCTCCAAAATGTCTATTTACATCATCTGCATTATTTAATCCTCCTTATGCTTCAATTAGGGAGAAACCTGTATCAATCAGTTCCTTCTGTACTTATGCTTTCATAAGCTGTGACTGACAATTTTAATCATCTTCTTCATCCAGCATAAGCAGCATCTACAGCAGCACCTAAATGGTCCCCAAGAGCTGTAATTAAAATTAAGCAGCCCATGGGTTGCTTTTGATTACAACAGGGCAGGCCAGCTTAACCTTCAATTTATGCCGACTTGAAAGATGGCTCATACAGAGAACCAGTATTCCAGATATACTTTTGAATTAATTGTGCTGATTCTCTGATATTATTTAACTATCTGATTAGCTTCACAAGCTACGTTTGGCATGATCTGTGGGTGCAAATGCCAAATCCCAGTGAGAGCTCCTCCCCACTCAGAAACAAAGTTCCACATTTGCCCAGCTGGCTGTGGGATGGGGTCATTGGGGTACATGATTTTGGTATTGGGTCTGCTAACTCAAGTTCCACTAACCCAAGTTCTACATTGCAGTGTAGACCTACTCTTTGATTATAGCTGCGTATTGGGCAGAAGTCTTCATTGAGCCATTCACAGTTATTCCCAGGCCCTTTTTCTTGGTAAGTTGATACTGTTGGTGGATTGATATTGTTAATTTTGAACCCTGTGAAGTATACGAGCAGTTCAAATTTTCCCCTCCAATGTGCATTACTTTGCACTGATCAACACTGAATTCCATCTGCCATTGGGCTCAACATCAAAGTAGGGAATTTTAAGGGATGACTTGATTACAATCTGCAAGTACCTAGATGTGGAACAAATATTTAATAATGTATTCTTCACTAGAGCAGAGAAGGGTATAACATGATGCAATCACTGGAAGTTGAATGGGCATACTGCATGAAATTTTAACGGTGAGAATAATTAACCATTGGAACAATTTACCAATTGGTTGTGGTGGATTCTCCATTACTGGCAGCTTTTAAATCAAGATTGGATGCTTTTCTAAAAGATCTGCTCTAAGAATTATTTTGGGGACATTCTCTGGCCTGTGTTATACAGGAGGTCAGACTAGATGGTTCCGTCTGGCCTTGGAATCTGTGAATCTATGGAATCTATAAATGTTATTACTAGGGCTGTCGATTAATCGCAGTTAACTCACACTATGAACTCAAAAAAATTAATTGCAATTAAAAAAATAAAATTTGATTAATCACAGCTTTAATTGCACTATTAAACAATGGATACCAACTGATATTTATTAAATATTTTTGATGTTTTTCTACATTTTAAAATATATCAATTTCAGTTTCAACACAGAATACAAAGAGTACAGTGCTCACTTTATATTATTTTTATTACAAATATTTGCACTATAAAAATGATAAACAAAAGAAAGTATTTTTCAATTCACCTCGTACAATACGGTAATGCAGTCTCTTTATCATGAGAGTGCAACTTACAAATGTAGATCTTTTTGTTATGTAACTGCTCTCAAAAACAAAACAATGTAAAACTTTAGAACCTACAAGTCCACTCAGTCCTACTTCTTGTTCAGCCAATTACTAAGACAAACAAGTTTGTTTTCATTTATGGAAGCTAATGCTCCCCACTTCTTATTTATGATGTCACCTGAAAGTGAGAACAGGCATTCACATGGCACTTTTGTAACTGGCATTACAAAGTATTTACATGCCAGATATACTAAACATTTGTATGCCCCTTCATGCTTTGGCCTCCATTCCAGAGGACATGCTTCCATGCTGATGATGCTCGTTAAAAAATAATGCATTAATTAAATTTGTGACTGAACTCCTTCGGGGAGAATAGTATGTCTCCTGCTCTGTTTTACCTGCATTCTGCCATATATTTCAAGTTATAGCAGTGTCAGATGATGACCCAGGACACGTTTTTTGTTTTAAGAACACTCTCACTGCAGATTTGTCAAAACGCAAAGAAGGTACCCATGTGAGATTTCTAAAGATAGCTACAGCCCTTGACCCAAGGTTTAAGAAGCTGAAGTGCCTTCCAAAATCTGAGAGGGATGAGGTGTGGCACATGCTTTCAGAAGTCTTAAAAGAGCAACTCTCTGATGTGGAAACTACAGAACCTGAACCAGCAAAAAAGAAAATCAACCTTCTGCTGGTGGCATCTAACTCAGATGATGAAAGTGAACATATGTCGGTCTGCACTGCTTTGGATCGTTATCGAGCAGAACCCCTCATTAGCATGGATGCATGTCCTTTGGAATGGTGGTTGAACCCTGGAGGGACATATGAATCTTAACACATCTGGCACGTAAATATCTTGCGACGCTGGCTACAAGAGCACCATGTGAACACCCAGACTCACTTTCAGGTGACATTGTAAACAAGAAGCAGGCAGCATTATCTCCTGCAAATGTAAACAAACTTTTTGTCTGAGTGATTGACTGAACAAGAAGTAGGACTGAGTGGACTTGTAGGCTCAAAAGTTTTACATTGTTTTATTTTTGAATGCAGTTATTTTTTGTATATGATTCTACTTTTAATAGTGAGCGATAGAAGTTCAATCTAATCAATGAGAAAGTTAAGAGGCGATTTGGTCACAATGTACAAGTATCTCTGTGGGGAGAATATTTCTGATAGCATGGGGCCCTTTAATTTTGCAAAGTGTAATAAGATCCTGTGGCTGGAAACTGAAGCTAGACAAATTCATATTAGAAATGGTGCTCAGTGTTTTACAGTGAGGGCAATTTACCAATGGAGCAGCTCAACTATTGATGTGTTAGGTTCTCCATCACTTGAAGTTTTCAAATCAAGACTGAATGACTTTTTAAAAGAAGTTCTTACTCAACCAAAATCTATGGGTGTGATGCCGGAACAACTTGGTGAAATTCAATGGCCTGTGTTATGCAGGATATCAGACTGGAAAAACATAATGGTCCCTTCTGACCTTAAAATCTATGAATTCTTAAATTTCTTCAGAACTGATGACCTTTTATTTATCAGTTAGTTCCAGATACTCTTTTTTTGACACATCAATTTCTAATAATAGCTATCTCACATTATTAATAGCAAAGATTAGGTTTGGGGTCAGTGTCTTTCCAACATCTTCTGTGGGTAGGAGTGGTGCAAAGAAATCAATTCACTTCTCAGCATGTCTTTTAGAAAGACACTAGGAGGCAACACAAGCTCTTATATTTAGCAAAACAGTATAACCTTTCTCCCATCTTGAAGATGGATAACCTCTGAGAAGGACCCTGCATCAAGGCATACTGGGCCAAATTCATTCCTGGTGTAATGTAACTCCACTGATTTCATTAGTGTTACAGCAGGGATGAATTTGGCCCAGTGTGTTTTTGAATGATGATCTTCACTAATGCTTGATTAATAAAGCCATGCCGTACCACTCTTGTTCTGTGCACCTCACTGAGATAGATGGTCAAGTCTATTTCTCTGTTAAAAAAAAAAAGTGAGTAGACGCTAAAGCTCCAGCTGTTACCATTAATTACCTGAAAATATCTATCGTGCAGGTAGGCTAAGTTTTAATTTACCTCCTGCTATGCCACTAAAATGTCAAGAGGAGAATATGCATTGAGAGGCATCGCACAGTGTCTAGGAACCGCATAGGAGGTCAGTTAATAGTTCATATCATTTTGAAATTGTTTAGCTTTTCTTTTTGATACTTAAATTAACAATGTCATTCCCACAGCTGATTTTACCAGTTTGCTACTTGAGTGTTTCCCTTTTAGATCTCTTCAACCATTGTCAATTTGTGCCTACAAGATTTATATTAACCAGTAGGGGAAAAAAAGATTGTTTTTGATCTGTTCTGTCCTACTTCCAGCACATAATGCAAGCCTAGTTTCATGAGTTGGTATGAGATGGCATTACCCACAATTCAGTCTTGGCTTATATTGCCTCACATCTCTGCAATTTGTAGATGTCATCATAAGAAATTAGACCACATCTATACCAGTGATTTAACCATTTGGAGGCTCATTATATAGCTAAATAGTTTCCCAATTATTGTATTACATGATTTCCTGTTGCCTGTGTAGAAAGAGCCAATACATTTATGTAATAATCATCTTACCAAACCATGCTAGAGCTCTGCACACTACAGAGAGAACAGAGGCAAGAGCAATTTATGTTAACAAGCAACACTCCATTCACTCTAGCCTGGCCCTCAAGCCACCCATGGCTAGAATGACTGTTCAGTCCAGTGACATTCAGACCTCAGTGGGTTCAGGAGCCAAATTAGTGATCAATAATACTCAAAAGAGCCACAGTAGTGTGAATTCATTGCTTCATTTGCTATAGTACTATCTATTCATATTTAAACAGTATGACAGGGGAAATATTTAGAGTGTGTGTGTGTGTGTGTATATCTATATCTATCTATATCTATCTATATAATTCTCACAGCAAAATGACTGACCAAGTATTATTATTTTACCAACTACAATTGGTTAATAACATAGTAAAAGCATCCTGATTGGTTAATAACTTAGACTGGTTAATAATTAAATCACACAGAGTTTTAATATCATGTGCTGCAAAGAGCCACAGGAGACACATGAAAGAGCCACTTGTGGCTCTTGCGCCTCAGTCTGAGTATCACTAGTTTAGTCCATACTACCACCTGTCCATCAAGCTGCCCTGTGCACTAGCCATATCTGTATGGCCATGGGTGGGCTGAGGGCTACACGGTAAGCAGGATCCCTGTAGTTAAAATCCTAGAGGACTACTAGGTGGTCTGCATGATTTAGAGCCCATAGAAACACAGCCTTCAGGGCCTTCTCCACACAGCTCTCTTGCTCTCCCAAAGAAAATGGGAGGGAATCATGTACTTGAGAGGATGGTGCCCCAAATCCAGCATATCCCAGGCAATCCATGAGGCCTAAGATTTCTGGAAATCCTTTTACCCCCCTGTGAGCTGTATAAGAGGAAGTGTGAATTATTCTAATATTTGTGGTCACCGACAAGCTGGGGCTGTTTGTTAGGGATGGATAACATCAAAGCTAAAGTAATTTCTACCAGAGTGAGACTTTCCATAGTTTCAAATGTTTGGGTTTCATGGGAGTGCTGCCCTTTTCCTGAATTGCCTGGGTTTATAACTTTTTCTTTATATAACCTTCTTCAAAAGTAGTATCTGCTCAACACGCTGATGTGTCTGTAACCTTAACTTTCCTTTTTATGTGGAAATTCTTTTTCTTTCTTTCTTTCTTTCTTTCTTTCTTTCTTCTAAGGTCCACTTGGGGGCATCCCTGTTTCTGTAAATCCTAGGCAAACTAAACTTGCAAAATCTGAACAATTCAGGCAGAGCTAGATAATACTGAGGCAAAAATTAGTGTATGCCACGTGAAAATTAATTCAGATCATTGTCAAAGAAATGTAATACAGTGAAGGATAAATAAAGACCCTACTCTGTCTAGCAAGTCTTAAAACTTTGCTCCAGTCAATCTAACCTACTTTAAATTGAAACTCAGCCAGCTGTAACCTTAATTGTGGAACGACTGCTTCTGCTACATAATCTTTTAAATAATCACGAGAGCACTCCGTGTTTTCTAAGCCTCATTGTAAGCCTCTGAAACTGTTACAAATTAAACCAGCAAAAGTTGCACAGCTCAAGACAGCTCAGAATCAGAGTATGCAGTGTGAAAATTAATTCAGGATCACTGTCAAGGAGCTATATAATACAATGAAGGAGATAGAAAGTGTTTTACATAGACCCTTCTCTGTCTAACATGTCTTAAAACATTGTTCCTTTCTATCTCTCCAAGAGGAACATTTTAATGAGTTTCTGTAAGTGAAAAATGCATAAAAAGCAATTATTTCTGTAATTACCACTGTGACTCTGTTGACCCCAGAAAGCACATTCCTGCACTCACTGTTAGGAAATTATTCCTGTGATGGATGTCTGCATAAATGGGGTCAAATATGCGAGACATTTTAAGATGGTTTGTGGATTGCAAAAAAACAAGTGTCCAGAAATATATGAATATATGTATATACGTGTATTTCTGGACACCGGTTTTTCTGTAGTCCACAAACCATCTTAAAATGTCTAATACAGGGATAGGCAACCTATGGCATGCCTGCCAAAGGTGGCACACAAGCTGATTTTCAGTGGCACTCACACTGCCTGGGTCCTGGCCACTGGTCCAGGGTCTCTGCTCTTTAATTTAATTTTAAATGAAGCTTCTTAAACATTTTAAAAACCTTATTTACTTTACATACAACAATAGTTTAGTTATATATTATAGACTTATAGAAAGAGACATTCTAAAAACATTAAAATGTATTACCGGCATGCAAAACCTTAAATTAGAGTGAATAAATGAAGACTTGGCACAGCACTTCTTAAAGGTTGCCGACCCCTGGTCTAATATATGAATTTCATTTGTTTCCTTAGGAGGAGACTTGCACAGAGGCCAAGAATGTAGAAGCATTTCTCATTCCTGCTGGTACAAGTGGTTCTGCACAATCAATATCTTTTTGGCACTGCACAGGCAATATTGATGTTATCTGAGTGCAGTAGCAATTCTAGTTGCTTCCAAACACTACATTATTTATGACTGCAAATGAATGTATGCAAGCAATGGAGATTCACATCCCTAATTACATTAGTGCCTGGCACTAGGGCCTGGGAATTTACTGCAGCAGTAAATTAATGACTCCGAGGATAAACACCATAGAAATCAATCTTGTAGAAAACGACAGATTTGCTGATATGAGAAGACTGTGGGAACAGATGCAGCTCACCTTTTAGATATGACTAAATTTAATGGCTGTGATAACTGGTTCCTAAGTTAGTGAGATCAGTTCTTCAAAATGTGCTGTTTAACCAGGGCTGTAAAGGGTACCTAGGGCAGCATGGAGTCCTAGTTAAAAATTCTCCATGAAGTTGAAGGGAAGCTGGGATGATTTCTCTGGTCTGGGAAATGATTTCACCCCTCTCTGGACATTTACACTTCTGAAGAGCCTAATTATTTTTTTGCCTTTGGAATACACCAGACCGCACAAACTACTGTATGTATTTATTTTAAACTCCAGGGGAGCATCCCCCCTTCAGCTCTTCCAGTCCCCCCAGTTTCAAGTTGCATACGCTGAACTCTGCTGCATTAGTTGCACTCTGAAATGGTGTTGAACATGGTTTGGTCCTGTCTGGATTTTCAGTTAAACTGTTTTCAACATGGGTTTGGCTGCACCTACTGCTGACCTTCTGTATCATGTTGACAAGGCTCAAAGGGGTTGAGAGATTCCTAACATGGTGCTTGGACCTGGTTAGTCTCTGTGTACATACATTTATAGTCACCAGGCAAGCTGTGTCCTGGGAATCCAGAAAAGGAGGAACCTGCAATGCCTGTTTGTATTTGTCTCTTTTGGAGTATTATCAAGGAGACTCTCTGTTAGCCTTTTCTCAGTAGATTACCATGATCTCCCACTATCTTTTCATTCATTTTCCTCCAGCTAATTCATAAAAAGCATCGAAAGTGGATGTTATACTAAGGGCTTCATGTTCCATGAGTCTGCAGCTGTGGAATTTGCCTTGGGAGCCTCCCGTTACCACAGAATTGTGCTCCAGAATCTAGGGGGAGATTTTAAAAGGCACAAATGGGAGCAAGGCCCAACCTATGCTAGCAATCCTTATGGCTGAAAAGAAAATGTTGAACACATGAACCAATCTGAGCAACGTATTGTCATCTCTGTGAATCTGCAGGCAATTGAAGACAATAGCTCAGAGACATGAACTATTACATTCACCTCAATGGGGTGCTAAGTCTTCAAAATTCAGATGCCATGAATTGCTGTGGTTCCGGGCTGGTATTTCTAAGTGATGCTTAGATCACTGAACCATCCCCTCCTTGTTTGGTGAGGCAAACAACAGAATAAGCTAAAAATACTTTTTCTGAAGCATGGGACAGATTTAACTGTCTGCCATAGTACATGCAAGTGCAGGACCCTGTGGTGGCATGGTAGTGTGGTACAAAACTTCAGCAACCTCTCTGCCACCAGGTGCCCTCACAGCTCCAAGAGTGGCTGGGATGGGGACCAGATCCACTGAACCTACCTCAATATTCACTGTCAGCAAAAAGGGCAAACATTATCTGGCAACATTGCAAGCTAGGGCCTGAGGAGAGAGCATAGTATTATCAGTTCCATTGGTTGTTTCCCATGAAAAGTTTTCAGTCTGATAATTTTTGCAGGCATGTTAATAAATTGGTTCTACTAGCAAAAACTTTTCCAACTATTTTCTCTCTATTCATTATGGTTTTCTTTTGGGTAGGGACGCAACATATTTATTGTCTTTGTATTAGAAACTGTAGCAAAATATTTCAGCCTACAGTATTTTTGCTTTATGCAGTGATGCTTTCCTCTGTGGGATTTTGTTGTATAGTGACACAGCCAATTCTACTGGAAATATGTCAAATTGCCTTACAGAGCTCTTGACTAGATTCGCATTTTCATAGCCCCTTTTCTCACAACTGTGCTGGAGTAGAACTACACAATCTGTTTAGTTGGTTCCAGGACAAGGGTTTGTATCATGACATAAACTCTGGTTTTACATGAGCAAACCTGGAGATTAGAACTCTTTCTTGGGGGATTATAGAAGGGAACTGCTGAGTAACATTCCTTTGCACCAGCAAATTGAGTGCCTCGAAGCAAGTCCAAACTCCTGGGGATACTCCCTCTAATGTGGAAGAAATAACTACAAATACAGTATCTTCTAAAAGTACGTAGCAGTCAAAAACTGATTATTATAATAGGCTAAAAACATATCACTAACATATGTAAAATGGTAATTGAATAAAATAATAGGTTCAGTACAAGAGTCTAGTAAGTAAAACAAGTCCATTAAAGACCACCAAATACACAAAAAGATAGGACATTTTTGAAAGCTCTAAGATATAGGCACTAACAAAAGAAAACAAATATACTGAAGGATTGCCCTAGTTTTCTGCCTCCTACATTAGGCAATTCCCTCTAATCAGGGCCAGCTCCACCTTTTTTGCTGCCCCAAGCGGCGAAGAAAAGAAAAAAAAGAAAAAGAAAACCCCAATTGAGTGTCGCCGAAGAGGAAGGGAGGGACTGAAGGACTCGCCTCCGAATTGCCACCGGAGACCCGAACGTGCCGCCCCAATACCGGAGGGAGTCCCGCCCCTTTCTATTGGCCACCCCAGGCACCTGCTTCCTTTGCTGGTGCCTGGAGCCGGCCCTGCCGCCAATTAAAATCTCGCACAGAGAATATTCTCTTGATTAAATTTGTGACCTCAGTTTTAATCAGTTAAACAACAAAAACAAAAAATCTATTTAGTTCAGCTTTAAGCGTCACCTGCAAAGGAAAGTAAAATGTTTCCACCTTAGTAAAAGAATAAAATACTCCCTCCTCTTTGTTTTTAACATCATATGTATAGGCTTGGCGGGATTCAATTTTTATCAGTAAATGTAGATTTCATCGTACACACATTAATGATTAAAAAATATTTCCATCAATAATCCAGATTTACAGATATACAAAGTAAGAAAAATGCTTCTTGAGATTTAAGGATATTTGCTTTGTATATTTTGACATATGAAGTTGACAATTTGTGTTATAACATTTATAAAGCTTTAACTTTTTGAATCTTCATGTCTACTGTCATCAAATAATTATTGTATGACCCCCCTTGTCTGATTCCCCATAGTTTCCAACAAATATGAATATTTAAAATTGATACAAATAAAAAAAATGCTTTAAAATATTCACTGATATTATCCATCAAAATTATAAAAAAGTAAAAATTAAATTGTGCCAAACCTACATCTATATATAGAGATGTATGTGTATGGCTTTGTGCTGTATTTGTGATTTTGAGTTTTACATTGTCCTTTAGCAACCTTAAGTGTTTTTGACAAGAAATTTTTTATTTGTCTGTGTCCAGATGTGTGTAATATACAAGTCTCATCAGTCTTGTCAAGCCTTGTCAACCCTGTGTTTACTGGAAGATTGCATGGACAACTGGGATTATAACATCTCAAATGATTGACTTTTGAACAGCTGGCAGAGAATATATTTTTAGTCAGACTGGTTAAAAGTGTTCGGTTTTATTTTTAATCCCTTTATTTTTAATGTCAAACTTCTCACACTTGGGAGAACAGCTTCAAGAATGTGTCCCTATGGATGCTCCACCATAGGATGTGTGCCTACGCCTGTGCGCTCTCAACTGCAGTGTCCGCAGGCCTGCACTTGTGCAGAGCCGTGCTTCATGTTCCCATATGAAGACATAGAGGGAGGCTGCTGCCACTCAGTTCCTTCTCAACCACCTGTGGCTCAAGATGGAGCATTTGTTCTCTGCTGCTTTGTAACTTCCTGCCTTTCACATTTACCATACTGTTTTATTTTTATTTTATTTTATTTTATTTCAGCACAGTTATGCTTTCAAAGGAGTTTCTCCACTCTTTTTTTTCAGGATTTTGGTTAGTGCTTCACCACACTGGGTCATGATGAAGACCCTGGGGTTTAAGCCCTGACAGACCTGTCACAAGTCTTTTCCCCACAATGATGGACACTTTAGCTGTCTTCAGCGTCACCCATCAAAGTGCAAGGTCTGCTCAGGGTTTAAAGGCAGTTCTAGAAAGGATAGAGAGGCTAGGCTGAAGCTCCTCTTAATGGAACGATTCCTAGCTCCTGAGGAGTCCAATACCCCAACTCCTGTACATTGGCCTCAACATCTCAGGACATTTTGGTGAGTGCTGGAGCCTTGTAAGCAGCCTCAGAGACTAGGACTGCTAGAAAAAAGAAGCCTCTTCTCCCTTCCAGGGAAACAAAGAAGAGGGGTAGGTCACCTCATAAATCTCACTCCTGGAAGATCTCGTATCCCTTAAGGGATATTGCTGAGACTCTGACCAAAACAGGTACTGAGGTACTAGTACCATATAAGAAGTCACATGTGGAGAAGTATTCTAAACTCATGGTAGCTTCTTGGTACTGTCTGGCACCTCTTGGAGCCATGATGTAAACGGGGCTACTCAAAGGCCTGTGGTACTGTCACCTTACAGCTGCGAGGTCAGAGAAGCCCCTCTATTGACCTCTCTGGAGGCACATTCACCTTCTCCTTGCCAATCCATATTCCCAGCTCTGGTACTGACTCAGGATTCGATGGAGTCACCCCGCTAATGAGGTCTAGGTCACAACCTTACTCTCAGTTGGGCTTCCAACTCTCGGTACTGGCACTGATGCTTGAGGCTCCCCTCTTAGCTCAGGGGAGGATACTTCTGACCCTGAGGTCTTGATTCAGGGTTCTACCTCAGTACTGTACCATCACACCCCTGAGTCTGTTTACTGAAGAATACCTTTTGGAGCTCACCAGGTAACCTAGACCTTGGGGATATGAATATCCTCATGGACCCTTCCTCTATCCCCCTCCTCAGTGGTCTTACTGGAACTCATGGGAGCACTTTGGTGAACAGTTTTTCAGGCTTCCAGCTGGAAAGAGACCCAACTACTCACAGGCACTGCATCATGAACAGGCACGACAGACCATCTCCCACTACCTTTTGCCCCCTCTGTCACCAGCACTGGGGGCGGGGACCTGGGGGCCCCATACTTTTTAACAAAAGAAACATATGTGCTCTCTTCAGGATATTTAAGTACTAATTCCTCCACCATTTTGGCCTGGGGACCCCCACTTCTACTCAGGTTCTGGTACCCAAAGGGCCATTGTCCATCTATGCTTTTAAAACCTGGATGGGTGGGGGAAGGAGCGTGCCGTGACCTGACCTGGTTGGCCAGCACTTGGATTGAGCCACATGTTGGCATCTTGGCCCTCACTTGTTGACTACCAAATTGCAGTTGTGGATAGGGTGACCAGACAGCAAGTGTGAAAAATCGGGACAGGGGGTGGGGGGTAATAGGATCCTATATAAGAAAAAGACCCCAAAATCGGGACTGTCCCTATAAAATCGGGACATCTGGTCACCCTAGTTGTGGAAGCCAGTAAATAATTAACAAGGTTTTGAAGAGATCTTAATGAATGTTAGTTAGCAAGAGTCAGGCCATACTGTGACCCTTATGACGTGAGATTTGTAGAAGCAAGATAATGTAAGACAGAGTGAACTGTGTGAAAGTATTACGACCTTGCAATGTGCAGTCTTGCTTTTTCTAGTAAGATAGCAGAAAAGCTTATGTATAAACAAAATGTATTTGTTGCTTTTTACTGTCTCCATGATTGTCTAAGCTTGTCTGTAACGAAGGTATAAAGGCTTGATGTAATTGTTTACCAGTGGAGAGACCTGTCCAGGACCCTGTGTCCTATGGCACTCTCTCCCTCCATGGTAATTACTGGAGAAATAATAAAGTATTTAATTTTGCTGCACCCAAACAAAAAGCGAGAACTAAGTTTTTCTTCGACAATTTGGGGGCTCGTCCAGGATGGCAACGCCCACGGACCCACAGACGGCTACTACGGATCATTCCCCTTCGAACCCCATGGCGCCACATGAGAGGTATGAGACCTTTTGAAATCTCTATTGGGGTATCGGAGGAGGACTGTCCCTGAGGACGTCTGTCTCTCTGTTGGGCTCACGCCATCTGAACTTATTGACTGTGCAGCAGGATCAGATGCAAAGTGGTATTGGGGAGAGGCCCCAATAAGGTTAGTTTATAGCAGAACTGGGAACTGCTGAGTTGGCCAAGGTAAATGCATAAGGTAATGCATAAGGTAATGCATAGGTAATGCATTAGAATGCACCGGTGCTGAGGGGTTTTTACCGCCTTAAGAGGGGTTGTCATACCGCCTCATGGTAATGGTCCAGACCAGGTAAAGATGCATCGTGGTTAAAAAAAAAAATAAACAAAAAAAAAATTTAAAAAGGTTAGAAAAGGGTTAAAAAAAAAAAAAAGAAAAAGGAAGAAAAGGAGGCCTTGGTGTGTGTGTGTGTGTACACCAGTGTGAGTGGCTGTTACTGGGCTAGCCCGGTAACTAGTGGATCTTTAGGAGATCCGACCCACGGTGGGCTGACTCGGCCAGGCATTGTCTGGCGAGGAAGCTGCCTGGGTCTAGGAGTGTGTGAACCCATCTTCCCTCCCCTTTCCTTGTGAGTCTCTCCTGTGTGAGTGGAAAATGGGTAAGGGACTGTCTAAATATTCCACCTTACCCCCTAAGGGTACCTACCGACACCGCTGTGAAGTGCCAAAGACTGACTGCCTGGACCCAGGATTCTCACTGCAAAAAGACCCCTCCACATCAGAAGAATTTTCCTATTGATGATTAGCCTATTTCTGCTTCTAGCTCTACTGTGTTTCTGGACAGCAGGGAAAAAGGACAGAGTGACGTGCTAGTTAACCTCTCCCTTGTCCACTGACAGACCAACTGTGCCTTTAGACTTTTCTAGAAAAAGCACAGCCATTACAGGGTGATATGTGCTGGCAACCTCTCCCCTGTAGGATGCTAAACCTCAATTGTTTTGGGAAAGAAGAAGAAACACTCACTCCACTGACATTGCCAAAGTCCAGGAATTTGAGAACAAGACATTGAGAACTGACCCTGGTGAAGAAACAAAGAATTGTACGAAGACTTGTACACTGGCAGGAAGAAGTTATGGGACCCATGCTTGGGGATGTGGTATGAATTGGATTTTGGGGTTTGATCTACAGGCTGCGCCCTGTGTTTTGGATAAATCCTTCAGTATGTATTGCCCTCCCTAATTGGATTTTAAATGATATTGCCCTTATCCAGTTTCACATCACTTTTACATACCCAGATTGCTCACAAGGGGCTGCCATTAGATTAGCACAACGGAGAACCTGGAATAAGAGGACATTGGGCAGATCCCTATGGGCTGGGGCTGATAGTGTCGTAGCCATTTGGACTATTCTTCAAGGCCACTAGCCTTATTCTTAAAACTCAGCTATCTTAAGTGCGGGCTGGAGTTGGTGAGTACTATGTCATTTCCGCCCTTAGTTCTCTGACCCAGAAGTTACTGACAAAGATGGTATTGAATATCACTGAGGCTGGGAAGGCATTGTGGTGGGATCTAGAACAGACTTGGCCCACTGCCCTTACTGTCACATCAGGAGTGCCATCTGATCTGTGGTCATGCAGACATACTTGGACACTTTCTGGATGGAAGTGTGGACATTCACAGTGCTCCTTCCAAGCATATGGACCGGTTAGGGTGGGTGTGGGCTCCCAAATACTGAATCCTGCTGGATCCATCGGGAGGATGCATGTGGAACTGAATTATTTGCTGAGACATCTGGGAAATTAGACCACCTGGTATACCTACCTGATTTATAGACAGTACCCCTAGAATAACACCTGATGGGATATACATATTGATCTTACCACTGCTGCAGGCAATTATATCATTTACTGGCCTGCAGATAGAATGCAGATAGAATGTTGTAAGTAGCTCTTAGATTTCAGGTATATTTTGATTGGACTAGGGTAGTGCCTGATTGGTTTCAAAAATTTGCTTTCATTGTTACCAAAGGTTCAAAGAATCTCTGAATTGCAAGGGCAAATTCACATGCTTTAGAATATATATTAAGCTGAAAAGAATGCCTTTCATACAGCTTATAGAGTGTTTACTTTATGTACTAGGTATGATGTTTTATGCTTTGTGATCGAAATTGTACAACAGCCCCATTATATTATTCCTATGGGAATGTTATTGTTTGTCGTGTTGTTAGTTAGTTTAGGATTATGTTATTGTTGTTGTTTTTGAAAAAAACATAATTATAGTAATAATACCTTTTCTGATCATGCTAATCATGCATTGTCATTACATCCCTTGACAACCCCTCAGGTTGACATATCTGCTGTAGAATCTAAACTCCATGGTTTAATGCGAATTGAGATTTGAAATTGTTTGTTGTACTAGAAGTACAAAAGGGGGGAGTGTGGAAGCCAGTAAATAATTAACAAGGTTTTGAAGAGATCTTAATGAATGTTAGTTAGCAAGAGTCAGGCCATACTGTGACCCTTATGACGTGAGATTTGTAGAAGCAAGATAATGTAAGACAGAGTGAACTGTGTGAAAGTATTACGACCTTGCAATGTGCAGTCTTGCTTTTTCTAGTAAGATAGCAGAAAAGCTTATGTATAAACAAAATGTATTTGTTGCTTTTTACTGTCTCCATGATTGTCTAAGCTTGTCTGTAACGAAGGTATAAAGGCTTGATGTAATTGTTTACCAGTGGAGAGACCTGTCCAGGACCCTGTGTCCTATGGCACTCTCTCCCTCCATGGTAATTACTGGAGAAATAATAAAGTATTTAATTTTGCTGCACCCAAACAAAAAGCGAGAACTAAGTTTTTCTTCGACACAGTGGAGGCTCCTCTTGGTGCCGGCGACCGACTGGGTCTGGGAAGCAGGAAAGACCCCCATCACCTAAGGGCTTTGGGCTAGTCAGCAGGGAGAGTAAAGTAAGGAGAGTGTGTGTGAGGGACAGAGGCTCTGGGATGGTGGGGATGGTGTGAAGGGCTGGGGCTCCGGGACGGAGTGCTGGGAGGGCAAGGGGTCTGGGAGGGGCAGGGCCTCTGGTAGGGTTGGACTGGCAAGGGGAGCTGGGGCTCTGGGAGGGTCGCGCCATGGGCTTGGGAGGAGGGGCTTGGTCCCCTTGCAGTCCTTCCAGAGCCCATGCCCTCAGTATCAGGAGGCACACAAAGAGAACAGAGCCACAGACTGAGGAATACTCACCTCCTTCAGCCAAGTCATCCTCCTCCCAGATGTGGTGGCAATGCCACCACTCTCTTATGCAGATGACATTAGGGCTTTCCAGGACCTCATGAAATGCCTGGCGGACTACTTCCAGATTCCACTAGAAGAGGCCCAGGAGTCTCAGCACTCTCTGGTGGAGATTTTAAACATTACCTCCTGGGAAAAATTGGCCTACCAATTAATGAGGCGATGTTATTGCCTACACACACTCTATGGCAAACACTTGCCACTATATATCCAATCTGCAAGGGCAGATAAAAAATTATTCTATTCCAGCTAAGGGAGTGGAGCACTTCTCCCACCCTGCCCCTAATTCCCTGGTGATAGATGAACTCAATGAAAGAAACCATCAGGCTCACTCTAGACCCTCTCCTTTGGACAAAGTGATTAGACCTACTTCACAGGAAGAGCTACTCATACTTGGATGTCCCATACTTGGATGACTGGCTCCTCAGGGGCTGGTCAGCTCTAGAGGTTCAGTTGGCAACTGTCATAGGTTTCACCCCCACTCTGGACTTTAGAGTATAGATGTGGGGACCTGCATGTGAACCTCCTAAGCTTAATTACCAGCTTAGATCAATAGGCTGCCACCATCCAAATGTTTGAGTCATCTGGAAAACTCTGTCCTCCCCACAAAAACCTTCCCCTCCCTGGGTAGCCTTGAGAGACTCCTCAACCAATTCCCTGGTGAACACTGATCCAAACCCCTTGGATCTTAAAACAAGGAAGAATTACTCATCCTCCCTCCCTTTCCCCCCACACCAATCCCTGGTGAGTCCAGATCCCAATCCCCTTGGATCTAAAAAACAGGGAAAAAAATCAATCAGGTTCTTAAAAAAGAAGGCTTTTATTTAAAGAAAAGAAAGGTAAAAGAAAAAAAACCCTCTGGGAGATAGCATACAAGCTGATCTCACAGACAACAGATTTAAAACACAGGATGTTTCCCTGGGCAAAAACCTTAGTAAACACAAGAATACCCAATTTTGATTATTCCCCTAATGCACAAAGACAAAGTCACAAAAAGAAAATCAACATAAACCTATTTATTCTTTTCTAAAACTTACTACTCTGATAAGAGGCTGGTTCCTTGATCTTTTCCACTCCGGCTGAAACTGAAACTATCTCTAAACAAAGGAAACTTCCCTCCTTCCTTTTGAAACATCTTGTTCCCCCCTTGGTTCCTCTGGTCAGGTGTCAGCTAGGCTAGGTGAACTTCTTAACCCTTTACAGGTAAAAGAGGCATTAACCCTTAACTATCTGTTTATGACAGCAACCTTGAAGGAACTAGCCCTATTCCAGTCCCTGGGATCTCCGTAACCTGAAGACATTTATACTGATTGGTCCAGAGGATAGATTTCATTGGAGTTACTCTAGACTCCCTAGCTGTCCAAGGAGAGATTCTCCACTATAGCCTTTCTAATCTTGACAGGACAGCATAGCCCGCAAATAACTGCAAGGACCTACTTACAACTCCTGGGCCACATGTTGACCTCCACATTTGTCAGACCTCATGCAAGACTACACCTCAGGTGCCTTCAGATGTGTCTAAGGATGATGTAAACCCCAACCAGACACAGTCTCCAAACACATCACAGGACCTCCGAAGTTCTGGATTCTCTCAGGTGGTGGAAGGGCCCCACTGAAGATCTGCATTTTCACATTCCCCACTGTCAAAGATTCTCATAACAGATGCTTACATTTTGGGGTTGGGGACTCTCTGCCAAGGGACCAAAGCCCACGACAAGCATGAGAGGCCAGATGCCACATCAGTATCCTAGAACTAGGAGCAGTTTAATATATTTGTCAACATTTCCTTTACGTCCATGTTCATTCAATCAGGTTAATGCTGGACAACTGGGCAGCAATGTATTATATAAACCAGCTGGGCAGAGCAAGATCCAAGTGCTTATGCACAGAATCATTAAAACTCTGGAACTGGTGCATTTCCCATCAGATATAAATCTCAGCAATCCATCTACCAGGCCTCCAGAATACAACTGCAGACGCCCTGAACAGGAACTTCCATGAGGACCATGAATGGGAGGGAGCTCAGCAATTCTGTCTTCCACAGCACCTGCCAAACCTGGGATTTCCCAAAAGCAGACCTCTTTGCTACCCTAATCAGCACAAAATGTCACATTTTCTGTTCCAAGAGACGATATGGTCTGAAATCATTGGGAGATATCCTGATAACACCATGGCCCCATACCCTGCGATATGCTTACCCACCTCTATCTCTAATTCTCAAGACCTTGTTCAAACTGTGACAGGAAAGAGCGAGGATTATCCTCATAACATTGTCTTGGCCAAGACAGTGTGTTACTCAAACCATCTTCACTTCCCTGTGGTAACGCCTCTCCGCCTTCCCCTCAAGAGGGATCTCCTGTTACAGAACTCAGGGGCCCTGATCCATCCCAACCCCTCATCCTTGAACCTGAGAGCATGGTTCCTAGATGGTTCTTCAGTCAGTTTTCCTATCTAACAGGAAACCTACTACTCGCGAAACTTACTTTCAAAAGTGGAAACCCTCCATTCCTGGTGTTCTTGACACTCTTCTCAAGCATCAGATGCTCCACGCTCCAAGATCCTAGACTGTCCATTGGATGTAAATGTTTGCAGTGTTGCTTTAGCCATGTTGGTCCCAGGATGATAGTGAGACCAGATGGGTGAGGTAATATCTTTTATTGGGACAACTTCTGTTTGTGAAAGAAACGAGCTTTTGATTTAAATACACAGGGTCTCTCAGTGAGCTCAGAGTACATTGACTGCTTCCACAGTACACAGCCTTCCTCATATCCATTGAAGTCATCTTAGTTATTCCCCACACTACTGTAACCAGATTCCTTAGGGGCTTACACAAATCGTTTCCTTCTGTATGCAACCCAGTGGGATCTGAATTTGCTTCTCAATGCCCTGGGGCAACCTCCCTTTGAGCCAATGACTATCTGCTCTCTCCTCCATCTCTCCCTCAATACTTCATTCCTTACAGCCATCACTTCAGATAGGTGAATAAGATGAGCCCATTTTGACTCTTCTTTAGTTATAAATGGCTCCAGTACCTTCTGCTGCAATACTGTGGTTTTTTATCTGCATCCAGGTCTATTGTATGACACTATAACCAGTTTACTGTAACATAAACCATTTCTGAAATTACACTAAAAATGTGTATCAAAATGAGGCTGTCCCATCCTGACAGAACAAATGGACTGATGTGAAAACATGTTAATGCTTAATATATTTAATAGCCTTGGATTCTGATAGATTTGATGCAAAGTGTGCTAACACTGCACTCTGTCTCCAGCAAATGATTCCAAAAGCAGCATCATTTGTATCTATTGTTAATTTCCACAGTGCAAGAGACATGTACACTGGTTTGCAAGGAAAGGGACTGAGTGTTCTGAGAGCTGGTTGACTTCACTGATGGCTTATCTACAAGAAGCAGCAATGAACACTAAAAGGGGACCATTTCTAAAGTGCACCAACTTGTTGCATGTTAACTGGCCTGCATAGATGCTGCTGGCATGAACTAAAACTTGCTTAGTGAGCATTAATGTAGTACTGTTTGAAAGAATTGAGGGCACTCAAGTCCATGCAAGATCAGGATCATAGTTATAAATGTTCTGTGTGATCCTGGTCACTCACTTTCTCTGGAGGACTGACCCTCAGAGCCGTCCCTTGGATACGGTGAATTGGGGCAACCGCTCCGGACCCCATGCTTTGGGGTGTGATTGGCCAGCGTGGTCAGTCCCGGAAGTGATGGGTTGGTCCCAGAAGTGACAGATTTGTCACTTCCGCCCTGGGCCCCACTCCCTTCTAGGGATGGTCCTGCTGACTCTAATGAATGCTCAGGCAGGTCTTAATGATCTTTTAGAAAATATGCATGTGATAGTCTATTAACATTCTAGGTGAGAATTTTCATGTAAGGGAACAGTGACCCAATTTACTGGATTTCCCGATTTATGGAAATTCATCACTGTCCTTTTGTTCAGTTTCATTATCAATTGGCTTTAGAATCTGCACGGAAGGAGTTTTGTTTACATCTATGTCCTTAGTTATGGAACTTTTTCATGCAATTTCTTACCATCAAGCCACAGTGCTTCCTAATAACTGTTTGAAAGGATGAGACTGTAAGTCCTGAAGGAACAAAATATATAGTATATGATCTAAGCACCAATGGCCTTCAGAAAACAACCTGCCTGTTATCACTGTAAACCAGTGGTCTGTGCTCAGTGAGCCATTACATTGTCTGAAGGAAACTGTTAAGAGGTTTTTGATTAGGGAAGAGGGATTCAATATAGATTCAATCAGTAATTTAACAACAGTCCGTAGGCTTAAAGAAAAGCTATGTTGTCACTGGTCAAATATGAACATAAGAATTGTTATGTTCACAGTTGACCAATGACATGAAAATAGAATTGGATTGGACTATCTAGTCCAGTATCTTGTGTCTGATAGTGGTCCATATCAGATACTTCAGAGTCAAGTGTAAGAAACCCCACAATGGACAATAATGGACTAACCTATCCACAGGGAAGTTCCCCCATCAATTACAGAAGTGGTTTATGCACTGACATATGAAGGTTTATATCCATCTTTAAAAATCCTATCAAATATAACCATGGCGCTCTTGTTATCCCTGTAAATGTCTATTTCTTTTTTGAATCCTACTAACTTTTGGTCTCAATAATACTTTGTGGCAATGAGCTACATGGAGTTAGTCTGTGTCCAGTAAAAAAAAAATCACCTTTTATTAGTTTTAAATTTGTTGCCTTTCCATTTCACTGAAAGGCCCTTTGTTCTTGTATTCTTGAGAAAAGGTAAGTTAGAGTCACCTGATTTACCTTCTCCGGACTGTTTATTATTATGTCTCTAACTCACACCCTGTATTTGTCTCATCTCTAAACTAAACCGTTCCAGCCTTTTCCATTTCTTCTCATATTGGAGTCTACGCAGGCCTTTAATCTGAACCAACTGTATTACCATTTAAAATTTTTTTGAGATAAGGGGCCCTGAACTGAAAACAATATTTCAGGTGAGAGAATGCCATTGATTTGAATAATGGCTTTACAATCAATCTCTGGTGGAAGGACTAATTCAGATTAGAAACTAATCACAACTTTAACAGTGAGAGTGTGGAGAGTGTGGAACAATTGACCAAAGATTGTGGTGGATTCTAAATTGAAAACGAAATCAAAACTGGATACCTTCCTGAAGTGGTGAAATTCTTTGGCCTGCGTTATGTAGCAGGTCAGACCAGATGATTATAGTGGTCCCTTTTGGACTTAAAATCTATGAATCTATTAATCTTGTCAGTGTTATTTTCTATCCCATTCTTTATAACTCCTAACATTTTGTTTGCTTTTTTGGACTATCACTTTGGGTTCAGCCGATGTATTAACTGAGTGTCCTCAATGAAACGCAGGTGTTTAGTAACCCAGGTAATTTAGAACCCAGCAATGTGTATAGATTTCTATAGCAACAAACTGTTAGGGCTTGGACAGCATGTTAACTATATCTGCAATGCTATGGATTCCTTTGAGAGAGTTAGACCTGTATTTTATATTACTATATTAGAGAAGCAGAGAGGATACACAGGACAAAATGTTCTGGATGGGTTATTTGGAGGTTTATGTGGCTGCAATAGAATGCTTAATCTGGAAAGGAATGGAACCAGAGTGCTGACCTAGCAGAGCCTGGCATGGTGCTGTCCCAGAGGTAAATTATTCCTATCTAAGATGTAATTTGACTGGATATTTATCTAGTATCACCATAGAATCAGAGCTCCTTACTCAGGGGCAGGACTGAACTGCTTCATTGTGCCAACACGTCTCTGATGACTCCCTCAGTTTCTCCAGAATCTAAGATTTTGTTTAAAAAAAAGTAAGAATTTAGCCCTTCTGATTGTAAAGATCTCATTCCAGTCATGAGTGTGCAGTCAGACTTACACCCTACCAGTAGGCCAAAGGCTAATACTGTCTTCACCCCTTCCGTGGGCACAGAAAGTTGTAAGGACAAAAGAATCAGCTTGGTTCCTTTGCAAGGGCGGGGTGTGGGGGGCAGTGCAGAAGGCAGCATTAATGTAACATGAAGATGAAAACTGCCCCATCCATATCAATGGTATGTTGACACTGAACCCTAATGAGTACCTTTAAACGTCAACATTGTTAATTTTTTCTGTGCCAGTCTCTTTAACAGAAATACCTAGTTACTGTGCTGTTGTGGGTGAAGTTAGGACTGTGGCTGGAGTCTGGGTAGGATACAGCATGAAATCTTCCCAAACCTGACCCCAACTTTACTGATTCTAAAAGAACTGCACAGGTACTCCGTTTCTTGCTTGCTATTGATGCAGTGCTGCACCACTGAAGTCTGTCACTTTCACCATTAACTTCAGGTTATGATAGGTCAATGTATGTACGTTAGTCCCCTGACAGTATAGCAACCCCAGGGAGCTCTCAAGAGCCAATATTTCTCATGATAGGGTGTGTTAATTAGTTGGGAATATTGGAATTGTGTTGAGATGAGACATGCTTATTTCTGAGACTTAATCTAAAAATCCAAGGCCAAATTCTTTCTCTACCGTGTAATTATACTGAAACTAGTGGAGTTATGCCAGCAGAAAATTGGGGCCTAGTTGTTTTGAATTTGGCCTTTTCATTTGTATGGAATCATTTTCTGCACTAAAACAATGTGCACATTTGGTGTCAGGTATACTTTGGATTCTGTTTTAATTGTAACAAAAAAAAAATTCAAATTAGTATACCGGGGTACACAGATGCTCTAAATATTCTGATTTCTTTGGATATTGTGTGGAGGTAACAAGCATAGAATACCTCAGGTCTAGCTGCAGCTGCATGTTTTGTCCATAAGGTTTCACTATTAATCCTGAACTGCTGTATTGGAAATGAGCTGGATTATTTTTAGACTCTACAGCAGGGTTTAGTTATATTTCCCATAGAGTTTCATGGCAGACTTTCAGTTGCATCATTGTTAGCGGGTGTTATTTTTATGTAAATCTTAAATAGGTACAAAACAATTAGCCAACTGACAATGCTGGAGTGGTGGCAAAGCTAATGGTTGCATCGCTAGTTATTTGAAAAGTAACTTTGGAAAAACTGCGCCTGTTTAAAAGAAAAGAAATGGCTCTTTGTAGCAGTGACATTAAAAGTGTCCCTTGTGTGTGTGTGTGTGTTTTAAATAAGTCACATTATAGAAATGGCCTTTTGTTGTTTTGCCTTTGTGCTTCCTCTATGATTTCCACATCAGGTTTACTCAGATTACTAGTCAAAATAAGCCTTTTCTTCCATTCACAGTGTAGATTTTCTGTTGCTGAAGAAAAGACCCATTCTTTTGTTGTAAATATCATAATAGACAATAGACAGATAATAAAAAAAACAGGCTCCATTTCCTTTGAAACACTAAAGCTAGGGTGACCAGATAGCAAGTGTAAAAAATAGGGCCGGGCTGGGCGGGTAATAGGTGCCTATATAAGAAAAAGCCCCCAAAATAGGGACTGTCCCTATAAAATTGGGACATCTGGTCATCCTAGCTAGAAGAGCTCATAGATCCATCTAAAGAACCAAGAATTAGGACAGAAAAAAAGACAGATAATTTGGTCCTTCATGCTGTTTTTATTTATCACTATTTTGTTTTGTTTTGGGTGGGTGGGTGACAGGTTGATCTTGGCTCATTAGCTGGGCTTTAAGAACCTATCCCAGCTCCCATCAAAAGCCTTAATTCCACTGAATAGTAACAAGAATGTGAAAAAAATGTCTTTTTGCTAGAGATACTAGATATTGAAATAATGTCTTAGTCCATCTGGCCTTCCAGTTCTTTACATCTGAACCATTAACAGTGTTTGTTTTAGTAATATCACCTGTTGGACCTTAGTCCAGTCAGTGCATAGATGAGCTGATAGGGAATCTTGGGTAATTGATCCCACTCCCAGTGAAGTTAAGAGGAGGTTAGATGCTGACTGATGAGAACAGGGTCACGCCCTTGCGCCACCTTGCAGGTGAATATTACAAGATGTGGTATATATTTTCCTTGGTTTTAAGGCCAGAAGGGACTGTTATGGTGAAGTAGTCTGACCTTCTGCATTACCCAGGCCGTAGGACCCCACCCAGGAATGGTTTCATCTAGCCCAGTAACTTGTGGTTGAGCTAGAACGTATCTTATAGAAAGAGACATCCAATCTTAATTTTCAGCCTTTGAGTTTGGAGAATTTACCACAACCCTTGTCAAGCTGAAAGCACAACTCTGGTCTGGTAAGACCATTTCACTCCCATTTTGTGTTTTGCTTTGGAATACTGCTTTCCAAGGGGCTGATCCAACTCCCATTGACCTTGGTGGTCTGAATCATTAGGTATTGCTGCTCTGGGGGCCTATTCCTCAGCATCCTTGACTCACGTATATAGTCCTATTGACATCAATGAGACAGCTGGTATGTGTGTGTGCATGTAAGTGTTTACTGGATGGGGCCCCTGAACAGCAGTATACTCCCTCTCTTTACAGTAATTAGGGGTGGGGAGGCTTGAATATAACAGATCACAGACAAGAGCAGCAGCACATGGCTGAAGGGAAGCCAGTCAGAAATCGCACGACAGGGCTGACAGCTGTGCCGATATTACTGTCGGAGACTTGAGGACTGGGGAGGCATGGATGGGGAGAAGCCTATAGGAACTAGTTCTGTTGTTCCCCATAGACCTCTGCCTGCACAAGCAGTGGCTACTCCTGGAGTGGAGGGGCCCGCAAGAGCCATGGACTGGCCATAATTGTCTGCGCCTTCATCAGAGGATCTGACCCATGGCAGGGAAGTGATGCATTGCTTCTGTCTTCAACGAGGAGGTCATTGTTCTGAAATAAATTCTCTCCTTCCATCCTGCTCTGCTGTCCTGATTTATTACAAACAAACACAGCAGCAGTGTTCCAAGCACAATAAAGGGGCTGAAGGAATCTAACAGACTGCACCATTCTCTCTAAAGACGGTTACCTCATGCTTTAAATGCCTACATGTTGTACAGCCCCAGTAGGCCTTCCATCATAATGGAGGAGCAGCTGCATCTCCAGCCCACATACCATGTACTATTGCAACTGAGCTTGAGTGTGCTGGCTGGACCCAAACCTCAGTGATTTATGGCCGAGCACTGGTGGGCTGAGTCCAGAGCCCTGTTAAGGCCACAGCCTGCAGCCATTCTGTCCCTGTCTTGCACTTAGCTCAAATGCAGTGTCTGGGGCTGCCCAAACTACTGCCTCTCCTTTGGCATTATTTCTAACCGAACCGTCCCCATCTGAACAAGACAAGAATGAGAGATACAGCCCTGTAACTGCATTCATCTCTGTAAACTACAAGGGATGTTTTCCAACTTTGATCATCAGGCAAGGGAGTGTGAGATAGCAAGAGAAGACAGAGCTCAACAAACATCAAATAAGAGGTCACAGGAACAAGACGCAAAGGAGAGGGAAGTGAGAGGAACAAAAGTGGTGAAGGAAAAGGAAACAAATAAAAAGTTTTTTCTCGTTGTCACAATGATATCATTACATTATTTAGAATGGAAGCATGGGGCTGCAAGACCTAGACAGACTTATTATTATCAGAAACCTACTGGATATTAACTCTTACAATTGTTCCTTGTATATCCAATTTGCATTCCATGTGCTCTTTAATCCTATGAATAATGGCATTACTGAGGACAAACATTCATATTTCAGGGGTGGTCTTGCTTTTTCCAATGCTAAGCTGAACATAAAACTAAAATGAACTAAAACAAAACAGCTGGAGGAACAAGCACAACAATGGATAGAGTAGTGGGAATTGGGGTTATCAGGAGTTAAAGGGAAAAGCTTGATTTAAATCTTAGATATAGAGGACAATTGCAAGCTCAGATGTAACCACTGATGTTCATCAGACACTGAGTAAGAAATCAAATAAACTAAAAGGAATAAAAAGATGCTGCTCAAGATCAACATCAAGAGAAAACAAAAAAAAGAGTTCTTCTACAGAGGACATTTGCTGTGAAAAACAAAGTTGTTTGCAACTAAGCTGTCATAGTTAATAGCCTAGCAAAAACACTTTAGAATAAATAAATCAATTATTTGTTCAGTTTTCTATCTGCTTTTTGGAATGGGATCTCTTCTCTTATTGTCTCTCGACTCAGTCATTAGAGGAATGAATAAAAATTATGCACAATAATTAAAAACAAAATCAACATTGCTTTCCCAGCACTTTGAAATGTCATAAACTGTATTAAATTCAATTAAACGCATGATAAGTCCTTTTCCGTATGATCACTTAGCAGTAAGAGGCTTATGTTTGATTTCCTTCTGGCCAGGTGATTGCAACTGCTTCTTTTCTATAGGTAATATCTTTTATTGGACAAATTACTGCTGGTGAGAGAGACAAGCTTTCCAGCTTCAGGACACACCCGGTCGAAAAGTGACCTTCCCCAGCTGCTGAAAATGAGCGAGTGAGTGGGGGTGGGGGACAGCGAGTGATGGAGAGAGGGAGGATGGAGTGACCAGGGTGGGGTGAGGGTGTTGGCAACCCTAGGAAGAGCTCTGTGTAAGCTCGAAAGCTTCTCTCTCTCACCAACAGAAGTTGGTCCAATCAGGGGCGGCTCTAGGATTTGCGCCGCCCCAAGCAGGGTGGCACGCCGCGGGGGGCGCTCTGGCGGTTGCCGGCCCCGTGGCTCCGGTGGACCTCCTGCAGATGTGCCTGCGGAGGGGCCGCTGGTCCCGCGGCTCCGGTGGACCTGCCGCAGGCATGCCTGCGGCAGGTCCACTGGAGCCGCCTGCCACCCTCCCGTGGGACACCGCCCCAAGCACGCGCTTGGCACGCTGGGGTCTGGAGCCAGCCCTGGGTCCAATAACAGATATTACCTCACCCACCTTGTCTCGCTAATATCCTACAACAATGCTGCATATATCTTTCTGATAGGTAAATGTCCCAGGTGACAATTGAAGTCTGTGGCAGAGGCAAGAATTTAACCCAGGATTTTGGAATCCCAGTCAAGTGGTTTTACCACCAGAATAGTTTTTTTTCTACTGACTAATGAGGGAAAACTGAGTCCTAATTTTGCACGATCCTGTCCTGAAGTCAGTATCAGAAGGTCTCCTGATAGCACCAGTGACACAATTCACCACTTGAGCTTCTGCGAAAGGGGAGAACAAGAGACAAAGGCAGAGAGGGGATAGAATTTACATGCAGGATAGAAAATAAAACCATACCAGTAACAGAACAAAACCTGAATGGTGTATTCAATTCTATTTAACACTGCTGAGCAAATGGAAATGGCATGTGCTGCCAATTGATTAATACTACAGAGATCTCAGGTTCTTAAACTTTATTGGTTCTCTCTACAGCCTATTATATTAGAATTCTCACAGTGCCAATTTCAAAGGCAGACTCTACCAAGAAACTCAGTAGTAGTTGATGATGCTCCTTTCTAAATGAAATCAGAATGAGTTTATTCTTCCACCTGAATGCTTCGGGATATTTCAGAGCTAGTCAATCAGATTGCCTTGGCTAATTGTTCCTCCAACTGGACAGTGTGATGAATTTTCCAACTCTTACCTGATAAAGCATAGGGTCTAGGGTTCTTTTGATTTTGAGAACCTCGAGTTCTCAGCGGACTTCCTCCTTTTGGCTGGTTCTGAAATTAATTATTATGTTAATATCTGTGATTTCTTGGAGTCCCTTCCTCTACCTATGGTTCAGTTTCTGACCAATCATTACTATTGTCTTGGCCAACTACGCTTGGACATATAGAGGTCTGCACTACCCATTCAGTAAGTCATCTGGTAACACTTAAGTGCTCATGTTGTATGAAACGTTCCTATTTTGGGGAAAGTAATTGAGGTGCATCACTACCCCACTGGTGTTCTTGGTTGGATCTGGTTTGGATTCAGGCTTATGTTATATACTCAGACCAGACTGGTTAGGACCATTGACATCTTGGTCATGCTAGACCTCTCAGAGGATTTGGTATGATTGCCCCTGGCTTATATAAGCACTCTGAGATCTACTGATGAAACATGTTATTTAAGAGCTAGGTTTATAAGGTAATATAATTAATATAATTAATTTATAAGTTAATTAATATATACTCCAGGGTGGAAGAGTATCTCTGGCACTGACTTCAATACCTGGATGACAAAAGTAAGACCAGTGGAGGCATGCAATTATTTAATTGTCAAAGGATTCTAATTGTACCATCCCTCAAGGTGTCCCCATGTTGCTAAATATGTGTATAAGGTCTTAAGCAAAATCATTTCTAATAATTAGAGTATCATTAGGAGTGCTGTGCTCATATGACATTGCCAACTCCAAGTGCTCAAAAATCATGAGTGCAAGGCTCCACCCCCCAAATCACATAACTGGCTTTAAAATGATGAGTTTTTAAATAAATAATAAATGTGGGGTTCTTTTTCTTTGCTTTCTGGTTTCTGAGCCTTTAGGTTGCCCTAAGGTCACATTTTCAAGCTTTTGCTAAGCAACCATGAGGGCTACAAACTTACTTTATTTTAATGAAAGTTGAGACTCTCAACTAATCACTTGACTCCAGGTGCTGGCACTTTAAGAAAAAAACCAACTAGGAGCACCTCCCCTCCCTTTTTCCTAACCCTTGTTACTTACCTAGTGTATTATGATAAATCTGCTATTTTTTTTGTTGTATTTGAAAAAAAAACATTATAATGTGTAAAAAAAGAAGAAAAAAAGCTGCTGTGAGACTTGCAATAAAATCACGAGTTGGTAACAGCGACATTGCAGCTCAGTGCCTCAGAACTGCCTCCTTTTCATACAGAAGCTTTGCTGGTGGGTAGAGTTAGAGGGTGTAATCAAGAGGTGATGTCCAGAAGCAGTGAACGAGGTAAGAATTTGATATCATTTTTGACCAGACTCTTTCCAAGAAAAGTCCCATGTGTCAGGTCTGGTATGGAAATATATTTTTTCCGCAGCAGTACTTGCAAAGATTGCACCTGTCCTTCTCTCTTGAGGATCTCACAATAGCAGTACATGCCCTTTTGCTGTGAAGGCTTGTCTCCGGTGGACTCAATCACAGTCTGAAATGGTATTGTCTGGTTTACACTGGTAAGCGAACCATTTTCAGTACTGGCTCTGGGGGACCATTTTCAGCAATGATTCCATTTTCTTGCATAGACTGGACTTTAGGAATAGAATTTTGTCCAGACTGAATAAATAAGGGTGTCTAGGAGCACTGTGCATTTGCTGTGGGAGGGCTAACTGCACTAGTGGAGCTGTGATGCCAATGGTTCCCATCCATACTAGCGCTGAAATGGTTTGAATTATGGAGGCATGGGTGGAGATGTTTTTAAGGCTTCCTCAGAACTTGTGCAGTGTCCCCATTCTGGCAACACCTGTGAAATATGAGAAGCACTTAATGCAGAGACAAAGTGTTTTACAAGCAATTCAGTTGCTTGAACCAGTGCTGTAAATGCCAACCTATTCCAGTGCAGATAAGGATTTACAGGCCAGCCCATTTCATCTAAGGCGGCCATATGATCAAGTCATGTGACATCTGACCCATCTCATTCCCATCCCTCTTCTTTAAAATACCTACACTTTTTTTTTCAGAGAAGGGTTTATTTCTTGTTCATGATCTGTCCCTACATAGGAGCTTCCTTTTTAATGATGGCTTTTTAATAATATTTGATTATTTTGCTGGTACAATCTTTTTAATTTACTTTGTACTGTTTGTCCAGCATCCAAATATTTAATCAGCACTTAAGGGCACTCCATACATTTTTTTATTTTCTTAATCAAGGAAGAATTTTTTAAATTAAGATGCTGAGTAAATGTTATTGTGCATAACAGTTGTGCCTTTTATTAAAAAACAAACAAATACCACTGTAAGAAATGTCTCAGATACAGGATTCAGGTTGCACATAAATGTAATGGTTTTAACACTATGTAACATTTTTGGGTCACACTTTTTATAACCATTCATAAATGATTTAATTATAAAGAGTTAATAAATGATATTATAAACATATTACAGACAAAGTAGTGTATGTTACAGATATTTATATCCATATCAGGAGAAGGTGTTAATAGATCATTATAAGCCATATTTATAAGCATACTATTGAGCTGCTGGATTTTTATTACAATTGATTAACCATGTATTAAAATCTCTATTAATTGTCTATTAATCCATTATAAACTATTTTACATCCTTAATATAAAGTGTGACCTGTTTTTGTTTGCTAAAGTATTCGTTCTGTTAAAGCATGCATGAATACTCACTGGAAAGGGGGATGAAAGAGTTGTGCCCATGGACAGATTGCAATTCACATAAGAATTCACATGAATAGTCAGGGAAACGTCTCTACAATTCACTAAAATGTATCTAATACCATCTGCTTTTGACTCCAGTGTTCCTCTTTTGCTAGTGGACATGTACAACGAACAAACAAATCAGACAACATATAATATATAGAGGGCCATATGCTGCAACTGTTCCTCTCATCAGGAGTGTTAGATCAGTAGAACTCAGTGGCCCTCTCACTTTAACTTTCTTTTCACAGTTTCCAGTGGCACTGATATTTTGGAGGGGAATTGGAGTTGTATTAGATTTCTTTCCCTGTCAGTAGGAAGAAATTGACTCTCTTATCGCTGTAGGCTCATTTTCCCCACAGGGTTGTCTTCCTTCCACTATCTTGTTCCCAAATTTAGTAGATCAGTCAGTTGAGAAGTTTAATAGTGGTTTCTTCTAACCTGAATTCAGCCTAAAGTAAGTTCTGACACAATCTCTTTGTAGTATCTAAGCCTCCAGGAAATTGTGCTGCTAGTCTTATCTTTAGCTGTAAAATAAGAACACATTTGATCCAATGAGCTAGTTATTCTTGTTTAGCTTTGGATATTAAATTGTTAAAACAAGGATTGTTGACGCTCATGCAGGAATATTCTTTGGGACTCTGTAGGAATGGCATGTATTACTGCAAAGATGAATTACAGACTGATGGTAACACAGATGTTGGCCCATCCCTGCCTCTCCTCCCTCTTAATGTGTCATCGATATTCATCAACATTTTAGGAAAAAATGACAACCTAGAAAAAATTGCCCTCAGATATGCATGCCAGAAGATGCAGTGACAGTGTGATGTAAAGCAGGGGTTGTTGCTGAGCTCTCATGAAAGGGTCCTGCAAACATGGCTGATGAGGGAACCTACTTATCTCTGGCTACAGATACAACTCTAAAAAGAGCAGCAACGAAAAGCAATTAGGAAGCTGGTCAGTAAGCATTGATAGCAGCATTTACAATACTGCTGCGTCACGTCCCTTTTTACTAGGAAAGGGCCACATAGTGTAGTAATCCTAAAATAAGTAACTGCTCTGGGACCCCCATATACATGGAGCACATGCATACCTGCTCCCTATTGCCTCCTTCTGGATATTCTCTTTCGCCCCAAGAAAGCTAATATACAATAAACACTGGTGTACATGACTTGAAGGAACCCTTCTGTGCATTGCTGTACACTGTGCAGATGATGACCTACACAGATGGGCATTTTTGGTCTTGCTCCTGCCTTCCTGGTCTGTTGCCTATTTCAGCTATTGTAGGTGATCTAACATGACCAGTGTTATGTTCATAGCATCCATACACAGAAATTAGATTACAAACATAAAAGGCTATTTCTGAAAGTTTTCAATTTAACACTAATGTAATTTTAATTTTTCGTAGAATCCAGCACCCTAACACACAAGAACCAAAACCAGAGAGAGACAAGGCAGGCTGCTCACTAAGCAGAAAGGTTCAACTCATCCAACCTTGTTCTGGGCTGGCCCTTTTCAGACTCACTGCTGAAGAGCCAGGTTGCACATTTCCTTACAAGCAGGACCAGGAAAACCCTCATAACTTAAAGTGATAGCTTGTAATTTTAGCACAGTTTTCAATACACCACAACCACAATGGCAATGAAGAGCTGCATATACTGATATCATTTGCAAGTGTGGTGGCTTCTTTAGAGATATATGGAAAAATCATGAAGCAGGTCCTCAAGAAATCAATTCTGAAGCACTTAGAGGAGAGGAAAGTGATCAGGAACAGTCAGCATGGATTCACCAAGGGCAAGTCATGCATGACTAACCTAATTGCCTTCTATGAGGAGATAACTGGGTCTGTGGATGAGGGGAAAACAGTGGATGTGTTATTCTTTGACTTTAGCAAAGCTTTTGATATGGTCTCCCACAGTATTCTTGCCAGCAAGTTAAAGAAGTATGGGCTGGATGAATGGACTATAAGGTGGACAGAAAGCTGGCTAGATCGTTGGGCTCAACAGCTCCATGTCTAGTTGGCAGCCGGTTTCAAGCAGAGTGCTCCAAGGGTCGGTCCTGGGGCCGGTTTTGTTCAATATCTTCATTAATGATCTGCCTATTAATTTCATTTGGTGACCCCTAGTTCTTGTATTATGGGAATAAGTAAATAACTTTTCCTTATCCACTTTCTCAACATCACTCATGATTTTATATACCTCTATCATGTCCCCCCTTAGTCTTCTCTTTTCCAAGCTGAAGAGTCCTAGCCTCTTTAATCTTTCCTCATATGGGACCCTCTCTAAACCCCTAATCATTTTAGTTGCCCTTTTCTGAACCTTTTCTAGTGCTAGAATATCTTTTTTGAGGTGAGGAGACCACATCTGTACACAGTATTCGAGATGTGGGCGTACCATGGATCTATACAAGGGCAATAATACATTCTCAGTCTTATTCTCTATCCCCTTTTTAATGATTCCTAACATCCTGTTTGCTTTTTTGACCACCTCTGCACACTGCGTGGACATCTTCAGAGAACTATCCACGATGACGCCAAGATCTTTTTCCTGACTCGTTGTAGCTAAATTAGCCCCCATCGTGTTGTATGTATAGTTGGGGTTATTTTTTCCAATGTGCATTACTTTACATTTATCCACATTAAATTTCATTTGCCATTTTGTTGCCCAATCACTTAGTTTTGTGAGATCTTTTTGAAGTTCTTCACAATCTGCTTTGGTCTTAACTATCTTGAGAAGTTTAGTATCATCTGCAAACTTGGCCACCTCACTGTTTACCCCTTTCTCCAGATCATTTATGAATAAATTGAATAGGATTGGTCCTAGGACTGACCCTTGGGGAACACCACTAGTTACCCCTCTCCATTCTGAGAATTTACCATTAATTCCTACCCTTTGTTCCCTGTCCTTTAACCAGTTCTCAATCCATGAAAGGACCTTCCCTTTTATCCCATGACAGCTTAATTTACGTAAGAGCCTTTGGTGAGGGACTTTGTCAAAGGCTTTCTGGAAATCCAAGTACACTATGTCCACGGATTCCCCCTTGTCCACATGTTTGTTGACCCCTTCAAAGAACTCTAATAGATTAGTAAGACATGATTTCCCTTTACAGAAACCATGTTGACTATTGCTCAAGAGTTTATGTTTTTCTATGTGTCTGACAATTTTATTCTTTACTATTGTTTCAACTAATTTGCCTGGTACCGACGTTAGACTTACCAGTCTGTAATTGCCGGGATCACCCCTAGAGCCCTTTTTAAATATTGGCGTTACATTAGCTAACTTCCAGTCATTGGGTACATTGGTAGCTACGCCGGAGGGTAGGGATAGGATACAGAGGGACCTAGACAAATTAGAGGATTGGGCCAAAAGAACCTGATGAGGTTCACAAGGACAAGTGCAGAGTCCTGCACTTAGGATGGAAGAATCCCATTCACTGTTACAGACTAGGGACCGAATGGCTATGCAGCAGTTCTGCAGAAAAGGACCTAAGGTTACAGTGGACAAGAAGCTGGATATGAGTCAACAGTGTGCCCTTGTTGCCAAGAAGGCTAATGGCATTTTGGACTGTATAAGTAGGGGCATTACCAGCAGATCGAGGGATGTGATCATTCCCCTCTATTCGACATTGGTGAGGCCTCATCTGGAGTACTGTGTCCAGTTTTGGGCCCCACACCACAAGAAGGATGTGGAAAAATTGGAAAGAGTCCAGCGGAGGGCAACAAAAATGATTAGGGGGCTGGAGCACATGATTTATGAGGAAAGGCTGAGGGAACTGGGATTATTTAGTCTGCAGAAGAGAAGAATGAGGGGGGATTTGATAGCTGCTTTCAACTACCTGAAAGGGGGTATCAAAGAGGATGGATCTACACTGTTCTCAGTGGTAGCAGATGACGGAACAAGGAGTAATGGTCTCAAGTTGTGGGGGAGGTTTAGGTTGGATATTAGGAAAAACTTTTTCACTAGGAGGGTGGTGAAGCACTGGAATGGGTTACCTAGGGAGGTGGTGGAATCTCCTTCCTTAGAGGTTTTTAAGGTCAGGCTTGACAAAGCCCTGTCTGGGATGATTTAGTTGGGGATTGGTCCTGATTTAAGCAGGGGGTTGGACTAGATGACCTCCTGAGGTCCCTTCCAACCCTGATTCTATGATATAAGCTGTCAATGAAGCCTGTCAGCTAACTATCACAACTGTTACATTGAATGCGTGTGCTTCACCCCTCCACCTTTTGCCCCCCAGGGTCTGCATGAGCTATTTCCTCCCCAGTGGATGACCTTGAACCATACTTTGTACCTCTCATTCAATCGGAGTTTTTACCCAATGCACATAGCATTAAGAGTATTGGACTCTCCCAGTGTTCTTTGGGCAAGGGGGAAATGGCATCCATTCAGATTTCCAGTCTTGCCTATGGTTCTCCCTGATGAGTGATGTGGTATTACTTGTGCTGTCCTGGTTCCTGCTAACTGCATACAGTACACTGTCTAAAAAGGTTGAACCATCCTCGAACATGCTATCCAGTGCCACCAAATGGCCGTGGGTATCACTGGATCTCCACTCACGAGCTGTGCAGGGATAAATTTTCTCCCATACGGCTTGCTGTGAAATGTGCAGCTGACTGCTGCACCCAGCCTTAAGAGTGGGCATGGTGCTGGGCTCGTGGGATGTGGCTATCACCATGCAGATGCACAGCATTCAGTTTCTGATGGTTTTGCCGTAGCTGGTTCTGTGGATCCACGGGCAGCTGAGCCAACTGAGCTACACGCGGAACACACCCCTAATCCTGGGTCCCCTCCCCCTCCCCTACTCACCAGTTCAGACCAACTGGCTGGATCCGTTTCCCAGTACATGTGCAGCTTTCTCAATTCAGGCAATTGTGCAACTCGGGCCCTACTCATCACCGTGTCTGTGAGCAGCAGGGCTACTCCATGAGGCCTTTTAGCTACTTCTGGCTCCTCCCCATAACCTGTAACCCGAGGCTCCTCTGCTGTGCTGCATCTCCCATTGCTTATTGCATATGTTCCCTATTCTGCTAATGCTAATTCCATACTATAAAGCATCCCTGAGCCCACATGGACCCCATATGGAGCCTTTCCTATGTGTGCATTGCAAGGGCATGGGGGAAGATGAGGCCAGGCTGGCCAGTTTCCTTTACATCCCCCCTTCTAACCCATTTGTTATGGGTTATGCCCTCTGTTCACAGATTTTGCATGAGTTATGCATGAGTTATGTTCAGGGATGGTGATGGGCAGGAACTGCCAGGTATTCACTTTACCCATTTTTTCTGTCCCTTCACTATTGACCCGGTGTAGCGGGCTTCACTTGGGACCAGCTGGCCTAGTGGGCAGGCTGTGGCTCAACTGTCTCTCAGAGTCTTGGAATGGCCTTGTCAGGTGATCTGAAGGCATAGCGGCCGAGTTACACTCCGCCATTCCCTGGCACTCCAGAGGTTCCCCACTAGGGTGGAAGAAGGGGGGAGAAGGGTAGGAGGACCCAGGTTCTCCCTCTCTACCATGTCTTGGCCCAGCGCCCAAGGGGGAAAGCGTGAGGAGAGGCTCAGTCCCCTCAAGCTGGTACAACAGACCAGCCTCCCCGTCCCCTTCATGCCCCAAACTGAAGAGGGACGGGGGAGGTAGGGTCATGGTGCTCGGCTTCCTTCTCAGCAGAGGATTGCTCCCACAGTCTCAATAGTTCAAATAGTCCCTTGGGTCTTCCCAGCTCACTTTCCAGTGTCCACTTGCTCCCCTTGTCAGGGATAAGTGGGGGAGGGTGGGGGAGGAGAGGGAAAAGGCATTAGGGCCTTGGCCTCCTGATTGAGTCTTACCCACAGTCCAGACTCTTGCCCTGTAGAGCTCTCTGTCCCTGCCTGCAGCCAGTCTCTCCCTCACTCTCCGCCTGCTTACCTGTCAATCTCCTTTTAAGCAGGCCGTCCATTTGGAGCATGCTCTTCAGCTGCTGATTCGCAGGGCCTGCTTGGCCCAGTATTGCACATTGCTCCATTAGTTTTGTAGTGCAGATGTGTACTTAGGGTACTGCATGCCATGCAGGGGCAAGGATTATTGACGCACTAAGGTTTAACTATTCAGATTTTTGGGAAGAGTTGATTGGGAAGAGTTTATTTGAGACTAGGGCACCTTCCTTAGCACTACCATGAATTTGCATTGATCCCCTCCCACCTCAAAACCCAAAGACATGCTAAAATATTTTCTGCTTTCACACTGCTTGCTCCTAATCTGGCCATAGCAACAGAAATCCTCCTGAAGCAGAAATGGATTTTCTTGCATCCAGTGTTAACATTAAACTTAAAGGAGACAACAGATTTTCATCAGCTTCCAGGAGCAGTAAAGACCAAGATATTACAGCATGAAGTGTGAAGTGCTTCCTTTATAATTATGTGGATCTCCAGGCACTTCCTGGGAAGGCTTCTTGCAGCAATGCCAGTCCTTGGAGGGCAGCGGTAGCATAAACAATTTCTTCTAAAGCTTATTTTTTTGCCTCCAATACTAGTAGGACCTAGAAATGCTACTTCCAAAATTCCCCTTTAGCTCATACCCTATAGTACATATGCTTTGAGTTTCTGCCACTTGGCATGTATTTCATTCAACCTTTTCTTCCCTTATTTCATTCCAAGCCTCCAGAGCTTGTTGGGATCATCGTTCATGCTTGAAAAGGTCTTGCAGAAAGCAGTGACTAATTTCATCAAAAGCCGTTTGGTTATCCATCCTTGTATCACTTGGCTCTGTATGGAGTGCTTTGGAACCACCATAAAGGTTCTTCTTATTTTGCTTGCTGTGATTCAGATCATACACCTCTACCTCAATATAACGCTGTCCTTGGGAGCCAAAAAATCTTACCACATTATAGGTGAAACTGTGTTATCTTGAACTTGCTTTGATTCACCGGAGTGTGCAGCCCTACCCCGCTGGAGCGCTGCTTTACCGCGTTATATCCATATTCGTGTTATATGGGGTGGCATTATATCGAGGTAGCGGTGTATTATTAAGAGGTACATTCCAATAATTTGCATTAAGTCAAGATCTATCATCCATCCATAAGAAAAAGAGTTTGCTAGTTCTTTAGGGTCATAATGTATCAGTTAAGTCAAAGATACAAAGGGAAAATAAAATATGGGTACACCAGATTTTTCTATAGCATCTATCTTATGCCCTTTATTGTTCCTCATTCTTGTTATATGATTATTTTAGTGAATACAGGATAGTAATGCTATTCTGTATTTCTCTAAAGCAAAGCTTTTTATATTAAGAAGGGATATTACTTGTTCTCATTGTGAACAGAACAATCAATTCACTTGCTTAATGCCTCTGCAATAAACACTGGATTTTATGTAACTGTGCACACAGGAGATTAAACAAACTAATATTTTCTTTTGGGTTTAGCTGGAATTTCTTAACTCCACGGCAGTTCAGTCTTCACAGATCAGCATTTATTCAACAACTCATTCTCGGTAGCTGTGGAATTCAAACCTTCAGGTAAGTAAGCAGATACCATCTTAGAATCTGCCGATAAGCTATTAGAGTAGGAGTCATAATGATGTGTTAGCTACTGTATCATTCTCTTTTAGAACCTGTTCAAGAATCCATTGAAATCAGTGGAAAGACTCCAATGATCTCAGTGTATACAAAGATTCTTAATCATTATTATTTATTTTATTATGGTAGTGTCCAAGAGCCCCAACCAAAACTGTGCTAGGCACGCTACGAACAGATAGCACCTGCCCCAAATTGCTTACAATCGAAATAGACATTGGGTTAGGGAAAATAATCCAACGTACAAGCAGAACAACCAGAGTGAGTGGTTGCAAATGGCATGTTATATTCCATGGCCATTTTTGTATGTGGTTAAGTTTTTAAATAAAAAACTCCTCATGGGTTTATGTTTGTTAGACACACATGTGTGTCCGTACATACAAACTATATTTTATGGCAGAGGAGGGTGTGGTGGGAAGGCCAGGAGGGATTAATTAAAAGGAAAAATGAAGGGGGCAGGAGCATTGAGGGGAGGGTGGCAGGTGGAAGGAACTGAAGTAAGGTGTCTGTGAGTGACAGTGTGGAAGGGGAGGGTGTGGGAAAGCAGAATTTGTTATCATCGGTGTCTGACAGGCCCTGGTGAAACCATGTCTATGCCTGCTGCTGCTGGTTTAAGTCTTTGCCCCAGCCGGCTCCATGGAGTTTTTCTCTCCCCTACATATATAAGTAAAGATCCTCTGTAGTTCACCTGTAAAGTTAGAGGCTCTGATGAGCATTCAAGCAACTCAGGCAGTTACAAGGAACGTGCTTGTGTTGCCAGTGGAATAAAACTTCTCTGTCTGTGCCTGTCTGGCATGGCAGGTACTGACCTGATGCTGCTGCCAGCATTCCCCCTCAGCCCAGCTGACCCCTCTGTGATCAGAGAATAACAACTGAGCACTTCTCATCCCAGGTTCTCAAAATGCTTTACACATATTCATTAGGCCTCTCACACAGCCCCTGTAAAGGTAGAAAGGAATGTACAGTACAGGGAGCACTTTACCCACCCCTGATATTCAGACACCCCGGGGAAAAATAAGGAGGCAAACAGCACACAGAGAATTATTAGGCAATGTCCTGGGCCTGGCTAGTGTGTTTGTGTACCCCTGCCCTCGCTGCCTGGAATCAGAACAGCTCAGTCCTTGTCAATCCAGCCCTAGTTCTGCTACTGCTAACGGGCCTGAAGAAGAGCTCCATGTAGCTTGAAAGCGTCTCTCTCTCACCAATAGAAGTTGGCCTGATAAAAGATGTTACTTCACCCACCTCGTCCCCACTAAAGAAGGCAGCTGCCCCGGAATCTCACAAGTGGAGCTTGTGCCCACCTCTTTTTCTTAAAATCTTCCCACCGTCAGCTCTAAGAAAAAGGCAAAGTGATTCTTCAGCTGCCAGCCACCAGAGCCCTGGCACTCTGTGTATCTCATAGTTAATTGATTTATCTCGTTAGACTGACCTAACACTTGGCAAAGCGCCTCCATCCTTTCATGTATTTATACCTGCTCCTGTATTTTTTACTTCATACATCTGATAAAGTGGGTTCTAGCCCACAAAAGCTTATGCCCAAATAAATGTGTTAGTCTCTAAGGTGCCACAAGGACTCCTTGGTTTTTTTGCTGATACAGACTAACCAGGCTACCACTGAAACCTGTCATAGTTAGCTGTGTCTCATGGCATGTCCAACTGCCATGCCATTTCATGTTCCTTTATGCTGACATTATGGAGGCCAATGTAAATAAACCCAGAAAATTGATGCCTGGCAGTGGTTGGATGAGCCTAAGGATGTCTCACCTCTTGGCCTTTTCTTTGCCAAATAGCAAAAGAGGTGCCAACCCTAATCACCTGTGGCTACATTGTTAGAGGCACTTTGCCATTGGAGCCAGAGTTTAGAATAGCCAGTGACGGGAGTCTCTACCATAGTTACAGAGCATCTCAATAAATCTTGTCCATTTAGAGGCAGAATTCTCCCTTTGCATAGACCTGGAAGTGATGGACTATCTGCCTGCAGAATAATGCCATTCATCTCGAACACAGCATCAGTATTTGCCATGATCTTTTGTAGACCAGCAATAGTTGTGAAGAGCACTAAAAAGGAAAAACGGGAGTTAAATGTGGCTTTGGTTAAAAGCAAATTTCCTTAATATTGAAGACGCTTTTTGTGCCCTAACATGGCAGTAACTTTTAAATTCTATGATGTGACAAATTAACAACTGGTGTATTTAGAAAAGAATAATGGTACAGTATTAGCATTTTTAAAGGTGATTTGTGTTAAAATCAGAATATTGTAATTTTTCTGTACATTTTTAGGGAAATAAATTAAAATAATTTCTCAGCATAAATTTTCATCTGGCCAGCTCTATTTTGGAGAGATTTCCACATTGACTAATATTATTTAATAGTTGTGGCACATTGTGCTAGGCAGATACAAACCTATATGAAGACACAGTCCTTGCCTTGATGTTCTTAAAATCTGTTGACTTCACTTTCAGTGATTCCTTAAACCTCTCTAAGGAATGTCACGTGGACATAATAATTACGATGCCTTTCTTGTTATCAGAGTTCAAATGTCATGGAAACAAGCAAGCAGGCACAAGACACATCAATGATACTGATGTTACTGTTGCTATTAAAGAAGTGCTGAACTGCCTGCATTTCCCTGAGTTGGCAAACAGGGATACAATCTGCCTTGAGAACAGTCTGTTAGCTCTGAAGGGAAGTCAATCTGTTGCACTAAATGTTTGATGGGGCACAACAGCAGTACTGGCACTCGGTATATCTGGAGTATGTCAGTCACAGGAAAAAAGAATTTTTCTACTATTAAACAAACATTTCAAACCCCTCTAAATGTCCGGTCCCATTAGCCAGGGAAAATCACCACAGTGGTTATATTTGATTAGGGATGAAGGAAGCACCCCCAAGGCCCAGTTAGTGTGAGACGGGCCGTTACTGCAGAATTCCAGAATAGCTGGAATTGGAAGTGTCACGCTGGAAATCTCATAAGAAAGGCTCTTCTTGTGTCGTTTTCAAGTCTAGTTCTGCATGCCCAAGAGACTCAGAGAGTTTATCTAAACTTCCAGGTCCTGATCCTCTGCTCCAGCCAAGAATCACATGGCACAGTCAGGAACCCTGGGCTCCCTGGGCACTGGGATGGTCCCAGCTGTGCAAGATACAAAGGGAGCCATGGTCTCAGCCGCAAGGACTTTACAGTCCTGCTCATGAAACTGGCTCAGACTGGGCAGACTCCTGGGCGAGCAGAGTCAGTTTCAAGATCGGAGCTTTTGAGTCCAGTGTTGCTCCTATTAAGTGAATGGGAGTTGTGCCATTGACTGTAATAGAAGAAGACTAAGGCCCTAAATAAGGAGGATTGCAGAAAAGGTGTGATTCTGTTCCTGGCTGACAAGCACTTGATAGGCGTTTTTGCTCTATAAAAAAAATAAAAATATTAAGTCAAATTCTTCTACCAGTTACACTGGTGTAAATTTCATTGCCCCTCCAGTGAAGCCAACAGAGTTACTCCCCATTTGCTGCAATGTAACTCAGAGCAGGATTTCGTGCGTGAACTATGAACTTTAGGGGAAGAAATTGTCCCTATTTTTAGGGTTTAATAATTCCTTTGGATATTGCACATTGATGGACACTAAGCTGCTCTCATAAAACTTGCTAAGCAGATGCCAGCCAGAATAGGCAGATGAGTTTTTTCTGCAGAAAGTTGATAGAGTTTCCATTATTTGTTCTCCTTGATACCTGAATGTCTCTTCAAATGTTTAAAAACACTTTATAGATTGATCAGCAGCTGCACAATTCAGTAAGAACAGGCCCATTTACACAGAAATGCAAGCATTACTGTACATGTTTCTAACACTTTCAGGTGACTGGGTTCTTGCTGGCAAACATTCTCATGCATGAACTGTTCCTTTGCCTGCCTGCAGGAAAAATCCAGCAGTTTAAAGAGACACCATCAATACTGCTTGGTCAAAATGTTAGGAGTTGCAAGAGCCTGTTCCCAATGTCTTGCTGATAACGTGAAGAGTTTTAAATGCGGAGATCGTCTATTTATTAACATGCAAGGAAGTGGCAGAAGTTTCAGCTGGGAGAAAACAGCTCAGCATAGCTCAGAGCTAAGCACCTGCACTATTTGCAGTTTGCCTACAGAATAAATCAAGATATTCAGGGATCATAAGTCAAGTGAATTGTTTCAGCAGATATTGAAATGCTAAGCATCAAAACAAAGAAAAAGAAACAGCAGAGTTCTGTAAGTGCATGAAGCACATTACTAACCACATAGATACTCTGCAGGGGAAGGAGTATGGGAACATTGGCACTGCTGCTCTGAAACCCCCCTCTCCAAGTCTGGCTTCATATTTGAGGTGGCAGTTGTAAGTCTGGTGTTCTGTGGTCTGTTCAGTTTCATAATAGAGAAGCGCTGTTCACAATCGTGAATACTTCCAAAGGGGCTGGTACAAAGGGCAGCCTCTTCTGTAACTCTGCATATCTCCTTCTCTACTAGTATTGACAGCAATTCAATGCTTTCCTTTCACTCAGCTTTTAGTCAGCATGATGGAGCATTGTAAATCATCAATTCCAGCTGACCTCAGGCCTGACACTGCACAAGGGTCGGTAAACAACTTGCAGATTCTTTTGTCCCTTTGCTTGAATCATTAATCAAACAAATCTTGAAGCCCCCTGCTCCATTCAGCACAGGATTGACAGTCACAGTCATATTTCCGCAGCACAGGTTGACAAGTCAGTAAGTGGGAAAGATCAGTCCACTGAAGCCCTCCGCAGAAAAAGGTTGCGTCTGCTCCCCTGCATGATACAAACAATCCCCCGCCACTTTGCTACCCCTGACTGCTTCAAGTAAAGACCTCTACACCCTAGGCAGCTACAATTTAAAGTCCACTCATCCCTCCAAAGTATTTTAGTATTTTAAGTACACCTCTACCTTGATATAACACTGTCCTTGGGAGCCAAAAAATCTTACTGCGTTATAGGTGAAACTGTATTATACTGAACTGGCTTTGATCTGCCAGAGTGCACAGCCCCACCCCTCCAGAGCACCACTTTACCGTGTTATATCCAAATTCGTGTTATATCGGGTGGCGTTATATCGAGGTAGAGTTGTATTTGGAAATAACATTTTGTCTGAGCCAAATACTAGCTGCATAATTAGAGAGACTGGAGTCTTCACTGAGCCTTGCTGTAAGGAATTCATACACGCTGTGCAGGGCTTGTAATTAGGATCGCTTACACCCTATTGGTCGTTGCCCACCAGAGACTGCCCATGCTAGCTAGATAAGTACTCAGCAAGTACCAGGCATTGTCTGCTCAGTGCAACAGCTACCTGGGTCCTTATCTGCTAGGTGCTGTGTTGTGTTCTTGAAATAAAATCTGGTGCTGCTTCAGCTGCATCTGAGTCTGTTGTGAGTGTTATCTTGGTCCAGGAAACTTACGAAGTTAGCTGCACAATGAACCTTCCATAAGCTACCTGTCACTGATGATGAACTGCTGAGCCTATCTGGCACACACAGAAGGTCTTTACTTTCCTCCACATACCTGCTCTCACCTGAACTCTGTTCCCCCATGATGACCAAATAGAAACTTTTCCGTATCTAACATCTGTGATATCTAATCTCACCAGGGAATCAAATTAGATGGAACCTACAGGCCTATATCCTATAAGACATGGTAGTGTAAGTGACGCAAAGGACTATGACCTTTAGCATAGATAAAGTGTCCCAATGTTCACCCTGAATTTTGGGGAACTGGGAATAGTTTGCTTACGAGAATAGCTGGCATAGAATGAGGCTAAGCAAATGCAGGAATACTGAACTGATACCAAGCTTGGCTATTTTAGGATAGGATTGTTGGCAGATGTCTAATCACAAACTTGCTTTAGCAGTAGTTGACGTGTATGGTAATGAGCTAAAAGGAATTAATATGCTAGTCTATTGGCTAAAGGCACCGCAATATTAGGAGGGTGAGGAAGTTGGATAGGGATAGGGCATGCTGGGTATCTGAATGAATATTCATGGTGGTACCTAGGCCCTATATAAGCAAGATCCCGCCCAAAGGAGGTAGCTAGCCTTCCACCTTTCAGTGCTTTAGTGCTATTATCTATCATTTATCTTCAAGCAATGGGGATCTAGACCATCTGACCCATTTGGCATGCTAAGGACAGGGCTAGGGCTTTTGTTTCTTTGTCTCTTACCACAAGAGAGCCAAGAAAGGGGTGTAAGTATATGTCTATGAGCCATGCAAGGGATGAGATTTAAGATGTCCCTAATACTGTATTATTGCTATTTACTTGGGTGCTTTGAAGCTTCTCTGTCTCTATTCATTGTGTAATAAAAGTGGCTAAGGTTGTGCTTTGCTCTCCGTGTGAGCGCCATTGCCATACCCCACCCCACCAGATATTGGCCAAGAGCCCACTCCTCTCATTAGGTGAGTACCAAATGGCAACTGTTACAGGATCAGGCTACAACTTGGAGACTGTGGTAAGTTCACTAGAACCTGGACACTGCAAGTGAAACTCAGAAGTGGGGTGGACCTGTGAGGATTTATACGTGGAAGGCAATGTTTCCACGTGTTCCCTGTGTATATAGCAAACCCACTGCATTTTGCACAGCCCTAGTCCTGTCACACAGAGTTAAAGGAGGCGCCTGGGGACAGTTGAACAAGAACGTGATGAAAAGGATGGATGTGGAAGTGGTGATTCTGTAGCCCACAAAGCTCCAGGTCCAGGGAAAAGAGTGTTATTTTAACCATTATTTATTTTAGAGTGGCCTTCCCCTCTAACACGTGTCCTGGAAAACTGATTAGTCTTCTAGGTTTCTGGTGTTGTCAGTTAGCTCCAACAGGGCATGGACGTATCACAGTCAAATATCTATCTGAAGTGAACTCTATTTCTTTAGGGTGAGGTTTTTCAGAGGGAAATATGGGAGTTAGGTGCCCTGCTCCCATTGAACCCCTTCCAGGCTGGTGAAAATCCCCCCCTCCCCCCATTAGCTTTTAATGGTGGACACAGAAAAGCAATGCTCAAAGCCCTCTCTAGAAATGAATGTCCTCAAATGCAGCTTGTCACAGTGAAGAGCAATTCCTCAGCTCCTCTCTGAAGACTGGTGCTTGGGGAATTTGAGGGATCTTTTATGTGATTCCCGTTACTAAGGAAACCACTTAATTGGTAGCCAGCTATTTAGCTAGTCACTGTTTTGTGTCTGAGATTCAATGTGAGGAGAAAATCTGAACTAAAGTAATTTCAAAAGAACTTGAGACATTATTTTGTCCAATCCATACATCTGCGCCTTTTGAAATTTGCCTGCCACTTCTTGACATGTCTGCATATTGGGTTATTAGAAGTAGGTTTCCTCCAGTTGTCTCATACCAAAAGCTAAAAGAGTAATAATTTTCTTTGGGCTCAGAAAAGGTGGCTTTTCAAAGAACATTAGGGAAATGATTGAGTTAGGGAAATAAAACACCAGTGTTAGATGGGTTTAATTCCAGAGACTCCTGTAGAAGTGGAAGTTTGAAATGTCCAATACATCAGTTGATTTCTAGTAGCAATACAATGAAGGCTGGATACTAAACAGGGTCAACTAACCACTGACTGCATTTATCTGCAAACTCAGTGTATCATCATTGAGACACACCCACACCCAGAATCATGCATATACTTTTAAGCTCAAATCACTTGTATAAAGCTAATGGAGAACCAGATATCATTCTAGAGTAGCCCACATAATGAGTACATTTTCTCAGGTGCTAGTGTAACACCCACAGACCCGGGTCGTCATTGGGCAGGATTGAACCTGAGACCTCTACTGCTTGAGCTAAAAGTCACATGGCCTTTAACTAAGGCTGTAGCAGTCTCATTACTCTCTCAATAAATGGTCTTGGTGCCATGAGATGAGACTGATCACCACATCCAGGAGGTGTGTGGGTTACACTATGACTTTTAAAAGCTAACAACATGGTCTTTGCAGCTGTAAAAGTGATTGTCAACTTAAATGATATGAGTTTTGCTATAGCAGGGTTCACTTGCTTTGTGCCAAGAAGGTAAGTTCAGTAAGTCAGACTGTGTTTTGGGATGCCCATTAGCAAGACAGCTTCTTTCCCACCTCTATTTGCTGCCAATCTGCCATAGATGCATCTGTGTGTTTGCAAATAAGGCCCTAAAATATCTCTTCCTTAAAGAGTATTTCTAAAGCTAGTGCTGCAAGCTGAACATGCTGGCTGACTAGCTGCCATGGCGACGTAATATCAGGAGGTGCTGGTTGTTCCGTGTCCCAGGATTCTGAGGGTTTTTTACAAGGGTAGCTGCTGCCGATGGTGGGTATATAGTGGGTGCAGAGACCATGCTTTCAATTATTTCATTGCATACAGTCCCAAATCATGCCCCTGCTGTGAGTTTTCCACCTGACACCAGCAGGAGGCCTCAGAGCCTGCTAAGATTATATGAAAGCAAAAAAGACAACAGGCTTGATCCCATTCTCACTGAGGCAACCCCAGCTATGTCACTCAGGGATATGAAAAATCCACTTCCTGAGCAACATTGTTAAGCCAATTAATCCCTGATATAGACAGTGCTAGGTGGCTGGAAGAATTCTTCTGTTGACCTAGCTACCACCGCTCAGGGTGATGGATTAACTACAGCAGTGGGAGACCCCTTCCGGTCGCTGTAGTGTCTACTCTGCAGCGGTATATACATAGCCTGAAGCTCATTTTAATCTGGTGTAACGCCACATCTTTTATTACTAAAGTCACCTCTACCCAATCCCTCCAGTCCTGCTTTGAGAACAGGAACAGGAATGATGAATCTGCCCCAGGAGCTCTGCAGGGGGATATGATGGAAAGTGGAGGTGGGATCCTCTATTCCCTGGAGCTCAGGAACTCTGCAAGGAGGAGAAGGAAGTGATCTACTCTCAGTCCCTCTAAACCCTTACGTGTCTCCTAGCCACAGGCTCTTCCCATGGTGCAAAAATAATACAACTACAAAGGCATTTAACAGGCAAGTGCAAAAGAAGTGCTCCCTGAAGTTTTCTGTGTGTAGAGGTCCATGTGGCTGTGGGTGGTCTGGAGCTAAGACACTGTATGGGCAGAAGTGGTTGGGGGTGGCAGTGGACTAGGGCCCAGGAGACCAATCAGGGGAGGCCTCAGGCCTGCCGATGGGGGAGCGGGGGCAAAGGGGGCAATTGCCCAGGGGCCTGGGTAATTTAAAAGAGCCCAGGAGCCCCCAGCTGCTGCCACCGCCACCGGCAGCACCCGGGAGTGTCTGGCACATCCCTGCGGCCCCTGGGGATGGGGTCTCTGTATGACACCCACCACCCCAAGCACTGACTCCGCAACTCCCATTGGCTGGGAACTGTGGCCAATGGGAGCTGAGGGTTTGGTACCTGCAGGCAGCAGTGTGTGGAGACCCCCTGAACCCACCAACAGGGACTGCTGCCAGCGGGGTGTGTTGATTGCTTTCGTGAGCCACCTGAGGTAGGCGCTGACCCCAACTCTCTCCTGCACCCCAACCCCCTGTCCCAGCCTAGAGCCCGCATCCCTCACCCCTTCGCACCCAAACTCCCTCCCAGAGCCTGCATCCCTCACCCCTCTGCACCCAAACTCCCTCCCAGAGCCCGCATCCCTCACCCCTCCGCACCCAAACTCCCTCCCAGAGCCTGCATCCCTCACCCCTCCGCACCCAAACTCCCTCCCAGAGCCCGCACCCCTCACCCCTTCCTGCACCCAAACCCCTTCCCAGAGCCCGCACCCCTCACCTCCTCCTGCATCCAAACTCCCAGAGCCTGCAACCCCTCCCCCCTCTGCACACAAACTCCCTCTGAGAATCCACATCCCTCACCCCTCTGCACCCAAACTCCCTCCCAGAGCCCGCACCCCTCACCTCCTCCCACATCCCAACTCCCTCCCAGAGCCTGCACCCCTCACCCCCCCCTGCACCCAACTCCCTCCCAGAGCCTGCAGCCTGCACCCCAACCACCCACCCCCAACCTGGTGAAAGTGAATGAGGGTGGGTGAGAGTGAGCAACAGGTGGGAATGGAGTGAGCAGGGGGCAGGGTCTCCGAGAAGGGGCAGGATAGGGGGCAGGGCAAGGGTCTTTGGGTTTGCACAATTAGACATTTGGCAACCGTACCGGGCAGGCATGTGAAAGCCCTGGCTATGCCAGCAGCTCACTGGGCACCAGCCAGCGCAGGCGCAGCACCGCCAAAATGTCAGGTGGACAGCATCCATGCTGGTATGGCTTGTGCGTGTGTGCGGGGCCCATTGACTGTTCTGCCCTGGGGCCCAGAATCGCTGTCAGCGGGTCTGGGAGGTTTACACTACATGCCTTTCAGGTTCACCAGAAAGAGGCCTCAGTTCCACTGCCCCTCCCTGGTCCAGATCACCCCTAGCAGCACAGCTCCCCGGAATGCTGCATGACGTCCCAACTCCCTGGAGACAACTTTGGCAGCATCAGGAAGAGAACTCAGTTCTCCTGCCTCCCAGTCCTGTGCTTTGAACACTAAACCTTGCTCACTCTCTGAAAACAAATAACTAATATTCTGAACCTCAAAAAATAAATTAATTTCTGGTTGTTTGACATGAATTGGTTAGTTTGGTCCTAGAACTGGGTATAGCAGAACATGAAAGCAGGAATCTTTCATCCCAAAAGGTGGGGCTGCCATGGAATCAGAATCAATGGCCTCCCAGTGCTACTGTGGTTCAGAAATCCACAGCAGTCAGTGGCCAAATTGAGTCTTAAACTATTATGGTTGGTAACGAAATGCTCTGCAGCATGCAGGCTTTCAGGAGTAAATTGTTAGCTTTCTCTCTGTGTTAATTTAGAGGATATAAATCTTGTTCTATTGCAAGGAAATGCAATAAACATTCCTCTTTACCTATCTTTTTGTTTTTAAATTCCTGCAGCCAAGACTTCTAGTCCTGCCATCTGTCCACACTCTAAGCAGCATCTCAGTCTTTTCCAGTAGCTTCCATTAATATCTGTGAGAACAATGTGTTATATCACAGGGGCAAGAAATACAGCCATCTCTTGCTGTCTGTGTTCTTCGAAGAGTGGCTGGGCTAACAGGCTTACCCAGCAGGATTTCTTCCTACATAGGCCTTCCCTTTATGCCAGATGGAAAGAACAGAAGAAGCAAATGCCTTACCAAAAATATGCTTTCCATCATGGCCCTGAACAGCAGCATCATTTATTTTCCTGCTGAGTCTGACTTTAAGTAGTGTTGACTGCTCTGGGAAAGGACGGTTATTACTTTTCCCCAGAACAGCTTGTCCACAGAATGAATGGACTTTTTACATAACATTGCAATCTTTGTGCAAAATGAAAACGAAAGAGCAGATGAAATCTACAGCCTGAAATGAGAAAGTTATGTTTGGAATTTCTACTCGGCCCTTCCCATACAGTACACACAGTGCATGAACTCCTGGAAGAGAAATGACTAATGTGTCACAGTTTCAGAGCAGCAGGGGGCGCTCTAGTCTTAGGGTACAAGTGAAGGAAGGCCGTTGTCATGAGGACAGGACACGCAGGGGTTCTGGTCAAAGACTGATTTGAATTTCCTGGCCTCAGTTACATGACATGGCTGAAGATTTCAAAGGGTTAATGCACCTGCTGAATGACACATGCTAACAGTCTCTGAATCCAGTGGTGCCTTGTAAAATGTTCCCTTAAAAAGAAATCAAATGCATATAAAATAAATCAACCAAAATCAACTGACTAATGCAGCCAGTTAATAAAAAAACAAGTAGAGACATCTAGGAAGGTGGTCAGGCTAAACTTCATGAGCCCCAGACAAATTAAAGGATTACTCTGCAACTTACTGGACCTCTGGAAAGAAGTACTGCCATAGCTCTGAACCACCATGGCTTTCCAATTACATGGCCACTTCTTGCTCTCAGAACGGTTCCTGCTGGTGGAGTGTGCTTGGCTGTGGTAGTAATACGGCCTCTGGGAGCCTCGCTTTACTGCTCCTGGTGCCTTTTGTTATCAGTGACTGGTGGGCAGCTGTTACTTCTGTCGGCCCAGGAGCCCTGTCAGAGTACGTCTACACTACCCGCCGGATCGGCGGGTAGCAATCTATCTATTGGGGATTGATTTATTGCATGTAGTGTAGACGTGATAAATTGATCCCCGATCGCTCTCCCATCGACTGCTGAACTCCAGCAGTGCGAGAGGCGGAAGCAAAGTCGACTTGGGAGCCGTGGCCATTGATCCAGCGAGGACGTGAAGTAAGCAATTTAAATTTGATCTAAGATACGTCGACTTAAGCTACGCTATTCTCGTAGCTGAAGTTGCGTATCTTAGATCGATCCCCCCAGTGTAGACCAGGCCTCAGTAGCATTCTGGATGTCCTCAAGAAACAGAAGCCAGCAGTCTTGTGTTTTTTTAAAAATATGCCTTTTATTCCTGCTATATTCCTGACCCTCGGGGGCACAGGTGGTGTATCTGTATACTGGCAACTTGCCAGCGGCTTGTTGTAAGGGTCTCGTACTTGTTGTAAGGGTCAATGTTTGTCAGTCTTGTAGTATTTCGTCTCTTCTAGGTTCTGTGCGCCTAGTTCTTTGCTAACTACTTCCTAGTTAATTCTGGCTCCAGAAGCTTGATAGATGGAACCTCACTAAGGTTTTTTGTTCTCCTGCCCATGAGTCTCCAACCTGGTAAGCCTCATAAAGCATTGTGAAGTGTCATAGCTGCTCAGTGCTGGAGGTACCTAAGGCACCAGTAACACACCAAGTGTACCATGACTCAAAAGCAAACACTGCAAGTACTTCAATAGCTAGGCTTGTAGGTGCTAGCCCTGGTGGGTCCCAAGGACCACTCAGACACTTGGCTAAGGGAAAGGGTATTTTACTAGGGCTGGCAGGAAAGGGGAAGGTTGCAAATACCCTAGGTACAGAGGTTTCAGCATTTACAGTTCAAAGTGAGCCATAATGGTTCTTGTTTTGGGCCCCTTGGGGCAGTCCAGTAAAGACTCAGGGCTTTTCAGGCCTAGCGCCTGAGGTGCCCTCTCCAGTCCAGTCTCTATTCAAGCAAATAGAAGCTTGCAGGGATCCAGGCCAGGCTCATTCAGTGATCTCTCTGCACTGGCTCCCTGCCCAGCTACGGCTCCTCCCACAAAAGTCCCACACAGACCTGCACCGAGCTGTAACATCCAGCAGTCACAGCTGGTCCACACAAGGCACTGTGTATAGCTCCTGGGGATTCCTCTCTGCATCCAGCTTCTCTGCAGCTCCTGGCTCTCCCTGCAGCCGCTGCTTCCCAAAAGTGTCCGCTCCAGTTCAGGGTCCTGCTTCCTACCTAGCCAGGGGAAAGGTTTTTAATGCCTGGCTTGACAAAGCCCTGGCTGGGATGATTTAGTTGTGGTTGGTCCTGCTCTGAGCAGGGGATTGGACTAGATGAACCTCCTGAGGTCTCTTCCAACACTAATCTTCTATGATTCTATGATTCTAACATTACTCAGTATGTACCCTTGTATCCTCTGTAGTGCAGAGAAATTGAGTGATATCCCTTTAAATAGTTTGGAGCCCTCTAGTGGACCCTGTCTCTCATTGCAGAAACCATCAGACCCCTGCCAAAGCAACAGTGTGCATAGATAGTTAGCACTTGTCTATTTGTACATAGTTAAAATGTTATTTGGAACCCATCTGTGCCAAGCATGGTTTCCTCATAGTCTTAATGTTGTGTAGAGAGCAAAGATACAACATCCACCAGGTTTAGTTGTATCATGTTTTGCACTGTGTGCACCCCATTGGGCTGTGTATAGCTAGGCTTTGACATGGTGTGCCTAACATTCTTGAGCTATTTGTATGACTTTGTCTAGCCCTAGGATAGGTCCATCAATGGCTATTAGTCAGGATGGACAAGGATGATGTCCCTAGACTCTGTTTGCCAGAAGCTGGGTATGGATCACTTGATGATTACTTGTTCTGTTCATTCCCTCTGGGGCACCTGGCATTGGCCACTGTCAGCAGACAGGATACTGGCCTAGATGGACCATTGATCTGACCCACTACAGTCGTTCTTATGTTCTTACTTTGCAGCCTCCCTTGTACTCCCCCGGGAATGTTCTCTACCTCTTGGCCTGACCCATGGACCAGTGTGAATGACTTCACACTCTCTGATTTCTCTGCAGTGCCATTTGAGCCCAGGAACCTTTTGTAGAGCTGCAACTGTAGTTCTGTGCCAGGTTCCCCTGTAGACTGAAGTAGTGAGCTGGCACTGTTTGCTCCTTTTTGCCAAAGAGTCTTTTACTCCTGACATCATGTAATAAAGACGGGACATACCGGGATGCTGGTAAGAGAGTGGCCTTCATTTCCTGGACCTAGTCACAAGATATGGGTCAGGGTATACAATTAAGTAGCCACTATTAAGCTATTACCATCAGTAGGCAGCTTTTATGCAGTGGCACTGGAGCAATTTTTAGAGTTGGAGGTGGGGATGCTGAAAGTCACTGAACAGAACTGTGAGCCCTGTATATGCTGGAAGCCATGTATTTGGGTGCTATTATTACTTCAAGCCAGGGAGTGCTGCCACAGCCCAGTACCTCTACTTCCTACACCCCTGTTCAGAAGACTTTCTTAGTTTGATGTGAGGAAGGGGGGCACTGAGAAATGGGGAAGCCTAGAAAGACGGGATGTAGGGTGAGACGGAGACAGGAGGGAAGAGGGAAGAGAAAACAGGAAAGGAGTAGGAAGGAAAAGGTGACTGAGTGAGGGCAGGGGGATGTTCCCAAGTGGGATTGACAGAGAGCAGAGGGGAGAGAAACATAAACAGAGAGAAGAAAAGAGAAGGGGAAGGAGAGAGACATGGTGAAAGGGGGCTAAAGGAAGATAAAAGGCAAGGGTGTCCTAGAGGGGACCAGAACTCTATGACTTTCCAAGGAGGGCTTGAGGTCTGAAATTAAATATGAACATGAGGCAATAGAAAAATATGCTGACTCTGCTGGATCATCTTCTTCCTTCCACTCAGATGCCCCTGCTCCCCTCCACACACCCCACAAAGGGTTTGGGTAATGTACAGTAAGGAAGGATGAGTTATTCAGGTTACATGCAATGATAAATAAATAATAATGGAGATATCCTAGAACTGGAAGGGACCATGAAAGGTCATCTAGTCCAGCTCCTTGCCTTTACTAACAGGACCAAGTACTGATTTTTGCCCCAGATCCCTAGGTGGCCTCCTCAAGATTTGAGCTCACAACCCTGGATTTAGCAGGCCAATGCACAAACCACCAAGCTAGCCCTGGCCCTGTAATCATGCCTTCTTAAGGACATACTATGCATCATGCAGGTAGGCTCATTGCACTTTGGACAGTTTGAGCTCCAGCAAGAACCGGAACCTTTTATTTACTGGTGCTGTCCTGGGGAAAGCGGTCAGGCCTCCTCACCCACCCTTCTCAACCACACAGACTCTTCCCATTTTGTATTTTTGCTAGGGGGGACTGCTGCCTATTCTGCACAATCCCAGGTTATAATGAGGTCTGCATATTAGGATGAAAAGCCTTGGAATTCCTAGTCTGTCCCTGGAGGTGGAGTAGCTGCTACTGCAGTGGGAAATGGCCCAGCAATCTATGAAGCTGAATTAAAGAATCCGATGACACAGGAGGCTGTGGGGAAAGGCCACAGAAAAGCACCTTAAAGAGAATTGGTGCTTGCTATGGAGCTGGGGAGGGGAAAGGTACAGAGTGAGTTCCATAAAGTGCTAGAGGCTTTAAATCAAACAGGCTTGAACTGTAAAACCAGGACAAAGGGATTGCTGAGCCTCCCACCCGTGGTGAAGCAACGCCTGCATTGTTTGCACAGCTCTGCTTACAACAATATAGGCTGTGTTCAGAGCTGGCCAAGAGGCACCCAGTTCCCAAGGGAATTGGACAATCACCTTTCATGCAGCACCCTCAGTCAACCAACCTCGCTGCTGTTTATCATTTATGGCAGACCAGGAGGGACTGCAGGTTATGGAAAGAAAGTAGATGATGAAGAAGCAGCAGCATCAGGGAGGGAGTGCACATCACTCAGGACTCGTGCTCATAATGAAATTGGCACTGTAATTAGAGTGGGCTTAATGTGACTACAGTTGCTAGTGTTTTCCTCCACCCGTCGCTGCATCATTTCTAATGGAAGTGTCTAATGAGATGCCTGGAGGATACGATCATTTAGCGTTCTTTGTAATAATCATAATTTAGGCGTCCCATAAAAGGTAATGAAGCAGACAGGGGAATAGCAACTGAAGCCCTTGTAAACTCATCATTACTGACGAGCCAGCAGTACAAAGGTGCAGCCTCACCAAGGCTTAGCCAGTGAACTATTTGCGATGTGAAAGAAACAAAGATATATAGCTATGCCATGGGCCATGTCTACCCTGAGCATCACAATTCTGCACCAAAGCCCCATGTTCCTACCTGCATATAGCAACTCTACACCAGCTCCTTTTCAGTGTATAATACTGCCGCAGCTACCAACATTTTCCAAAGTGAATAGTAATCGAGCCCTTCAGCTTCTAGGGGACCAACTTGAGACATCGTCATGTGGCCTGATTACCAAAGGTGGGTGCTCAGCATCAGCGCTTGCTGAAAATCAGGTTCCTTTAAAGTGTTGCAAGTTGGGAACCCAAAATCACAAGTTGTTATTGAAAATCTTGACCTGTGCACAACACCGCTATATTAAATCTCTGTGTTTTGAACTGTTTGCAATAAAACCTAGAGCAGTATATCTACTTGCATATTTTACGTGTACTTAACTACAAGTATTCCTATAAGACACAAATAAAAACCCCACAATAACATGATGGCTGCTGGGTACTAATTTAGCTATTTTGCCAATAGGTGTAGTTGGCTAATGTGATTAGAAGCTGCTTTTTATTTATGCTGTAATTTTGCAATATTTTAAATAGTTTAAATCTGGGGAGATTTGCACCCTTAGTTACTTTGGCTTGGAAAAGAAGTTACTCCCAAAGTACCCTTTGCTGAGTAAAAGACAGGACCAGGGATGACACCTCTAGCATTAGCATTCAACTCCAGACTAGATTAGATCATCTGTTTTGCTAGCAAGGACCAAGGAAATCATACCTCTTTGCCTTTTCCCTTTGTATCTATAAATCAAAATAATATGACAAAAACCAAGGAATGATGAAAAGAAAGAAGAAAACCCTTGCTGAGCTGCTATATGCTGAACAGCTTTCCAGACATTTTAAAACTAGGAGCAAAAATAAAACAAAAAAATCAGAGAGAATCATGTCAGGTAGCGGGAGAAGCCAAAGGACACAAGGAGAAATATCCATGAGCAGAACTATAGACAATGCCCTGTTTGATGCTCATTGCCTTGTTCTCTCTAGACGGAATAAATATCATCATCCAGTAAAACAGTCCATGACCTCTCCTGGCAATACTGTTAATAAAATAACACCATTTTTATGTATATCAATAGATCCTTTTCCAATTTTGCTGGTCAGGCTGTGCCAATAGGTGTCCCAATGCAATTTTCCCTCCATATTTTGTTTAGCTATAAGTGATGTTTATTCCTTCAGCTGATGAAAAATACAGGGATATTAGCAAACAGTTGATTGCATGCCTTTCACAGTACACTGAACACTCTCCCATTTTGACAGCCCAGCCCTGTCCAATGTTCCAGATGTCATCAGGACACATGCAGGACTCCACGTTCAATTTTTCAAACAAGTCCTCGCAAGCAGCAAATCACCTCAGACGGTACAACCAGCTTTAGCGTGTGGCTGTCCCTCCCCATCCATTGAGCCCTGAATTTATTGCAGAAATCAACATTGCCAATATGAGGGACATGACTTTGTAAAGATGGCCTGTCATTTTATGGGTGCCATTTTGCAATCAGGGTTAATTGTGTAATATACTGGGAGTGCAATCTATTTCATTTATTTAAGAGAAACTTAAGAGGTAACTTGATCATGGTCTATAAGGACCTACACAGGGAGACTATATCAGCTACTAAAGGCCTCTTTAATCTAGCAGACAAAGGCATAATAAGAGCCAATGGTTGGAAGCTGAAGTCAGCAAAGTTCAAACTGGAAAAAAGCTGCAGATTTTTAACAGTGAGTGTAATTAACCAGGGGGAGAGATCAACAAGGGATGTGGTAGAGTCTCCATCACCTGGAGTCTTTAATTTAAGACTCGATATCTTTCTGAAAGATAGGCTCTAATTTAAATGCAAATTACTGGACTCAGCACAAGAATTCATGATGATCATAATGGTCCTTTCTGGCTTTTAAAATCTATGCACTGCTACCATAGCATTTAGAGGTTTACTTGTTTGACTTTCCAAATCCAGCCCCTCCCCTGTAATTTGCATTGGCTTCACTGCAGGCTTGATGGTCCTAATCACTGAGGTGCTTTTGAAAATTGTACCCATAAATTACTTTGGGCCAGATTTCTAAAAGTATTTTGGCACCCAAAGATGTACATAGGCACCAAGTGGGATTTTCAAAAGCGCCTAGACATCTAACCTCCTTCCCTCCCCGACAAACAATTAAAATCCTATTAGGCACCTATCTGTATCTTTAAGTGCCGAAATACCTTTAAAAATCTGGCCCTTTGTTTTTGGTTGTATTACAGACAAATTTATCAGCAATAGTGTGCTAGATTCATAGAATCAAAAGCCAGGAGAGACCATTGTGATCATCTAGTCTGACCTCGTCTAACACAGGCCATAGAACTTCTCCAAATAATTTCTCAAGCGTACCATTTAGTAAAACATCCAATCTTGATTTTAAAAATTGTGAGTGATGGAGAATGCAGCACGACACTTGGTAAATTGTTCCAATGGCTAATTACACTCACTGTTGAAATTTTATGTCTTATTTCCAGTCTGAATTTGTCTAGCCTCATCTTCCAGCTATTGGGTCGTGTTATACTTTGCTCTGCTAGACTGAAGAGCTCATTGTTAAATATTTGTTCCCCATGTAGGTACTTATAGACTGTAACCAAGTCGCCCCTTAACTCTTTGTTAAGCTAAATAGATGGAGCTCCTTGAGTCTATAAATATGAACCCTGTTTGCTAATCCTTTAATAAATCACAATATTCTCATGGCTCTTCTCTGAGCCTTTCCAATTTATCATTATCCTTTCTGAATTGTGGGTACCAGAACTGGACACAGTATTCCAGCAGTAGTCACACCAGTGCCTTCCTACTTATGCTTCCCATTTCTGCAGTCAAGGGTTGCCTTTGCCCTTTTGACCACTGTGTCACACTGGGGGCTCATGTTTAAGGCAAAGGTTTTGTCACAGACAGGTCATGGGCAAGGAATAAAAATTCACGGAAGCCCATGGCATGTCCCTGACTTTTACTAACGTAACCTTGACAAAAAGGGAAGGAAGGTGTCCAGCCCCCATCTCTGCCACAGCGTTGGGGTCCCCCACCCTGCCCGCAGTGGCTGAGAGTGTCCTCTCCCACACTGCAGCTCTGCACTGCAGGGCCCATGGCTTGGAGTTGGGGGGTTTGCCTGTGGTGGCTGGGAGCTGTGGGGGCCCTCACTGCCAGTGGTGGCTGGGAGCTGTGGTTCCCTTCCCCATGGCTGACAGCTCCAGCCTTGCCGCCACGGGGTTGAGGAAAATGTCACAGAGATTTCTGGAAATCATGGATAATGTAACGTTCTTGACATAATCAGAGCCTTAACCATGTTTAACTGCTTACCCATCATAGCCCCAAATCTTTTTCAGAGTTGCTGCTTCCCAGGATAGAGCCCTCCACTGCATAAGTGTGGCCTACATCCTTCGTTCCTAGAAGTGACATGTTTTCATATACAACGAGCAAAACAATATACTTTGTCTAAAATTTATTTTATTGTAGATTGAAGAAAAACAATTGGGAAAGAAGAAAAATGAAATCTCCATGAGAGCACATGTGTGTGTCTTGTCTTTAGCTGGCTGCAGCACCTCTGAGCCACAGTATTGGCTGTAGCTATACACATAGGGTGAATTGTTAGACATTAAAGGCACAGTGCCAGGCTATGTACATCATAGGACACAAAGGAGAACAATGATAATAGTCACATTTTGGTCAGAGCTGCCCAGCTCCCTAGTAACAGCAATAGAGTGTTCTTGAGGGAGGGATGCGTTGAGGTGCTAATGGACTCTGTAGATAACCAGATTGTGATTTATTTTGATTATAAGGACATCCATCCAATGCTCTGGGTGCCCATATAACAGTCCTTGGCAGAAGGAGGAAGAAAAATGGAGAGACAACATTGGCAGTCCATCTTCTCCCCAAAAGTTATCATGACTGAGAAAAAAAATGTGCAGGGGAAATAGTTTAGGGAAGTAACACTTTTAGTTTGAGACAAGGATACCAGTGTGAGGAGCAACGGAAAACAACCAGCCAGGTATCTTTGAGAACTCACCAATGGCTATTGTAGGCATGGTTGGAAATGCTTGCACAACACCAGTGCTTGCACTGATCCTGCATTAAAACAAGAAACTTTGGTGGCACACACATTGTGTGTGTCTTTGTGTGAAGAAAGAAACTGTGTGAGCAGAACAAAACTTACTTTGAAAAAGATTTGTTGGGGAAGACCTCTACTGAAAGTGTGAGGTACCTGAAGCAAAAGCACCCACTCCTCTCAGATGATGAGATTACCCAGCCAGCTAAATATCACCCCCATAAATGCCTTGTAGCTGCTGGTTCAAACAACACTGGCCAGCAGTGAGAGGCAGTGGCTGTTGCAATATTGTCATAGGGTTGCCCTTTTGATTTAAACTTGTGAATCTAAGCTCTGATAAAAATGGCAGTTTCAATAAATCCTTTTGCCATGTTTTCTTCAGAAGCTATATCTATTCACAGCCCCACTCTTGCAGAGCAGATTCACCCTACTTCCCACTTTGTCAGCCTCTCACATTTCTCAGCTTCCAGACACATTTAATGCTACTCACAGAATTCTGTCACCAGATTTCCCTGCCGTTGAGACAGCCTTTCTACGCATCATTAGCTCCGGGTCCAGGCTGGTCACCGTTTTTTGTCAGCTTATTGAAAAGCTGGACTCAGGGACTCATATTGAGTGTGCTCATCAAGGTTTGTGCCATTGTTGAATGACAGAACAGCATGTTGCCCCGCTCCGTAGGCAGTCACTCACACCAGTGCCACTGACTACACAAAATGAAGGGTAACAATGAATCAGGTTCCTGGGTTTATTGCTGGAACTCAAGAGCCAGATCTAAAGCCCTTTGAAGTAAATGGGACTCTCCCCAGTGATTTCAGTGGGCTTCGGAACATTCCCCAGCAGAATGCCTCCCTACGAACACTGAGCTTCACGCTGCAGTCCTTGCCGAGGTAAATCTAGCCCCTTCAATGAGCACTGGAACGGAGGGTCACAGCAGCTGTTTTTTTCCATGACAGGGTCAGCTATTAATTACTAAAATAATAAATAAATGAGCGTTGTGATAAGGTTTGCTAGAACGATAGGGATTTTATTGCCCATTGAGTTGATCCACCAAGAGAACCTTTCTTAGTTATGATTTACAAACTCGTTAATTCTTTAAAATAAAATCACCACACCCCAATCTTATAGTTATGAGGATTACAGGGCTACGTTTCATTGCAAATCTGTCCCAAGCAAATGTAGAGCTGCTGCATTAATTCTACCCTACTGTAGTTTGAGATTCATTTCCTGTGCTTATACCATACCTAGCTCCCTGGCATTGGCAAGCCCATCATTCCCGATGTGAAGTGCTAATGTGCTCTCCGTTTGTAAAATCCCTGCTCCCAGAGCCAAAGGGCCAGATGCACAGCAGAATGATCAATTTTCTTCAGATAACAGCTCACTTCATTTCAAGCCTCACCCCTTCGCTCACTTGTCAGAACAGTCATCTCTTTCCCATTATGCTCGCTCTGCAAACCCAGCTAATACAAAGGTGCTTCCAGGTAGTCACAACTACTTGCCTGCAGTTTAGCCATACATAATAATAAATGTACCTGTTGTATATTTTAATCATAGTATATATTCATTGGTAATATTGCTGATATTTTCTCCTTGGCTTTCCAGGCCTCTGCATATGCTTGGTCTCCTTGCTGCTTCTGGAAACCATTAAAAATGTACTTTTCCATCTATGGCAGGCAAGACGACTGTCCCATCCTGTTGAAGTTTGGCTTAGCTACTGTGATCACACATGCATGACTTGCAAGCTTAGCCACTGTAATTTTCCTAATGTACCTAAGGATGCAGCCATTAACTGTAAAATACTTGCAATCAATTCAGAACACAGCGTCCCATCTGCTCAGTAATGCAGGTCTATGAGAGTTCATCATCCTGTGTTCTACTCGCTTTCCTGGCTTCCAATGGAACAGTAGGTCACGTTTAATGTTTTGGTTCTCATGGTCAAAATCGTACCCAAGACTGGCCTACGTTACCTGAAAGGGCACCTCTCCTCGGTGAGCACGACATCTCATGCCACTTACCTTGCTTTGGAACCATAGAACAGAGGCCGACCGATGTGCACAGGAGACAGCTGTCACACTCATCCGCTTCAGCGATAGTTTGTTTGCCTAAGATTTAAACATGATCTGAAAGACATAAAATAGCTAAGACTGATTTATTGCTGTCTGGAGCTACACTGGAGAGATACAGTATTCAGGCTATAATATATATTTAGAAAATGTGCTCAGTTTCCACAGTGACGCAAGCAGTATAAATGCCTAGATAGATCCATTAGGTGGGCGATAGAAAGTGTATTCAACTGCATAAATTTGCCACTGCTTCTGTTTATATTTGAAACAAAGGGGAAAAGACGCTTAAAAATCTGATAGACACAGAACGCAAACCAAATGTTGTATAGTGCTCATATTCTTATTCCAGTATAGTAGGTTTTTACAATAGTGACTTTTTTTAAAAAATGTGGTGTTGTCTTGGTATGATATATATAACTGGCAGATATTGATAAAGTGCATATATGTGTGTAAAATGTAATGTACATAACATGTTTTTAAAACTGTACTTAACTATTAAACTTCTATCAATATAACAGAAATAACTTAATTAGTGTTTTAGGCATGTATTAAAATGTGTCTTTCTTTTTTTACTAATTCTGTCAGGGCAGTGGGTAATATTTGAATGAGGCAGTACAGAGAGAGCCTTCCAAATAATGGACCATGGTAATCCAAAGATTTTCCTCATTCACCTGTGTCATCAGCTCCCTCATATTTGTATTCACCCATGGGGCTCAGGGAGATAAGAGAAATTATCTCAGTAGAGAGTGCAGCTGACTTGTGCTTACCATACTGTTAGAAAGGAAACCGATTTATCTGCTGAAATGGATATCATTTGGGGTATGTGAATTAATTTTATTAGCAGCTGTGATTCCACCATTATACTGAGCATATCATGAAAACAGATGATGACATGATCAAGTAAAATGCTAAAGAAGTGCTGTTCCCCTTAGATTTCTTGAAGGGGTTGGAAACTGCTGCATGCAGGGGAAATTTATACAAAAACAAATTACAGAAAAGTGCCAAGTGCTTAGGAATGTCTAGCCTAAGAAGTGCAGGAGAATTCAGTTTAAGACAAAAGTCTTTTGTATTCCCAGATAGAGGCACTAAAAAACAATAAATCTCTGTGAAAATAGCAGCCTCAGAAGGAAACCATCAGCTCTGAGGATGGTTATTGGTAGATAGCAGTAGCACAGTCATAGCTGGCACTCTAAACTGATTTTCTCTCGACCCAGAGGAAGATTTTTTTCTGAGAATTCATGCACAGTGGTGATGAAAGGTACACAGGTGAGGGCATCAGATAAAGTTTATGCAATTACACTCCACCAACTCCAAAAACATTTCTGTTCTCCTTTTATCAAGAGACATATTATCCATTAATAGTGAGACACGAGGGAAATATCAGGGTTTGTTACAGTAGGAAAAGCTTGTTATGGTGCTATTTTAAACCCCTGTCATCTAACAGCACACTCTGCTTGAACACATCTAAAGGAATGTTGTCAGGCTTGTTTGTTTGGCTACATTACTATGAATTTAGTTGTAGGTTCATCACTACATTTGTGCTGAAGCAATTATACATAAACAGTCAAAGCAACACATGTGTGATGTTACTTTAGTCCAGTGGTTCTCAACCTATTTATCATAGTCGGCCACTGGTTGAGAACCACAGGGCCCCCACCTAAACCCCAGTGCAAACCTGTATGCCCAGAGCCCTCTGCTCAGAGACCCCTCCATAGGGTGGGGCCAGGAGTGGAGCAGGAAGGACCATGACCCTGGACCCCACTGTGTGTAGCTGGGCAGCAGCTGGGACCCTGCAGCCTGATCCTGGACCCCAAACCCGCTGTTCGGGGCCCGGCAGCAGACGGGACCCTGCAGCCTGACCCCTGCAGCCTGATCCTGGACCCCAATCCTGTTGTGTGGGGCCAGACAGCAGCCAGGACCCTGCAGTCCGATCCCGCAGCCTGACCCCGCAGGGCAGCAGCCGGGACCCTGACCCTGCTATGTATTCATGAGGTCAGAGTACCCCTGTTGGGATGTTCCCTGTAATTCTTCCCACTGTAGTGCTGCTTGTAGGGCTCTAAAAGTGATGTAGGTAACTTGATGAGTCATAACACACTGCTGGGGATACCCAGAGCTGTGAGTCTTGGTGTTACCTCTCTGCCTCAGCAAGAGTGAGCTTTGCTGGCAGATAGACTGTGTGTCAGCTCCCTGCCACACAGGAGTGCTGGAACAATTTGCATAGTGGGGGTGCTGACAGCTACTGAACCAAACTGTAAACACTGAATATGATGGAAAGCACTTCAAGCCAGAAGGTGCAGCAGCACTCCCAGAACCCCTAGTTCCAGTACCTATGCTGCCACACCAGTCTGTCTTCCTCATCAGCAAAATCCTCAAGGCTCTCCTGGTCCAAACCTCACCTTGCAGGTAACAATCAGTAAACTCCAGCCCCCAAGGGACTCAGAGATGTTTCTCTGCAATGTACAGACCCTACCACTGTGCATTCACAGAAAATACTAAGTTCACTTTTCTGTTAGAGTTAATACATCACAATTTATCAGTTTAGCTGGAGTAAATACATCCTTCCCTTCAAACACAGCACTGAATTGGCTTATAGCAAGAGTAAATCAAGTTTATTAACAACAGAGCAGGGATTAAGTGATACGAAGTAGAAGTGCTAAAGACAGAGATGATTACGAGCAAATAAAAATGAAAACACACAACTAGAATTCTAAAACTTAATCTAATAAACTATGGTCTTTGTTCAGGATGGCTTCTCTCACCTCTGTGTCTTCTTTTCAGCTTTCTACTGGCCAGCCTGGCCAGGATCCATCACAGAGATGAAATTGCTTGGTTTTTCTGTCTCCCTAAGGTGAAGGATAAAGATGAAGTCTCTCTCTCTCTCGCTGTTCCTTATGTTCCCAAAGGGATAGCTTTGTCTTGCAGCCAGGTCGATGTGCAACTTCTCACCTGCTGAGGCCTGGCTTGGGGAAGCTGCCCTTATGTCATGTCCGTTCTTCTTATGCTCTCAGTGGGGCTTCAGCAGATGTGACTGTACTGAGGCGGAAGCAAGAGGGGCACTCACTGGTGGTGATGGGCGCCATTCCGATGGATCTGCTGGTCCCAGCTCTGAGGTGCACATTGGCTCATAGCTTCCCACATCAGAAATGTGTGGAGGTGAAGTTCTCTAACTTCCCGAGTCTGAGGCAGGACTGAGTGGCAGATGGAACAGTGGGTGATGATGTGGGACTTTGCCAAGGCAATGTTGGTGCCCATCATTCACCGAAAAGGAGCATGGGCACAAACCGCAGTTTTTTAAGCTGGTTTGCCAGGGCATAATCCCTGGAAGGGGAGGGGTGGAGGGTCTCCCCACTGGAGGAAGAAGACCAACAGGGGAGCCCACCTAACTAAGAACTTTACAAGACTGCAACTATAAAACCTGAACTATATATATGAAAGTAGAACCAGACACTGGGTCTCTTAGCAAAGCTAAGAGCACTGAGGAACAGGGGTTCTGACTCTTGCCATGCATCAGTAAGAGAGAACTGGAGCACTGTCGACCCGCACGGCTTTTTTCAGATGCAGACATGCGGACGACACATGACACACATGCAGGTCAATGGAGACTACTACAAAACAGTTCCAGCTCTGGCGCATGACACGCGTGGGCACTCACATCTGGAATCCATAGAGACCATCACCCAAAGAAGAATGGTTTTTATACAATGCACAAATAACCCTTGGACCTCACTGTCTCAAGGTGGCTTTGAATCTAACCACTTTGGATTCACACCAGAACAGACCTTTCTAGAGATATGGACAAGGACAGCCAAAGGCTATACCCCATCATGCTTCTGACTGTAAATCAAACACTAGCTCCTTGTGATTAGGAAGAATCTTCTCACGTGGGCAATTTATTACATAATTGTCCTCTAAAGGTGTGGGGGGTCTTGTTTTTTCTTCTTGCACATTCCCAGGATATTTGACTAGATTGACCATTGGTCTGATCCGGTATGGCAAAAATTTATATAAAATTTAGCTTTAATGAAAGGCAGAACAATGATTTAGACAATTAAAAGTGAGATTTCACTTCTTAAATCATACAGGAGGACTCATTAAATTAAGTCCAGGAAAGATTCTCAAAATGTTTGTGGTCTGTTGCATATATCACACTATTAGCCTCCACCAGAAAATTCCAGCCGATGCTTTAGAAAATTGTATTATCAATTCTGATGGTGACACAAATGAGAAACAGGAGCATTTAAATTTACATGACACATAAGCTGAAGACACGCTTTTGGAAACACTCAGGAGAGCAAAGCCATTAAGACAAGTAGCGCTGCATTAGCTTACTATTGGGTCTCTCCTTCAAAACCAAATAGTGAAAATACTGTTTTCATCTTGAGTCTTTCCCTGAGCCCCTTTCTATAATATTATACCACACACACCCCCATCCTGGATCATCTGAGTCTATTAATTTGAGGCTATAATAGGTTTCAAGTTTTCCTCTCAAGGATGCATAAGGTCTCTTTCTTCCTCTTACAAGTTATTTTTATGATGCGGAGGTTCTGATATAACCATAAACGTTACGGATGATTTTTTCAGGAATATACTGCATGGTGGGTACATTTAAAATGGTTTTGTTTCCCACTTGTCAACTCTTCTTTGTGTGATGAGTGGTACATGTCAAAAAGGCACACCTGCCCCCAGCTCCTGTCTGTCATGCCCAAGATGGCAGTGCGATTTCCAATTCATGCCTTTGCTCCAGCAACTATTAGCCATGCATGAGCATTTAGCTTAGTTTGTGTGAGGTACTAGAGTTAATATTATGGCCTTACAAATATTATTGATATGTTTTCTGTACAATATTTACACGTTGCTTGTGTCAGGCTATTTTGGGTATGGGGTGGTTGGTTACTGCATGGTTGAAAAAGGGGTATGATTTTGCGCTGGCAGCACTGCAGAGCTAAGTCAAAACCGGGCTGGTTCTTTCAGTTGTGCTGCTCAGGGCCGCCCGGGGGTGGGGGGTGGGGGACAAGTGGGGCATTTGCCCCAGGTCCCGGGCCATGCAGGGGCCCCCCGCCGCCAAAGACCCCAGGCCCCCTGAATCCTCTGGGCGGCCCTGGTGCTGCTCAGCTCATTGTGAGAGGAGGGCAGGTCTCTGGAGAGCATTGAGCCCTATGTGTGTATTCCAACGTCATAACCCTGCCACAGGTATCCAGGATTTCTGGAACTTTTGTCAGGGCTGCTGACAAAGTTGAATGGCTTTTGGGGTGGCTCTGTTGCACAGTTTCAGTGCCTGTAATAAGAGTGTGTAGGCAACTTTCTTAGCTCCATGAAGAGCTGATCACTTATTTACAGAATAAAAGCGCCATTAATTAAGACATCTGTCAAGCCTTCCCATAGCAGAATGGCAAGAGCCCTTGCCAGCCTGGGATGTACCATTAGCTGGAGTGAGAACCCTGCATTGAGCAGCTATGTTCTGCTGTCCTTAATATGGTAAGTGTAAATAGTTAACTGCAGCAGAATATAAGAAAACTGGGTGTGACACTACACCCCGTATTCTTCATAGAAATATAGTTATGATATGAATATGGCATAACTATGATGTGTTTTATGCAAGATGGGTCCTGTGAGGTATCATTGGAAAGGTTATGATTTACTGAATATGATTAACCTATTTTTATGCATGGATCTTTTCTGTATCTGAGGTTAGGATTATTGACTATGTAACAATTACAAGTGGGTTTACCCCTGGGGAATGCCCACCAGACGGCGTGCAATCAGTCTGGCTGGGCCATTAGGGAGAACAATAGGACTTTGAAGATGCTAATCTTCCATCTTCCTGGGAAGTCTTCCTGAGGATTTATGGCTGCTTTGACACTGCAGGGTCATCTGATCAGGTCACCTGGTATTGGACTCCATCTTGGACTGCTGGTATTTTTCCACTAGTAGGGAGTGGAGGATCAAAGTAGGAAACAAAGGATGCCTGCTGTATGTACATCCTATTTAAGGCTGGGGTGTGAATTAATCAGGGTCAGTTCTTCACTGAATCCCTGCTCAAGATGCCTACTGAAAACACCTACGACTTATCTGGGGAAGAAAGGTCTGGACCCACGCTAGAAGGTGTCTGGCCTGTGAAATGAATGCCAGGCATTCTAAGCTGCAAGCAAGAGCAGTTTGTCTTCAAGAAAATTCTGTGACTTGCTTAAAACAACATTTAGGCTGAGAAATTACTACTTGTAGCCAGTTTCTTTAGTGTATTTAGCTTAGTTTGCTTTATTTCCTCAGTAAGCTGCTTTGATCTGTTTGCTAGCCCTTATAATCACTTATCCCATAAATCTATCCTTTGTAGTTAATAAACTTGTTTTTGTTGTCGCTAAACCAGTTTGTGGAATTCATAACTGAGGGAGGGGGCAAAAGGCTGTGCATATCTTCCTCCACATTGAGGGAGGGGACAAATTTCAATGCGTTTATGCTGTTTAGTTCTCTGTGCAGCACATGATGACACAATCTTGGGTTTACACTATAGAGGGGGCGTGCACTTGAGTTCTGGGCAATCTCTTAGCTGATTCTCCCCATGCAGAGCTGATTTCAGTGTCTGTGTCTTTCTGCAGCTGGGCGTGTACCTACTTGTGTGTGTGCTAGAGCAGTGGTCTTCAACCTGCAGGTCACGACACAGTAGTGGGTCGCGGAATGTAAGGCACTGTGTTTCAGTGGCTCTGGTCAGCCGGTACTGCCCAGCTAAGGCAGGTTAGTCCCTACCTGTTCCAACACCGCGCTGCGCCCCGGAAGCGGCCAGCAGTTGGTTCAGCTCCTAGACAGGGGGGCCACGGGGCTCCACATGCATCTCCACCTAGGAGCCAGACATGCTGCTGGCTGCTTCCAGGGCGCAGAGCAGTCCACAATACCAGGACAGGCAGGAAGCCTGCCTTAGCACCCCCCCACTGCGCCGCTGACTGGGAATCGCCCAGGTAAGCCCATGCCCCAACCCCACGCTCCAATCCCCTGCCCAGCTCTAAGCCCCCCACAACCCAAAGCCCCTTCCTGTACCCCAAACCCTCATCCCTGGCTCCACTCCAGAGCTTGCACTCCCAGCCCAGAGCCCTGACCTCTCTTGCACCCCCAACTCCCTGTCCCAGCCCTGAGCCCTCCCCAAACCTGGAGCCCCCTCCTGCACCCCAAACCTCTCATCCCCGGCCCCACCCCAGAGCCTGCACACCCCCAGCCCAGACCCCTGCTCCCTCTTGCCCCCCTCAACCATCTGCCCCAGCCCTGAGCCCCTCCCACATTCCAAACCCCTCATCCCCAGCTCCATTGGGTCACCAGCTTCAACAATTTTCTTCAACTGGGTTGCCAGGAAAAAAGTTTGAAAACCACTGTGCTAGAGGAGGCTTGAGGGTCTGGCTCAGAGCGACAGAGTGAGGGAGCCCAGGCTGGTGGAACGGGCAGGCTCAGTGGGACTCCAGTACATCAGGTGGCACCCTGGAGTAGGGGGCCAACCCGTCACACTGGGTGTAGCCCTTCGGTTGGCAGGAACTAGGGAAAGAGCCCTAGTGGGAGACTATAGAAACAGCTTGTGAAGGGGTGAGACTATGGGAGCATAGAAACCTCAAAAGGCTCTTTATATTGAGATGTGTCAGATGCTACGGGCACAGAGGCTATTAACTTTTGTATCTATCTATGAATGTTATATGTAGCTTTGTAAGGTAGGGATTGTATTCTGGCTCAATGAGGGAGAGTTACAGAACTCCCCCACTCCAGGCACTAAATTCAATGGGGGTAATTAGCTGTCCAGGGATTTAAAGTAAACAGCTCCAGAGGCGTACTACCCACTGGGAAGAATTGCAGCCACTGGTTCAGACTGCATTCAAGTGGCCCATCAGACAACAACAACAAAAAAAGGACTTTTGCTAAAAATGGTCAGCCTGAACTGATTAATTTAATCCTGGCATTGACAATGTACCTAAGAGGACAAAACCCAGCTGGAAGGGTTTGAAGGCCTGGAAACCTACCTGTCTCCATGTGGCAGGTGGGTACAATGGGTAAGCGTAGCATGTGTGTAGACTGTTTATTGGTGGCTCACTCTGCAATGCTTTTGTCCAAAATAAGTGTATTGTGCTTTTATGAAAGCTGGCAAGTTATTGGTAAACTTGGTCATAGCCCTGGCAGACAGCAGAACAGCGAGCACTGGACTAAGGTTAGACCTGCTGTGATAAGCACAGGTTAATTGCTGGGGGACTTTTATGCCTAAACCTGTGGTGTGGAGAAAGAGCGATGTGTCCTTGAGCCCTAAAGGTCTGACCTTGAGGAGACCATGGAAGGGACAAAGGTGTAATTAACCCCAGAACTGTGTCATAGCCAATCTTAGGAAGGAAGCTAAGATGGAGGTGTATAGCATCATAGAAATGTAGGGTTGGAAGAGCCCTCATCAAGTCCAGCCGCTGCACTGAGGCAGGACCAAATAATCCTAGACCAGCTCTGACAGTTGTTTGCCTAAACTGTTTTTAAAAACTTCCAAAGATGGGGATTCCACAACCTACCTTGGAAGCCTATGAGCTTTTAACTATCTTTATAGTTGGAAAAGTTTTCCTAATATCAAGCCTAAATCTCCCTTTGCGGCAAATTAAGCCCATTACTTCTTGTTGTACCATCAGTGGACCTGGAGAACAATTGATCCCTGACCTCTTTAGAACAGTCCTTGACATATTTGAAGACTGTTACAAGTCCTCTCTCAGACTTCTTTTCTCAAGACTTTACATGCCCAGTTTTTTTTAACCTTGCCTTCTAAATCTTTTATCTATTTGTTGCTCTTCTCTGGACTCTTTCCAATTTGTCCACATCGTTCTTAAACGGTGGTGCCCAGAACTGGACACAGTCCTACAGCAGAGGATCCAGTGGTGCGAAGTAGAACATGTCTTACATATGCCGCTCTTGTTAATATACCCCAGAATATTAGCCTTTTTCACAACTGCATCACATCGACTCATATTCAATTTGTGATTTACTATAACTCCCAGATCCTTTTCAGTAGGACCATCACCTAGCCAGATATTCCTCATTTTGAAATTGTGCATTTGATTTTTTCCTTCCTAAGTGAAGTACTTTGCACTTGTCTTTACTGAAGTTCAGTGTGTTGCTTTCAGACCAATACTCTAACTTGTCAAGGTTATTCTGACATTGAATCCTGTTCTCCAAAGTGGTTGCAGCCCCTCCCAGTTTGATGTCATCCACAAATGTTGTAAGCCTACTCTCCACTCCATTATCCAAGCCATTAATGAAAATATTGAACAGTACCAGACCCAGGACTGATTTGTGAAGGACCCCACTAGATATACTCTCCCAGTTTGACAACAAGCAATTTGAAACTACTCTTTGAGTATGGTAGCCGACGAAGTGGATATTCACCCACGAAAGCTCATGCTCCAAGATGTCTGTTAGCCTATAAGGTGCCACAGGACTCTTTGCTTCGAGCATGGTCTTTCAACCAGTTGTGCACCCACCATTAAGTATTTTTGTCTAGACCACATTTTCCTAGTTTGCAGCTGAGAATGTCATATGGGACTGTGTCAAACACCTTACTAAAAAAATCAAAATATATCAGGGAGGGATAGCTCAGTGGTTTGAGCATTGGCCTCCTAAACCCAGGGTTGTGAGTTTAATTCTTGAGGGGGCCACTTAGGGATCTGGGGTAAAAATCAGTTCTTGGTCCTGCTAGTGAAGGCAGGGGGCTGGACTCAATGACCTTTCAAGGTCCCTTCCAGTTCTAGGAGATAGGTATATCTCCAATTATTATTTTATTTACTACTTCCTCCAATGCACTAGACCACTAACTTGTCAAAGAAGGAAACTGGTTGGTTTGGCATGATTTGTTCTCTGGCTATTCTTTATAACCCTATGATCCTTTATGTGATTGCTTAATAATTTGTTCTAGCATCTTTCTAGATATTGAGATTAGACTGACTAGTCTAAAATTCCATGGAACCACTTTGTTCTCCTTTTTAAAGATAGGTACTATGTTTGCCCTTCTTCAGTCCTCACCCATCCTCTATGAGTTTTCAACCATAATTGCTAACAGTTCTGAGATTGCTTCAGCTAGTTCAAGTATCCTATTATGAATTTCATCAGGCCCCGGCAACTTGGCTATATCTAACTTATCTAAATAGTCTTTAATCTGTTCTTTCCCTATTTTGGCTTGCATTCATCCTCTTTCTTGTTAATATTAATTGTGTTGAGTATCTGGTCAACATTAACTTTTTTAGTGAAGAGTGAGGCAAAATAGGCATTAAACACTTCAGTCTTCATGACATCCTCAGTTATTGGTTCTCCTTCCCATTCAGTAGAGGACCTACACTTTCTTATGGTTCTAGTGTATTTATTCTTCATATTGCCTTTTATGTTCCTTGCTAGGGGTAACTCATTTTGTGCCTGAGCAGTTCTGCTTTTGTCCCTACATGCTTGTGCTATTTTTTTTTGTACTCATCCTTAGCAATATGGCCATGTTTCCACTTTTTGTAGGATTCCTTTTTGATTTTCTGGTAATTAAAGAGATCCCAATGGAGCTGTATTTGCCTCTTACTAGTCTTCCTATCTGTGCTTCACATCAGAATAGTTGGCAGTTGTGCATTTGATATTGTATCTTTGAGAAACTGCTAGGTGCCCTGAATTCCTCTGTCTCAAGATTTTCTTCCCATGGGATCTTACCAGTTCCCTGAGTTTGTTGGTCTTTTTGAAGTTCATTGTCCTTTTTCTGCTGCTCTTGCTCCTTCCCTTCCTTAGAATCATGAAATCTTTCATTTCATGATACTTTCACCCAAATTGTCTTCCACCTTCAGATTCCCAACTAATTCCTCCCTGTTGGTCAGAAGCAAGTCTAAAATGGCTGTCCCCTAGTTACTTCCTCCACTTTCCGAAACAAAAAAATTATCCCCAATACAGTCCAAGAACTTACTGGAAATTCTGTGTTTTGCCATATTACTTTTTTCAACAGATTTCTGGGTAGTCAAAGTCCCCCATTACTACTATGTCTTATGACTTGAATATTTTTATCTGTTTTAGAAATGCCTCACCCACCTTCCCTTCCTTATTTGGTGGTCTATAGTACACCCCTACCGTGACACATCGACTATTTTTCTGCTTGTATTGTTATCTTTCAACTGGTCTGTCTCTCATCTCCTTCTGGACTTCAAAACAAGTGTATCTTGATGTATAATGCAACACTGCCTCCCTTTTTTCTGTGCCTGTCATTCCTGAACAAGCTATACCCCTTTATACCAATATTCCAGTCATGAGGCTTATCCCACCAAGTCTCTGTGATGCCAATTAAATCATAATTTAACTTATGTACTAATACCTTCAGTTCTTCCTGTTTATTCCCCATACTCCTTGCATTTATGTATAGACAGCTAGGATGTAAAACAGATTCACCCATGTTCCAGAATTATTATTTAACTTCCCAAAAGCCAAACCTCAGGAAGGGAGTAAAATCAACTGTGTATTTGTGAATTACTTATTTTTTTGAGAATTCAGTTTTTAATTAACAACTGTCCTCTCTGACTCAGGACCAATTTAAAAAAAATAGAAAGTCAGTCAAGTTGAAAGGCCACATTGCCTAAAAAGAAGAGGGAGAAAGATTCTGAACACAAAGTAATCACTAGCAGACTGATCAGTGCAGAAAGTACAAAAGAGGGATCACAGTACTAATGGGCCAAAAACTTCATGCTCCTCTTTCATAAAAAAGAAAACAACTTCTGTATCCTATATCAGTCAGGATTGGGGGTTTTTGGTAATTTTTTCCCCCACTTGTTTTTCGGTCTCTCTCACTCTTTATCTCTGACTTTTCTGCTGCTTGTGCTTCCTTTCATTTTGCCATTGTTGGATACGTTCCCAGGGTTGACATACACCTGAGAGAACACGAAAATTTAGCAAGTGCCTGGAAAGCCTCCAATGCTTTTATAAATTCAATTGAATTAAAATTGATCTAAAACTATCAAATAGAGAATTTTTTTTCTAATTTTTATTTGAGCACATTGATCTACTCTATTTCACTGAATTCTAGAAATGTAGGGTAGGAAGGGGTCTTGAGAGGTTATCAGGTCCATCTCCCTGTGCTGAGGCAGGACTAAGTATAGCTAGACCATCCCTGACAGGTGTTTGTCGAGCCTGCTTACCAGTTTGGGCCCTGCAGGTGAGTTAGTAGGAGGAATGCCTATCTTCTCCTTGTTTGTGTATTGCTCTGGGGCTTAGGTGTCTGGATGCCAATGGTGAGGCTGCTGTTTGCATGTACAGCGGCAGAAACATAAGTACCTAAGGAACTTTTACTGCAAAAATTTAGACAGAACGAGTTTGGGCTCCTACAGGCTTTTGCAGCATCTGAGCAGGGTTTTTTGAATACCAGCGGGGACTGATTCTGGGATTCATGTGCCCAGGACCGGCTCCAGGCACCAGCTTATCAAGCAGGTGCTTGAGGCGGCAACTCCGGAGCGGGGCGGCACTTTCAGGTATTTGGTGGAGGGTCCCTCACTCCCACTCAGAGCGAAGGACTTTCCACTGAATTACCGCAGATCACGATTGCGGCATTTTTTTTTTGTTGTTTTTTGGCTGCTTGGGGAAGCAAAACCCCTGGAGCCGGCCCTGCATGTGCCTATAGTGGCAGTAAGGCATCTAACTCCTCTTGTGAATCTGGATCCTAATGTCTCATCTCTTTTAATAAGGAGGAAGAGATTATGTCGGCCTCCACTTTATCTAAAAAATGCACACCAATTCCGTAGCTGTCAATCCTCTAGGGCAGTGGCCATCAGGGTAATCCGCTGGTGGGCTGCCAGTTTGTTTACATTTGTATGGCTGCCCACAGCTCCCAGTGGCCACGGTTCACTGTTCCTGGCCAAATGGGAGCTGTGGGAAGTGGCGGCCAGCGTGTTGCCCACCACTGATCTAGGGAATATTGCCAACCTGAACTCTTTTTTGTCACTAGGGAAATGGTACTGCGTCTATTCATTACTTTTTATTTTACTTTTCATATTTGTTTAATTTATAAATCAACAGTAGTTAGATAAGATCAATACAGTCATACATAAACATCAAATAGTGCAGATGTAATGGGTGTGTATGTTGTGGGAAAAACTGTTTTGGTTATATACCTATCTCAAAACTGTCATACTGAATCAATGTAAAGAATCAAATTAGCTTTAACACTATGCTTTGCATTTATAAAGTGTTATTTGAGTCAGGGCTAAGATATTTAATAGCCCTCAAACCTTTTTCTTTCTGGAGACAGTCTGATATCTGCTGAATCAAAAATATAAAGAGAACTAAATGATTATAGGAGCAGAGGATAGAAGAATGGCAACCTGTGACTTGGGCTGGAGACTGAAAAAGCTGTTAAACCTGTTGACCATTACAACAGGTTTACAAGTGTAATAACAGAAACTTAGCTATCACATTGGAACAACAGAGGTGCACCATTGTATAATATTAATTTGCTTTAATTACTTGTGAAGTGCTTATTGATACAATGTTTAAAAACATCTTATAAAGAAATTATGGCATGTTTAAAATTAATTCAGAGCATAGAAGGGAAAATAACATAATGTAGATTGATACATAGTTTTTATGAAGTTCTCTCCTTAATAGCAGTAGTTGCCAGATATTAAATTTCATTCACGCAACACAAGCCCACTAAAAATCACACACATTTTTGTGAAAAAATTAACTTCATTCTCATGTAAAAACTGGTTTGAAATAAAGTTAAAATAATATTTGTTCTTACAAAAAAGTCCTTGTTATGACAGAATAGTTATCTGAAAAAATAATATACAATGTGAGATATTAATTTTAAGTTTTAATATATTTCAAAATGGAAGATTCTCCACTTACAGTTATATGTCATTGATACTGCAAATATGTTTTTCAGCAAAAACTCTCTTTTCATGCTTAAAAAATGTGCCTTACTTTGATACTGTATAGTACAACATATAGAAGTAAGAAACAAAGTAATAAACCAGTTATATGTAAAGAAAACAAAGTCACATTACAAGGTAGTTACAATCATGACACAAAAAATAAAACATTTTTCAGTCTTGACAGAATTTGAAGGCAATTCACAATCATTTCCAGGAATTTTGTGAGATTTAAGGCCATTTATTCTAAATATAATGCATCTTTGACACATATACTCACAAAACTGTGAATTTCTTGTAAAAACTGTACATGCAAAACATTTTATAATTAGATACGAACAGGCATATAGTAAAATGTTGGGTTGTTAAATACACAAAACTATTGTGCACAAAGCAATATGGCTGTGCAATTTTTAAATCAGTTAATTCATGAAATATTAGCATCTGTGCACTTCGAATAGCAATGTGATTAAATGACAACAATTGAATCCAAATATTAAGAGCCAGCATCCCTTTGAATTGGCAATCTAGACAATAGGTGACAACTTTACATTTTAAATGAGCATTAAAACGGTTTATTATAAAAAAAGTCTGTTGTAATCACTTGAAAATAGTTTTAAGAAGCAAAAGTGCTAATGCTATTAAGCAATGTATGAGATGATTCTACTAAGTTAAGTCAGCCAGCTATGGGACTTGAGGTAATTCTTCTTTAATTACGTGTAGTATGCAATTGTTCTATTCAGCCAGCAAAACCTATTTTAAAAAATGTAAACTTACATAAATTTAGAAATTGGAGTATCTCTGAAAAATACGTAACCCCCTTCCTGAGGCTTAGCTTTATTAGTAAGTCAAATACAGTTACAATATTCACATCTCCAGATTTTTTTCTCAAATACTGTTTTAAATTTTGACAGATGAATTGACTACTAAGCACTTACATGAAGCAATTCAGTTATTAAGAAATATGAATGTATTTGTCCTCTTTTTCTTTAGTTCTGCGCTTTTATTTGTCTGGACAATCATTCAAAGAGATATTGCTTCTTCTGTGGCTATAACTATTGCAAGTTAGAAGACACATGATTCAATATTCCAAACTCTTATTCTTAAGAATATTTATAAAAGTATTTAAATTTAAAAAGTAGTAACATGTAAACATTGATACAGAGGAATTGCATTCCTATATATTTATATACACACAGTAGTCAGGGAGAACAATATCTTCTGAGTTGAAACTGTGACTTGTGCTTTCCCCCAACAAATAAATGAAAAAGTAGCTTTTTCAGTCAGAAAAAAATAAGACTTGAAGAGAATAGCATTTAAAAGCTTTTCAGTTGCTCATGCAACCATATTGAGAATTTTGGTATATGAAGAGAATTTGTTTCGATCCAAAAACCTATCACAAGCTACTACTTCATCCCGACAGACAACAGTCTCGATTCACAGGTTCTTTAAAGTGCACCACTGACTCAGTAGCTCTACATGGTTTGTGGCAAGTGTTAACCTTTTTGTAGTAGTCATATCTGAGTCTGTAACACATGAAGAGGGGGTGTGTATGGAGGTGGTGCAGGTGATGGCTTGATTCCTCTGACTCTCATGTAAGAGAGAAACTGGTCTGGGATCTCAGCTAAGACATCTTTAGCAAGTCTGGCCATGCTCAATATATGGTTTCCACTTCTGTCAATGTAATCCCGGAATGGCACAAACTAAAATAAAATAAAAAGATACATTATACATCATATATACCATTGTGCATATGCAAACATATCATATAAAAATTAGGTCTGTCAATCGCGGTTAATGCAAGCGATTATTGCAAAACAACTAGATTAAAAATAGTTGAGATTAATCACAATTTTAATAGCACTGTAAAACAATAATAGAATACCAATTTAAATTTATTACAAATATTTTTGGATGTTTTTCTATATTTTCAAATATTTATTTCAATTACAACACAAAATACAAAGTGTACAGTGTTCACTTTATTTTATTATTTTTTAGTACAAATATGCTCACTGTAAAAACAAATAGTATTTCTCACTTCACCTGAGGTAAGTACTGCAGTGCAATCTCTATTGTGAAAGTGCAACTTACACATGTTGATTTTTTTTTTAACATAACTACACTCAAAACCAAAACAATGTAAAACTTTAGAGCAGTGGTTCTCAACCCATTTATCATTGTGGGTTGCCCCCTGCCCAGAGACTCCTCCAACAAAGTGGAGTCCTGGGTCTGGGAGGCAGCCCAGACCCTGGATCCTGCTGCGCAGGGCTGGGTAGCTGGGCTGCCAGGGCCTTGGATCCCGCCAGGCTGGGCAGCCGGGCCCCCGGGCCCTTCCTGGAACCTGCTGCGCAGGCCATGGGGCCTTTAGCACACAGCTGGGCTGAGAACCACTGCTTTAGAGCCTACAAGTCCAATCAGTCCTACTTTTTGTTCAGCTAATCATTAAGACAAACAAGTCTGTTTACATTTGCAGGAGATAATGCTGCCAGCTTCTTATTTACAATGTCACCTGACAGTGAGAACAGGTATTCACATGGCACTTTTGTAGCTGGCGTTGCAAGGTATTTACGTGCTAGATGCGCTAAACATTCAAATGCCCCTTCATGCTTTGACAACCATTCCAGAGAACATGCTTCTATGCTGATGACAGGTTCTACTTGATAATGATCCAAACCAGTGCAGACTGACACATGTTCATTTTCATTATCTGAGTCAGATGCCACCAGCAGAAGGTTGATATTCTTTTTTTGGTGGTTCGGGTTCTGTAGTTTCCACATCTGAGTGTTGCTCTTTTAAGACTTCTGAAAGCATGCTCCACATCTCATCCCGCTCCAATTTTTGAAGGCACTTCAGATTCTTAAACCTTTGGTCGACAGCTGTAGCTATCTTTAGAAATCTCACATTGGTACCTTCTTTACATTGTCAAAATACTATTTCTTTTATTTATCTTTTTTTACAGTGCAAATATTTGCACTAAAAATAATATAAAGTAAACACTGTACCCTTTACATTCTGTGTTGTCACTGAAATCAATATATTTAAAAATGTAGAAAAACATCCAAAATATTTATAATAAATTTAAATTGGTATTCTATTGTTTAATAATGCAATTAAAACTGCGATAGATCATGACTATTTTTTAAAATCTCACAATTGATTGCGATTATTTTTATTATTTTTTGACAGCCCTAATAGAAATAAGAGATTTGGAGATAGGAAAGTTTTGTTTTATATAATAAATAAACTTAAAGCAGCTATCTGCAGGAATGTTAATTTTGCTTCATAATGCATGTTTTAAAAACTAAACCAAATTATTTTAATCAAATAACAGTAATTATTGGAAGCCTTCCACAACACTTCAAATTTGTCAAGACACTGTTGCTCCAAGCAGATCAAAATATCCTCTTCAATGAAAAGGTGTATGGGAAAGAGCATTTCAGCTGGTCCTAATCATCTCTATTGTAATGTGCCATTCATCATTTATACTACGTTTGTGGTATAAATATCAACAACAGTTCCCTTCCTTACTATTCTAGAAAACAATGATATAGTATTGACAACACATGTGGTCTTATATATTAGGTATTTATTATCTCTATTTTGTTTCTGCTGCTCCGAAGATCGTCTACTTGACTGGTCATTCTCACATCACCCTACTCTTTCTCCTGTGCTGCCACTTATGCATAGGAAAAACTCCCTATTAAAATCTGTAAATCTATCACCTTATCCTCCTACAAATGCCTCCTTGCAACTCATTTCTGCCAAGATACCTATAGAACAACTGAAACAGATAATGGCTGCCCAGGTGGTGAGCAATTCTGCATACAGCTAATCTATACAAAACTTGCTCATGTTACTGCTATCCTGTTCATCCTTTTCCAATTCCCCAAATGTGTCTCACTCACTTACTGCATCTTGTCTAAGATTCTTTGGGCCATGGATTATCTTTTAGTATATGTGCAAGTTATGCCTGGTGCAATGGGGCCCCGAGCTGTCCATAATTAGTAGGTGCTACTGTAATAAAATCAAGTATTGACTTATTTCTAGCTCTAGATTGATTAATGATAATACCTATTTAATTACCATGCCAAAATGTAATAGTTTTGTGCTGGATTATTTCCATTTATTACTTCATTTACAAAACGAGGCAAGACCCCTTTCTGTGACAGAAACCCCTTCCCGCCATTCATCAGCAGCTCACTGCCCTAGTACTGGGATAACAGCAACAGACATTGGTGTTTTCATCTCTGTTGTAACCTACAAATGTCACATATTTATGGGTACTACTTCAGAGCCCTTTTTCAAGACTTTCCATTTCTGAAACACATATTTGTAAGTGGTTATAGGCTGGCATACTTTGCCTGTTGCTTTGTCCTTTTCAAACAAAGGAATCCATTCCCCTCACTACAGTTCTGCAGAGAATGAGGATGGGGAGACACTCAGAGAGACACCTGCCGCTTCCTGGTCCTACACCACTCAGCTCTAGGGTTCATTAGAGCAACTGAGGGACTTTTCTAATTTATATCAATGGGAACTAGTGTAGTGGAGCATTGCTGCATCCTACCCCAGTCATGCCCCAGCACTCTCTCAACACTACCTTTATACGAGGAGACACTTCTGTCACAGTTATTGCCAGTAGAAAATTCTTTTGTACAACAGGAATTCTCTGGCCCTTTTCAGCCAGAATCCACTGACTTTTTGCTGTCTGAGCAGCACTGAATGAATGGAATGGAATGGACAATCTGAGCTATTAGTTTCATCATACCATATAGGACTTATATCAGGGCATATTTAACTTCCAATTTCCTATATGGGGATGAGCAGAGGCAACAATTCTTTTTCATCCCATAAAAATAATTCCTTATAAATAATTTTGTGTATTTTTCCCCCTTGTGCATATTCTCTTGATGCAAGAGGATAAGACTTTCCAGGATGCTAGTAGATCCAAGGAGAATATATAAGCAGAAAGTGCTTTAAAGATAACTTTCAAAGGCAATTTCTTCTTTTTAAATAAAAGGGCTTGATTTTTTTTGCTACTTTATTATGTATAAAAGACTGAACATTTTTATAAAATAAATAAATGTGATTCCATTCTACAGCTATTTTACATTAGAAATGTAAGAACGTAAGAATGGCCATGCTTGGTCAGACCAATGGTCCATCTAGCACAGAATTCTGTCTTCCAACTGTGGCCAGTGCCAGATGCTTCAGGGGGAATGAACACAACAGGGCAATTATCGAGTGATCCATCCCATGTCATCCAGTTCCAGTGTCTAGCAGTCAGAGACTTAGGGACATCCGGAGCATGGGGTTGCATCCCTGATCATCTTGGCTAATAGCCATTGATGGACCTATCCTCCATGAACTTATCTAATTCTTTTTTGAGCCCAATTATACTTTTGGCATTCACAATGAGTTCTACAGGTTGACTGTGCATTTTGTGAAGTACTGCCTTTTGGTTTTTTAAACCTGCTGCCATTTAATTTCACTGGGTGACCTCAGTGCTTGTGTTATTTGAAAAAGTAAACAACAGTTCCTAATTCACTTTCTTCTCCACACCTACGGTGATCAGATGTCCCAGTTTTATAGGGACAGTCCCGATTTTTGGGTCTTTTTCTTATATAGGCTCTTATTATCCACCAGCCCCTGTCCTGATTTTTCACACTTGCTGTCTGGTTACCCTATCCAGACCATTCATGATTTTATAGACCTCTATCATATCCCCCCAAGTTGTCTCTTTTCTAAGATGAACAGTCCTGGTGTTTTTAATCTCTCCTCATATGGAAGATGTTCCACACCCCTAATCATTTTCTTGCCCTTCTCTGTACTTTCTCCAATTCTAATGCAGCTTTTTTTATCTTATTTTTTTTGAGAGGGGGTAACCAGAACTGCACACAGTATTCAAGATGTGGGTGTACTATAGTGGCATTATGATATTTGTATTAATCCCTTTCCTAATGGTTCCTAACAGTCCATCAGCTTTTTTGACTCCCGCTGAGAAAATGTTGGCAAAGAACTTTCCACGATGATGCCAAGATTTTTTTTTAAAGTGGTAACAGCTAATTTACACCCCATCATTTTGTATGTATATCTGGGATTATATTTTCCAGTGTGCATTACTTTGCACTTATCAACACTGAACTGCCATTTCGTTGCCCAGTCACCGACTTTTGTGAGACCCCTTTGCAACTCTTGGCAGTCAGCTTTGCACTTAACTATCTTGAGTAATTTTGCATCATCTGCCTATTTTGCCATCTCACTGTTAGGTCCCTTTTTCACATCATTTATTAATATGTTGAGCAGCACAGGTCTCAGGACAGATCCATTGGAGGCCCCTTTATTTACCTCTCTCCATTGTGAAAACTGACCATTTGTTCCTACCCTTCATTTCCTATCTTTTATCCAGTTACTGTTCCTTCAAAGAACCTTCCCTCTTATCCCATGACTGCTTACTTTCTGAAAGTCCACGTACACTATATCAACTGGATCACACTTGTACACATGCTTTCAAGTTAGAGACAAGCTTTTGAGCCTGTGTAACTTGAAATCTTGTCTCTTTCACCAACAGAAGTTGGTCCAATAAAAGATATTACCTCACTCACCTTGTGTCTCTAATACCCTGGGACTAATATGGCTACAACAACACTGCAAACAACATTTAGTGACCAGTCAGTTGAACATTTTTAATTTTGGAAGTACCATGTTTTGGTGTTTCCAAAATGAATTTTGCAATTCACCAAGAAATTTTGGCAAATTTTGTTTTATTCTGATGCACAATTAACCTAAATTCCAAAAATCCAAAATATCTTAAGTGAAAAAATGTGAGTTTCAACCAGCTCTACTATTCACATAGCTTTGAGTTATTCCATGCTGTCTGCAGACTCAGGAAGACAAGACTGTATTAATGCTAGTGGAAGAGAACTGACAGAGAAAGATAAACAAATTGAATAGTCAGGAGGAGTGGGAGACAGCGAATGAGAGAGATACAGGGAGAAAGAAAAAGACAAAAAAAGATTGTGTCTACACTTTAAAATGTCAGAAAAAAATGTCCGCTCGTTCTACTAGCAGTTCAGCTAAACTAGCAGTAGCACTGGTGTGAAATGGTGTTTTTCTAAAATTTCTTAAATGCAGACAAGGCCACAAAGGATACATACAGAGATGCATACAAAAGGAGGAGTGACAGAAGGGCACGTCACTGGAAAGATTGCAAAGAATGTGATACACACACAGCAGGAGTGGGGAAAAGACCGGAGAATTGGCTTTGAAGATCATAACGGTCATCTAATATTACCTCCAGAAGAAAATAGCGAAGAGCATACAGCACTCATATAATGTACATATTGGGACCTATATTTAGGAGTCAAGTTGCTGCATTTCTATTTAATTAAAATACTTAACATCTGTCCCAATAGTTAAAATCTAGCATGCCACAGAAAAACATTCTTCTTACTTTACATTTAACTAAATTGTTAATTTTATAAAAAGCAAATCAATTTCATCTAGTCTGATAGTTATATACTAAAGGTGGGTTTTAGATCAAATCCCTGCCTGTGAATATAAAGGTCATGCTGGATTTAAAGGGTTTGATGACATCCCTTTTTATTTATTTAGATATCTTATTTGATTTATCTTTCTTACTATTACTTAGCCAAACAAAAAAAGCACAAAATAATATTGCCTTCAGCTAATTAAGTGTCTTACTGATTTGTAACAGGGCTCTGAATTAAACATATTAATAGTGAATATAAATGAATGAGTTTTCTTAAAATGTTTTGGATACTCCAAGAATTCTAAAGAAATTTAAAAAACAACAACATTAATTGTGCACTGCTGTTTGTACCTTATCACTGAGAGTGGGATTAGTTTTTTTGGTTAACTGTGTTTTCACAAGTTTATCATTTTGCTAGGAGATATTAAAATGTGTTACCAATGTTTAAAAAAAACTGTTTAGTTAAGTTTATAGTTTGACAGCAAAATTGCTGTCTGCTGTTTGGAGACACTGCTATTGTCATCGCATGAATGAAGAATATATGCAGTCTATCCTTGATCACTAAGAAGTGCTATGGTAGTGGTGATGAAGGATGTATTTCTCTTCTCCGATTACTTTTGAGTTGTGTATCTTCTCTCCACCCCCAATTTTACAGCCATCCTTTTGCCAAAACTGAATCTAAAATCCAGAATGGATTCCAGCACATCTTAATATCACATTTGCATTGTGGCTTAAGCTTGGCATGCCTATCTGCAGTGGGGTGGTCACCCACTCCTGCTCTGAGGGGTTTAAAGACAGCCCTGGGAGAGGGTTGGTGCAGGGGAAAGCAGCTACTAAGGTGCTTGGGGAAGCAGCCACAGCTGGGCTATGCTCAATCAGGCCTCATAAGAGGGCGGCGGGCAAGGAGCAGTCAGACTCCCTCTAGCTTCTGAGAGAGAGGGACCTGGCTGCAGGGACCTGAGCAGAGAACCTGAGTGGAGCAGGGCTGGGGAAAGGCAGGGGAGCTCCAGCCTGGAAAGCCCCAGGCTGTGGCCAAGCAGAAGGCCAACGGGTACTGGAGGTTGCAGAGGGCAGCCCAGGGTTAGGCAAAGGCAGCAGGTCCAAACCCAGCCTTGCTGGTGATGAGTAGGCTGATACTGCAATCTGCCCAAGGGTGTGGGGGCTAGACGATGACTGGCAGTAGCCTTATACTGAGGTGAGGTGGGGATAGTGGGTGGGGATTCCCTGGGGAGGGGAGACCCCGAGACTGAGGGGTGTACAGCCAAGGGGCAGCACCCCAGATAATGGGGCACCGGGTCTGGGAGGGACATGGGGGCCAAGCAGCAGTGGGACACCGGCCTGCGGAGGGCGCTTCAGAGGCTGGATGAGCTAATTCCCAGAGACAACCAGCAGGAGGCGCCACAGGGGTGAGTCCCACATCGTTACACTGTCTTATCAGCAGATGTTTTCTCCACATGTTGCAGAAAACAAAAAAAGGATATTCCTTACATTTCTGAAACTACAGCTACTTCCAAAACAATCGAAAAAAATTATCTTCCTTTCTGTAACTGTTGTTCTTTGAGATACGTTGCACATGCCCATTCCACTGACAGTTGACAGAGATTTTTCCCTCAGCAGTGCCCACTGAGGCAGCATGAGCGCCCTCTGGTGCCTTACAGCGCTCCATGAAGGTATAAAGGGTTGCACTTCCCCCTCAGTTCCTTCTGACCTAGGAGGCACTGATAGAAAGCGGAAGCAGGGCGGGTCATGGAATAGACATGTGCAACACGTCTCAGAGAACAACAGTTACAAAAAGGCAGGTAACTGTTTTTTCACCTTTGAATGACTGCATATGTCCATTCCATTGTAGGTGACTCACAAGGAGTTCGAACTGGAGAGTAGCTCAGAGTCTACTTGAAAAGGGCTTTGTAGGACTACCGATCCAAATCAGGCACTGTCTCTCGATTGTTGAGAGATGGCACAGTGAGAGGCAAATGGATGGACCAATGACCAGGTTGCTGCCCTACAAACGTTTAGTATGAGAACATGAGCCAGAAACTCTGTGGAAGTTGCCTGAGACCTGGTTGAGTGAGCCATCACTTTATTTGGAGGTGCAGTATCAGCCAATCAGTAGCATAAATTAATATGGCTGGAAATCCAGGAAGAGATCCTTTGGGCAGGTACTTTACTCTGCCTGAAACTGAAACAAAGAGCTGAGAGCCTGATCCAGGTAAAAAACCAAAGCTTTTCTAACATCTAGAGTATGGAGCTTTTCATCCCCTTTACTCAAATGAGGCTTTGGAAAGAAAGTTGGTAAATAAATTGCTCGATTAATGTGAAATCGCAAACCACTTTAGACAGGAATTTTGTTTGAGGTCGAAGGAAACCTTGTCCCTAAAGAAGACTGTATTAGAGAGGCTCTGCTACTAAAGCTTGCAGCTCCCCTACTCTCCTGGCCAAGGTTATAGAAACCAAGGAAGTCTCCTTTATAGACCATTGTAACAGAGAACAAGATGCTAGTGACTTAGAGAAGGGATCTACCCATTTTGTCAGAACTCAATTTAAACTTGACTATGGAACTGGGATGTGAACCTGTGGGTATAATCTGTGCAAACCCTTTAGAAGTCTGATGGACACAGGGTTTGAAAAAAAACGATTGGTTATCCACAGGTGGGTGGAAAGCAGAGAGAGCTGCCAAATGGACACTTATGGAACTAAAAACTAACCTTTGTTGTTTCAAAAACAGAAGATAGTCCAAGATATGGCAAAATGGAGCTTGAGGTGGAGGGATGCCTCTTTGAATGGACCAAAGGGAGACTCTTTTCCATTTAGCAAGATATGTAGACCTAGTTGAAAGCTTACTACTGTTTAGCAGAACTTCCCACACCCCCTTAGAGCAAACTTGTTCTGAGGTTGTCAACCATGAAGTATCTACACTGTCAGGTGGAGATCCTGGGAGTTAAGATGAAGGAGGTGGCCATGGTCTTGTGAGATCACATCCACATCTCTTAGGAATAGCAGTGGAAGTCTGACCGATAGGGATAGTAGAGTTGAAAAATAACATTGACAAGGCCATGCTGGGGCTATTAAAATGAAATGAGTGGAATCTTTCTTGACTTTGGACAAGACTATGGGCAGGAGCAGAACTGGAGGGAAGGCAGATTAGGGTAAGAGCAAAGCATCTGTCAGTGAACCTGGGCTGCAACTCACTTGAGCTAACAAAAAAGTCATCTTTTTTGTTTCTTTAGTTGCAAACAAGTCCACTTGGTGAGCTCCCCATGGCTGCAAAATGAACCTAGACATACCTGGGTGAAAAGATCACTCCTGGCGACCTGCAAAACAACTTGATCAAGCGGTCTACTCTGAGCTCCCAGAAGGTAAGCAGTTCTCAGGTTGAAGGAACTGGCAAGGCAGAAATAGCAAAGGAGGACCGCCTCCTGGCATAACTTTGTCAAATGGTCTCTCCCTTGCTGGTTTACACAGAACATGGCTACTATGTTGTCTGTGAGTACTAGCAAGTTCCACTCCTTCATATGCAGAAGGAATGCCACACGAGATAAATGGATGGCCTGAAGGTTCCTGATATTTATATAGAGCCTTAGGCTCTGAGTCTGAAGGGGACCAAGTGAGCTCCCCAACCTAGATCTGATGCATTTGTGATTAGAGGGAATAATTGTTGTGGATAGGCAAAGAGACTATCTTTGCAAACATTTGCAGGTTCTACCAACTAGTCCAGTGAGGACAAGAACTGAGCCGGTACTAGAACTACCATGTCTGCATGTTGATGGGCCAGAGAGGCTAGTCAACCCTGTAGTTCTCTGAGGTACAGCATGACACATTGCACCACATAAGTGCAAGCTGCCATGTGCCCTAGAAGTTTGAGACAATTTTGAACAGTGATGACAGAGTGCACTTTTCAGTCTAAAGCAATGTCCTGAAATATCTGGAACCTCTGCTCCAACAGGAAAGCCCTGGCCTTTGTAGAATCCAGGACTGCCACAAAATCCTTTGACTGGACATCAGGACCAACTTCTTTATATTGATTAGCAGACCCAGTGCATTGAAAGTGGACTGAATAGTGTCTATGCTGGAGATAAGAGATAATCTTATCAACTGTCTTATCTGAAAAGAGCAAGGGACCTTCAAATGGGAGGTCTTGAATGGTTTGTTGCACCTTTGAGGGAAGACCTGATGACTGCAATCTATATGAACACTGCATACTGATGGTGCGGAAGCCAAAGATCAAGCTGCAGAGTCTGCAGCATCGCTTGCAAGTGAACTTCATTTCACACCAGCTAACTCCTGCTTTACCTCATCAAGGAGCTTGTCTTTGAATTTCAGGATATTATCTCACAGGTTTAAATCTTATCTCAGCAGAGTCTGCTGGTTCATAATCCCAAGCTGTAAACCTCCTGTGGAATAAAGCTGAAGGGAAGTGGTTATAGAAGTGCTCAATCCCTGTGAATCCCTTCTTTCCACCCTTTTAGCAGTGGGAGGCAGGGAAGATGGGTTTGCCATAAAACTTTGACAGGTTCCAGGATAGGCTCATTAATAGGGTGAGCAACCCTAGGGAGCCTCCTGCAGAGGCTAAAATGTCCATGAGCCTGTGTAACCTTTCTTGCACCTCTTTTGGTTGGATAGCCAGAGCTGCAGTCACCTTCCTCAACAAGTCTTGATATGAACCCTGACATCATCAGGAGGGGAAGAAGTAGACTTAGTTACTAATGCCCCATCAGGAGAAGAAGATGAAGAGGCTAAGGGATGTTGAGGCGGTCCTCCCTCCAGCTCATCCACAGGAAAGTCCTGAGTGCATGGTTCCCTCTGCATAGTACCAATCCCGGTACCAGGAGAGGGAAGACGGTGACCTTACTGTAGACGCTCCCAGTGCCTACCTGACACAGAAGAGCAGGAAGGAAGGGAGTGGAGAACCTCTAGGATGTGGAGGGAAGCCCAAGGGATCCAAAAGGGCCACTGATATGGAGGCAGGACCCAGCTATGTGCAGGTCATTGGTAATTGAAGTGCTAAGGCTGTGGCTGGTACCATGGTGGGCATGTTCATGTCGAGACGCATATGATCTGATCTGCGTCTATTGAGGAGTTTGCTTCCTGAGGCCATGGTGGAGTTGAGACTGTCAGTATCAGGGAGACCGGTTCCAAGTCTGGAGATGTGGGTACTGGTGAGATCATTGCTGGCTTCCCTCTACATGAAATCTATGGAAAGGAGCTGCAACTGTAGAAGTTACCAGTACTGAACAGTATACTGGGGTTGGAGCCAGGACTGTGGAAGCATGCATTTCTTCCAATCCCAGCACTGAGTGAGATTCCTGAACAGCAGGGGAACCTGGTATCGACAGGTTAAGCAACTCTCTGGCTGCCGCCAAAGTCTCAGGTGCAAACTGCACTGGAAAGGGCTCCTGAGTCTGACGTACTGAAAGGTGTACTGATCCCTCAGGGATTGGTCTCAATGGACCCTTCTTGGGCTCTGGAGTCAGCACTCCATCCTGGCTTATTGACTGTCTGGGGGTGCCTCTTCTTTGAGTGCACCTCCAAGTCCTAACCTTGGCTTGGTGCCTTCACTGTAGACTTCAAAGGCCCCGTTACTTAGTGTTTGGAAACCTTATGTTTTTTCTTCTTAGGTACCTGTAACTAGACTCTGCCTCTGGTCTCAGAACAGGGCGAGCACCTCTAGCTGAAATGGACATGCTCAGTATCCGTTCTGAGCAGGAAGGTTCCCATGGTGGATGAAGTGCAAACTGCATAAGTACTTGAGTCTTGCAGCCCTGTCCTTTTTCTGATCAAGGTTTGAATCCCCTACAAATGTTACATTTGTCACTCACATGCGCTTTTCCCAGACACTTAAGGAACCTGGAGGTGTGGGTCACTCACAGGCATAGATTTGTTACGAGTGACAGGCCTTGAAGCCAGGAAAATAAGGTGTTTAGTCTAGTACAGCCTGGTACCCAACTGGAAACTGTTAATCCCTATTATAGAAAATTACTATCCTAAACTTATTCTTATATCTAAATCTATACAAATACATTACATTAGACTAAAAACTAACTCTACAGGTACTACTGAAGTAAGACTTGCAGATGCAAAGATTGGAGCTCCAATAATCATCACTGGTGGAAGGAAGGAACTGAGGGGCATCAGGGGCACCGGAGGAGGCTCACACTGCCCCAACAAGTACTGCTGAGGAAAAAAATCTCTGACAACTGTGCATGAGGCGTGTACATACCTACAGAGGAATGGACATGTGCAATGTACTTGACTCAAAGAAAAAAGCTTTGTTACTTTCACATGTATAGTTAGGGTACCTATCAATTTCATGGCCATGAAAAATGTGCCACGGACCGTGAAATAAGCCCTTCACTTTGAAATCCAATCTCCCCTTGTTCCTAGGAGCGCCTCAGCAAAGGGGGCTCCTAGCTCCAGATGGGCTGGGGAGGGACAGGACTTGTCCATCCCCTGTGCAGCCGCTCTGTGGCAGCGGGGAAACCAGACCCACCTCCGGATGTCCCCATCCCCCTGCTGCAGGATGCTCTGGAATTGGACAGCAGCCCCAGAGGTTCCTGCAGCTAGAGGAGACTTGTGGAAGTGGGTCCGATCTTCCCCCTGCTGCTGGGAGTGCCCAGTAAGGGGGCTCCAGCTGGCCTGGGAAGGGACAGGACTTGTCCATCCCCTGTACAGCTGCTCAGGGATGAGGGGGAGACCAGACCCACCTCTGGGTGCCTTCCCCCGCTGCAGGACACTCTGGGACTGGGCAACAACCCCCAGAGGTTCCTGCAGCTGGAGGCGGCTTGTGGGAATTGGATCTGATCTCCCCTGTGCTGCTGGGAATTCCCCACCAAAGGGAGCTCCTAGCTCTGGCTGGACTGGAGGTGGGACAGGACTTGCTCCTTCCCTGCAGGGCTGCTCTTGGGTATCTCTCCTGGCTGCGGATAGCTCTGCACCCCTTCCTCCCCACTCACTTCCTGTCCCCCTCCCTTTGCAGCTGCATGGGGAGGGGACATTGTACAGGGAACTCCCCCTCCCACCCCCAGCTGCAGGAGGTTGCTGCCTTCAGAGTCCAGCTCTGAAGTCAGCACAGAAATGAGGGTGACAATCCTCCTACAACAGGTTTGTGACCCCCAACCCCACAATCCCCTTTTGGGTCAGGACCCCCACGGATACAATACCGTGAAATTTCAGATTTAAATATCTGAAAACGTGAAATTTACCAATTTTCAAATCCTATGGCCGTGAAATTGACCATAATGGACAATGAATTTGGTAGGGCCCTATGTATAGTGTTACAGAGTCCAAATGTAGCTTGACTTCTGTTTGTCTTTAAAGATGAGTAAAGAATGAGTACTCATTCCTAGGGAAGTGTTCCCTGTTAATCAGGAAAAAAGCGGAAAGACAAATGTTAGTACAACACTATATTGTGAAGCTAAAACAGATAAAAGGTCATTATTAATTCTAGTGTATCTAATATCTAATGCATTCTTAAATTTTATATATCAATATTCTTAGTACATACAAAATAGTTCAAATTGAAGTATGTTTACTTTCATCAATGCACATTAATAATAATTTTTCTCTCACCTGTACAATATCCCTTTCTGCATATTTTCCTCTTGAGGAGACTCTGACTACATCACCATCCAATTCTTCCATAGCTTAAAAAAAAAAAAAAAAGGTACTTTATCCACTTGCCATTTCAGCCACCCAACAAAACTATGTTATCAAAAAGAAATTTTAGTTTCTTCTGAACCCAGAGCAACAAAAAGCCTTTCTTTCTATTAATTCAAGGCATCTCTTAAGATCCTCCTTTATACAAAATGTATAAGGTACAACAGTTAATTTGCACCCTCCTACCATTCACAGAACAATGTTTCTTGGTATTTATAGTTTTATTTACTACTTTAGTGCAAAATAAACCCTGGTATGGAAAGCCAGTACAAAACTTTTTGGATCATTTAACTCCTACCGTTCTCTAGAGCTGTAGTCTATAAACGGGAGAAGCAGTAACATGGAAACAGCACTGTAGCCCTATTCCCAGATTTGAGTGTAGAACTCTCTTCTAACTCCCATTCCTTCAGTTAACTGAACTTTATCGGTAAAATAAATTTCACAAACGATTCTCTATTTCTCTCCCAGGTAAAGAAATCTTTTTCCTTAGCCTTTGACATCTTTTGGTAAGGCATGAGGCAGAAGTGATTCAAACTTGCATCTGAAAATATAATGACTGTCACTGTCTAGTAGTAACAAACTTTTGAAGATTATGATAGTAAATTGATCATGTAACTTTAGGTAAGGAAATTGTTCAGTGTTTACATAATTTTTTTTTAATTTGACAGGGCATAACTGATTTGCAGGTGAATATCTACAGCACATTAATAAACACTCATACCCCATATGTATAGAACTAGAAAAACTAAAGTGATTTTCTATTCTAAAAAGTGACTAAAAATGAAACCACACTCTTATGGTGTCTCAATGATTTTGAGAGTGAATGTGCTTAGTTTACAAGTAATTTTTTTTTCTCCCCATGAACCTAACCTGGAATATAAATAGAAGTTTGATTTTTTTTTTCTTTCTTGTGCATAAGAACCAGTAATAAGAGTTCTGCAGGTCAAAATCTGCTCTAAGTGACACCTGTGCAAATCCACTGCCTCTGATTCCTCAGACATTCATTTTTTCCTTTTTGATTTTTTTCCATCAGTTTCACTACTGAGGCTATCACTGCTGTATATATCACCTGAAGCTTAGCTAATAAAAAAACTGAAGTAAAAATACCATAAGTGATTAGATCCTTTTTGTAAATGATTTTATTCTGTGCTGGGTCATAGTACTAAAGTCTAGGAAGATTAGAAGTTTTTTGCCTTCAACCATAAGTTACTTTTTTTTGTAAACTATTTCCAGAAGACATCAGAAAGTGTGATCTTTGTGTTACCCACTGAATTGAGCTCCAAGTTAGAGTTTTGTGGTATCACATCTATTCTATGTAGATGGATTGAAAACTGATTCAAAGCTAATTGTACAAGTGTTATTTTTAATGAGATGCACTATATTCTGAAGTCTTTAAAATGCTCAACTTTCTGGCTATAATTTGGTTTGCAAGTTGTTCTATCTAGAACTGGTTGAAAGGAAATGTCCTATTCTTCAAACCTGAAATGTCTTACAGAAGCAAGTCCAGTTCAATGAACTTTTGATCATTCACAGACAGTGTTCTGTTGGACCTTGCAAAGTTCCCTGCCAACTCACCTAGTGGGTTGCTGGGGCCCGTAGGCTTCTAGAAGCTCCAGGACAAGCCTACCATGTAGACTGCTCTGGGACTGGGGACCTAGCAACAAAGCAGCCCCACCATGCAGACTTCCCCAAGACCAGGGAACCTGGGCTTCCAGGGTCTGTGGCTCTGGGGCAGGCCTACCCTGTGGACTACCCCACGGCTTCCAGGGTCTGCAGCTCCACAATATGGACTGCCCTGGGACCAAGGATTCCCAGCTACCAGGGTCTGTGGTAACCTTACCAGGGTCTGTGATAGCCTCACCACATGGACTTCTGTGGCGCTGGAAGCCTGGAAACCCTAGAGGCTCTTGGCCTCCAGGCCTCTGGCTGCTGAGCTGGGATGTCCTAGGGTGGGCTCCCAGGATCTGTGGCAGCCCTGCCATGTGGACTGCCCTGGACTCAAGACTTACAGATGCCTGGGCTAGCTGGCTCCCTGTACTGCTCAAATCCCAAGTGGGCAGCCTAGGGAGCCAGCTGGCCGAGGTGTCTGGAAGGCTTGTGATCTGCAGCCTGGGCAGTCTGTATGGTGTGTCTGCCCCAGAGCCATAGACTGGGAGCCCAGCAGCTACTGACTGAAATTGACATTCTTGTAAGTGCCATTGCTGATGATAATGGTGAAACTGACAGTGTCAATCTCAGTCAGAGCTGCTAGTCTTAGGGGACATATTTTGTTTGGGAAACACCATGTGCTGGTGTTTCCAGTGTTTTTTTGGGATTTCTGGTTCATGATAAATTTTGAAAAATTTTGATTTTGGTCTGATTTGAAATTAATCCCATCTCTGAAATATCAATTTCTCACTAACTAGAAAACCCAAGTTTTGGACAGCTCTAGTTCTATCCTCTGATCAGCCCACATCATTGGACTATCATTTTTAACTCATAGCTGTACATTTTATTTAAGTTTGAGGGTTCAGTTTGAGAGAACTGCCTGTAGTTCTCTAACTGATGATTCCCAAGTTCTTTTCTGGGGAGAAAATGCTCTGGAGATTCATTTTCTGGCTAGTTAAAAGCAGAAGATTTATAGGAGTCTCTTGTTTTCCACTCTCCCCCTCCCGCATGTTTAGGCACTCTGAATGAAGACAAATACTTAGTTTCCTCCAGTTCAGGACAGAAAGATGCTCCCTCTCCTAGCAGAATAGCCTCTCAGTGCTCTACTACAATACATCCTCCTTTTTAAGTTGGTCCAACCCCCAGCCCCACCGAATATCAGAAAGCCCTTTTCAAGATTCATAGCAAATTTTGCATTAGTGATTAAGAGAAAATATAAAAATGTGTAATGTTTCCTGTTAGTTCACGTGGACAATCAGGTATTCATCATTGCCATATGTTTAATAAGGTGCATGGGGACTGCAACTTCTGGGACTGGCACGCAGGAAAAAAATGGATTTGTTTAATTCTGGACACTTAGTTTGGGTGAAACTTGATAGTATGTATCTTATCCTGCTGATCCCTACTTTTTTGGTCTTGTCTTATTCATGGTGATCTTTTCTGTTGTTTCATTACTGGATCTGAGTCCTAGTTTTTTTGTTTGTTTTTTTTTTCCCCCCTTTCTCAGGTATAAGACAACCTCTAATTGAAAGGTTGAGGACAAAATCTCCTATGGGCAGGTTATTTCATTATTGGCCACTTCAGGGTTTCTTGCACCTTTCACTAATGCATCTGGTACTGGTTACAATTTAAGATAGAATATGGCACTAACTGGACCATTGGACTGATCCAGTAGGGCCATTACTTTGATCCTAATACAGACAATTATAAGTACATGAACTGCAAGTTCTATTCTCTATTAGTGATGTTCACTTTTTAACCTTGCCATACTTTTTATGTATTGAGATACTGCAAGTATGGCTTCTTTTTGCTTGAAGACAAATGAAAACATATCCATTTTATACAAATACGGGCAGGCATGGAAGGAGTAGGCTGTTTTAACAGATAAATGTTGGTAAATGTCAATTTCATCATCACACACACACACCAACCAAATAAAAATAATACTTCCATGGATGATCAAAATTTACAGATAGGTAAAGAAAAATGTTGCTTGAGAACATATTAAGATTTGATTTAAGGAGATTTACTTTGCATATTTTGATATCTCATATTGACAATTTGTGTTTTAATGGTTATAAAGCTTTAACTTTTTGAATCTCAACATCTACTGTCATTGAATAATTATTGCCTGACCGCAACCATTTGTCTGACCATACTCTAATTTACTGCAAGTATGAAAATTCAAATAGTTAAAACAAGGGAAAAAAATGCATAAACCCCATAATTCTATGTAACAGTGAAAATAAAATGCTTAAAAACAAACATTGATATTACCTGTTAAAATTATACAAAAAAGTAACAATCGAGTTCTGCCAAGCCTAAATATAGGTCAACATTTTGTGGAGCTACAATTGCAACCTCAGAGCTGCAGTAGTAACTGTAGCCCCCGTTCTTCACCTCTCTAAGGGGTCAAAGGATGATGTTCAATAGGTCTCATGTCTGTAGACCAATTGGACACTTCTTGCTCTTCCCCTGCCAGCTCTGTGTTGAAGTGCTGATATCTGCCATAGAATATAGCTTTGTAGAATGCTGGAGGAGTGCAGGCCCACTCAGGTGGCCTCTCTACAGCTCGGATGTTGTTTTGGGTGCATTTGGGGTTTTCTGTACCTGTCTGGGGTTTGATGGTCAGGATTCTGCTCTAAAGTTTGGAAGAATTTTAAAATAATTTTGGTACTTTTTTGTTCACATTATACTATTCTTCCAACACTGTTGCTAAACGATGCTAGTGCCAAATCAAGAGACAATAGCCACAACATTTATTATATGAAAATTAAATGTAATCTAGGTAATATCTTAGATTTACTCAAAGTTCTTTTGTTTATTTGGGTACTGCAGTTAGAAGGATCAGGCATACAGTCAATACTACCAGTAATCTGAAACTGCACAAATAAGAAAGTATCTGTTCAGCAAAACTTCTTGAGCATATCCTACCCCCTTCTCTGCTTTTCTCTTTTTACATAACAGCTTGTGGAGCATTATAAATGAAGAGCCCACATATGGTTTTGTGAACTGAACAGGTGTCCTTAGGGGCAAAATAACTCCACATGCAGGCTTGTAAGCATGTAATCATTAAGTCAGCTGGAAACTTCAACATTGCTCATAGCTTGTTCCATATTATGCTGTTCTTTAAAAAGCGCAAAATTTATTTGAAGAGCCATATATTATTGAAATATAAGGGCTAAGCAATTTAGAAAAAACATTGATACCAGAACACTTACCATCAAACTCTGCTGGTCCAACTCCTACTATAATTATTGACATTGGAAGCTTTGATGCCTTCAAAACAGGAAGAAAACAGATTTAATACACAGTATAATCTGCAAATATTATGCTGGACTTGAAAGATAATTGGATTAAAAACATGTACAGCTCCTTATATTGTGAGGAGGAAAGGAAAAAATACCCAAGAAAAATACATGTAAGTTGTCTGCTTTAAGTTATATAAACATCTTGGATGAAGCTAGTATGAAAGTTGATCATTTTGTTCTTTTGAGTTTTGGTTTGTTATTTCCCCATAATTTGTCTTTTTATGATACATATAAAATAAAAAATATGATTAAATGCAACAAACTATTAAGGCACAATAATATCAAGTGCACAACTAAAATTCCTATAGCAGTTTATTAATCAATGCAAATAAGAGTTGCAAATGTGCATCCAGTGGCAGAACCTGATGCTTAATTAACACACATTAAAGTACACAGAATTTCAAGATACCATATATCTGTCTGGAAGCAACTAACTTCATTTTCTTTGCACAGGTGCTATTTCTATTCTTGGAGCCTCTCAGAAATAAGACTTTACATTTCTTCCATAAAAGAAATATTAATTAAAATTATTTAGCCAGGAGACTGAGAAAAAAGAAAATAGGATGAGTAACATAAAATAAAATTGTGAAAGGTAAATCTTTTAAAAAGAAAAGATACTTCAAGATTTTTATTCTATAAAATCAGATAGATGATATACAGCTTTATGTGAATAAAATATTTGTAAATTCACAAAGGCAATGTCATAAATATTTTAGGTTTCCTTTCCCTGATGGCAGCACAAAACATCTGCAAGTTTAAGGACATGTTCTGTAACTAGCTGCCTGGAGCACGAAGACAACTAAAATCCATCAAGCAAATGTCAGAACTGACAATTGTTCCTTACTGGGACATACTGCTAAACTTTGAAATCTTTAAAGTCATTCTAAACAGAACCTGTATATTGGCCAAATCATACATGTAAAATTTCACTTAATAGCAATTGTAAGGAAGCAAGTTGTTTTTGAAACACACATACTTTTCTTTTTATATATACCATCACTATTTGTCACTTTTGATATTTTATAATGCTGTCCATGAGCTAATTTACTTAAGCAAGAAAATATGACAGACAAATTTAATACTAACACAGCAGACAACTCTTGAAAACAGTCAAATTTGCCTTAAATTACTCCCTCTGAAATGGACTTTTTTAATAATATAGATCATGTCAGATGAAATTATACCTAATATGGTATACAGTTAAGATACCAGGAAATGACTGCAAGTGTAATTATAAAATGTAATCCAGGTAGTTAATCTTCTGGTTATAGTATCTTGTATTAGGAATATATATGTAAAAAGTATAACAAAGTAATTTCAGGGTAATAAGTATATCAGCCCAGTAGTTAACTGTAGCTAACAAAAATATGATTGCAGTGTAATTAAATTGTAACTGCAGTATACATTCAGTATATACAATACTGCTTTCACTGCAGTGTAACTATAGTTAATGTATTATAAAATGTATTCAGATATTTAATAAATAAAATACCCTACAATTTTTATTACAATCTTGAATATAAATTACTTTCATGGACTCTGTCTGGTATACACAAAGCAGTATACAGTACTACAAGATGCTACATGTATGAATCCTGTAAGAGGGGGAAGTGAAGTTTATGAATGCAACCTTACCATTAAGCACTTATTCAGGAGATGTCAATGTTGCAACTTTTAACACTACATTAATATAGTTTTTCCATCAAAGCCGAGTGCATGTGACATACCAGTAATGAGAGATTATGCTCAGTGCCTGAAAACATCATTTATACATAAACCACTAAAAATATATTCTGCTTGAACTTTACATAGATCAGACTTCATGAACTTCATTGTCTTATTACACCAAGAAACAGATTTTTTTAGTAATTAATTAAAAAAGCGTTATCTTATAGCAATTCATTTTCAGTATATTTTTGTCAAGGTGACAAATGGATTAAATAAATGTAATACAATTTTAATCTCAAGAATCCAGGCAGAAAAATTAACATAGCTCCATAAAAATAAAAAGTATAGATATTGCCAACATTTCACTTACTACAAGTTAAAGATACAGCTATTTAGCTGTATTTCCACAACCGTGCAAAGCAGTTTTATTATTGTAGACTTTGTTTTAACATAAAACATGTTTTGACTGGAACTATTAATTACTGAAACAAAATAACTGTTTTAGTCATTTTAGGGAGTAGTGACAGCTGAGCTGGGTTTGGTGGTTTGTTCGGATTTTTTTAACCTGGATGGATGCCCAGCTTGGTGTTAGGATGGACCAAAGGTCATTCCTCTAGCTCTACGAAGCCCTTTTATTGGTTGGGAGGGAGGGAAGAAGCTGTGCTCCCAACCTTTAGGCTGAGCTGGAAAAGGAGCAAAAAACCATTTGAACTTTCCTCTTTCTGCAGTAACATTCTTTGCAAGCATTCTGTTTGCTCATTCACCTGCACACACTGCCCAATATGAGGTGAAAATGGAGCAGCTATGACAGGGTGGGCTTTGGCTGCAGGCAGGAGTGCTCTATCCCCACCATTAACCCCCACCTTTACAGGTGTAAGCTGTCATTCATTCCCTGCAGTTTTACCTCAAAGGGGAAGAAACTGTGGGCACAAACTGGTAAACCATCTTCTTCCCCTCCTTCCAATCCCTCCATCAATATGATCAGTTTTCAAGTACTCCTATCAGACAGCTGAATAAAGCATTTAGGGATATGCTCATGGAGTTGTCCAGAGAACAAATCAATGTGGTTTTGGGACTGTTTAGTACTTTCACACCCTTGTTTTCTGCTTTCCAAGTTGGCAAGCCTCCATTTCCAGAGGAGCGGGAGAAAAAGGGGGTTCAGGGAGACTTCATAGGGGGAGGGCTAAGTTCCTTCTATGCTGCGCAGCCACGTGGCCACGCAGCAGGCTATCAAGGGCAGGGAGGTGCCTCTCCCCCGGCCCTGCAACCAAAGCTGCTGCGGCCAGCACCTCTCCCCAGCGGGAGGCGCCTCTCCCCTTGCGGCCAGAGAAGGCTGTGGGGAGTCCTCTCTCCCTGATGCAGCCCTGGGGAAGCCTACGCCCCTCCATTCCTGGCCCCACCTCAGAGCCTTCAATCTTGCACCCCAACCCTCTGTCCCAGCCCTGAACCCCCTCCAAACCTCTCATTCCCACTCCTGCCACGCATAGGACAGTTTCCTGTTCCGTAACTGGTGTTCTTCGAGATGTGTTGCTCATGTTTATTTCACAAGAGGTGTACGTGCTCGCCATGTGCACTGGTGCCGGAAGTTTTTCTCTCAGCAGTACCCGTAGGGGGAGTGCTGCTGCGACCCCTGGAGTGCCGCTACTATGTTGCTCTATAAGGGGAGCCACGCACTCCCCCGACCCTCAATTCCTTCTTGCCTGACCAACTCCAACCGCGGGGAAGGAGTGCAGGATGTGGAATAGACATGAGCAACACATCTCGAAGAATGCCAGTTACAGAACAGGTAACTATCCTTTCTTCTTCGAGCGCTTACTTATACGTATTCCACAGTAGATGATTACAAGCGATGTGTGATGGAGGTGGGTAGGAGTTTATGGATTCCCTGGCTGGAGCACAGCCCTACCGAAAATGGCATCATCCCTGGCGTGGGAGACGATAGCATAGTGCAACGTGAACGTGTGTACTGAGGACCAGGTAGCGGCCCTACAGATGTCCTGGATAGGGACATGGGCCACAAAGGCAGCTGACGAGGCCTGAGCTCTTGTTGAGTGCACCCTCATGATAGGTGGTGCAGGAACCCTTGCTAGGTCGTAGCATGTCCGGATGCACGATGTGATCCACCGAAACAGTCTCTGGGTGGAGATCGGTTGGCCCTTCATGCGCTCTGCCGAGGCAACAAAGAGTTGCGAAGACCTACGGAATGGTTTAGTCCACTCCAGATAAAAGGCAAGCGCCCTGTGCACATCGAGAGTATGGAGGTGGCATTCCTCGTTAAAAGCGTGCGGCTTAGGGCAGAAGACAGGTAGGAAGATGTCCTTGGGGAGGAATGCAGGGTGTGGGCGGAGCTGAACCTTGTCTTTGTGAAAGACTGTATAAGGGGGGGGTCGCAGGTCAGGGCCCTAAGCTCTGAGACCCGCCGGGCTGACGTGATGGCCACAAGGAAGGCTACCTTCCAGGAACGGTGAGACAGCACCAAGTGTGGTGCAAGGATCTAGCACCAAGTTTAGATCCCACTGAGGGACAGCCGTTCTAGCATAAGGGAAGGACAGGTCTAGCCCTTTGAGGAAACACCCAGTGATGGAATAGGAGAAAACCGAGCAGCCCTGGACTGGCGGATGGAATGCCGAAATAGCCGCCAGATGCACCCTGACAGAGGAAGGGGCCAGGCCTTGAGTTCGAAGGGAAAGAAGATACTCAAGGATAAGCTGGAGTGGGGCAGATGTTGGGGAAACACCCCGCTCACCCACCCACCTGGAGAACCTGGACCATTTTGCCAGTTAGGTCTGGCGCGTGGATGGCTTCCTACTTTCGAGGAGGACACACCTGACCCTCTCCGAACACCCTCTCTCCTTCGCATTTAGCCACTGATCAGCCAGGTTGTCAGATGGAGAGCATCCAGATTGGGGTGGAGAAGGCGGCCCTGGTCCTGGGAGAGGAGGTCCTGGCAGAGCGGCAACAGCTGGGGAGGGGCCACAAGTAAGCCTAGGAGGGTCCCGTACCAATGCTGCCGGGACCAAGCTGGGGTGATTAGGAGGACACATGCTTTGTCCGTTTTTACTTTCTCCAGGACCTTGTCAATGAGGGGAAACAAGGGAAAAGTGTAAAGAAGTTGGCCCGACCATGACATGAGGAAGGCATCAGAGATCACGTTCCTCCCTACTCTCCCCCAGAACAGAACCTGTGGCAATGGCAGTTCTGCCTGGTCGCAAACAGGTCTACTTGGGGAGAGCCCCACGCTCGGAAGAGCTGGTGAGTGACCTCCGAGTGGAGCGATCACTTGTGTTGGGTGGAGAAAACCCTGCTCAGGTATCGGCCTGTGTGTTGATGCCCGGCAGGTGGAAGGCCTTCAGGGAGATGTCGTGGGCTATACAAAACTCCCAGAGGTTGAGGGCTTTCAGGCAGAGGGCCAAGGACTGCGTTCTGCCTTGCCTGTTGATGTAAATCATTGCAGTGGTGTTGTCCATGAGTACTCTGACCACCTTGCCACGCAACTGTGAGCTGAACGCCACGCAGGCTAATCGTATCGCCCTGAGCTCCCTGACGTTTATGTGAAGAGATAGCTCCTTGGCTGACCACATCCCTTGGGTCTGAGAGTTCCCTAGACGCGTTGGACACTAGGTCTAGTGACGGGGTGGGGTCCTGGAAGGGAATTCCCTGGAGCATATTGTCTGGGCAGGACCACCATTGAAGCGTGGCAATCACCCGTGCCGGTACCGAGAGGACCTTGTCTAATTTGTCCCAGGCCTGGGAGAACTCGGACACCAACCAGAGTTGGAGAGGCCTCATCTGAAGCCTGGCGTGGCAGACCACGTATGTGCACTCCACTATGTGGCCCAGGAGCTGTAGGCATGCCCTGGCCGTGGTAACAGGAAACTCTGTGACCGAGTCTATAAGCCCCCTCAGGGTCAGGAACCTGTCCATGGTAAGGGAGGCTGTGGCCTTGGAGGCATCCAGGAGAGTTCTATGCACTGCACTGGGACCAATGTCGACTTGGCCTCGTTTACTAGGAGGCCCAGTTTGACACACATGGCCAAGAGCAGGTCCACATGGATCTGAACCTGGGATCGGGAGGTGCCGTTGAGCAGCCAGTAGTCGGGGTAGGGGAATATTTGTACCCCTCGACATCTGCGGTAGGCCGCCACTACTGCCATACACTTTGTGAATACCCTGGGCTCAGTGGACAGGCCAAAAGGAAGGACCGCAAACTGGTAGTGGTCCTGTCCCACTAGGAAATGGAGTCTGTGCCTCTCCAATATGCAGATATGGAAGTAAGCGTCCTGGAAGGTCCAGGGCCACATACCAATTGCCAGGGTCCAGGGAGGGTATGATACATGCCAAGGAGACCATGCGGAGCCGGCATTTTGCCACGAACTGATTGAGGCCTCACAGATCCAGGATGGGCCTGAGTCCCCATTTCGTCTTGGGGATCAGGAAGTAACGGGAGTAGAACCTTTTCCCCCAGAATTCCCACTGAACCTCCTCCACGGCTCCCAAGCTGAGGAGCTGACCCACTTCCTGCCGCAGCAGGGGTAGATGTAACAGGTCCCCACTGCTGACTGAGGGAGGGAGGGTGGGGGTGAGACAAACTGTAGCATATAACCCTGGGAAATGGTGCTGAGGACCCATTGGTCCAATGTTATTCGGGACCATTCTGGAAGGAATGCAGACAAGCAGTTGCTGAAACCCAACTTTATTGGTGGGAGGGTCCTTTCGGAGTTACCGGGGTACCCTCCCGCAACCAGTCAAAACCACCTCTTGCCCTGCTGCTTGCCCCTGGAGGGCCCAGGCTGATGTATGCGCAATTCAAGAATTTCTTCTCTTCATGTCCTTTTTTTCTTGATTAATTTTGTTCTTAACATCTCGATTTTGTGCAGAGTGCTCATACCTACCCTCTTTTTACCCTCTACTTTTGATATTGGTTTTGCACCCTCCTGACTATTCTAGTCAGCCTGTCTGAGGTGATTGGCCCCCCTTCTAGTGAGGTGGAAGCCATCCAACCCCCTTCTCCCTATAAAAGGTGGACCAATGTTCCACAAAACCAAAACCTTCTAGACTACACCACTTACCTAACTAGTGGCTCCAGAATCTTCTGCTTTCCATCACGAGACAGGTCATAGTCGATGTCACCTTCTTTGGGGCATATTCACACCATCATATAAAAGTCACATAAAAATCCAGATGTTCTCCTTACTTGAGTTCTGGTATCTGTACTGAGGACCAGCCTCTCTGAACCTGACATCAGGTAGCTCTTTAATAATATTTAGAATGAATTTACCAAAAGATTCTAGTACTGGATCTGGACCAAGATCTTTATATATTGATTTACTTCAGTTGCTGGCTCGAAGTGAAACCATAACTTTGCCGAGTGTCCGCTTATGAGATCAACTTGCCCCGGAATGGAGTCAAATATTTTATCTTGGTAGAGGTGTGCTAATGTTTGGTAAATGAGACCATATTCTTCTCTCTCTTTTCTGAAATAGATATGGTCTTGGATATAACTTACATACTGGAGTTCTTTGAAGACTGTAATTGACCCTTCCAAAGCCATGTTTCTGAATGATTTAACAGTGGCTACTGAGCCCTGGACATAATGAGAAGGTCATCCTGACAAGAGTAGATATATATCTTTCACTTGAAGCGAGGGATGATATAGCATTTGTTAATACCCATATTGAAATGTGTCAAAAATATTTTGTATTAAAAATGTTTCTTATGCTAGCAGAATCTAAAGTATTTTTGGATGATGACTCTTCCTGATCATATGTTCAGTAGATCTCCAGGAGATTTATTTTCATATTCTGAAGCTTTGGGAAGATGATGCTGTAATGACGGATTTCAGTATAGTAGAACCTCAGAGTTACAAACATCAGAGTTACAAACTGACTCGTCAACCATACACCTCATTTGGAGCTGGAACTATGCAATCAGGCAGCAGCAGAGAGACCTCCCCTCCCACCCCCAAAAAGCAAATACAGTATACTACTGCATTAAAAGTAAACTATTAAAAAAACAAAGGGAAAGTTTAAAAAAAATGTAACAAGGTTAGGAAACTGTTTCTGTGTTTGTTTCATTTAAATTAAGATGGTTAAAGCAGCATTTTTCTTTTGCATAGTAAAGTTTCAAAGCTGCATTAAGTCATTCAGTTGTAAACTTTTGACATAACAACCATAACAATAAGAGTTACGAACATTTCAGAGTTATGAACAGTCTCCATTTCTGAGGTATTCATAACTCTGAAATTCTACTGTATTTCCACCTGGAATATTGATCTCTGTATGGATTTGCTGAATGGGTTGCATGCCACATTTCTCTTTGCCAGACAAAGAATCTTGTACCCTCTACAAAATTTTGGCTCTCCAAAAAACTGGTTCCTATTAGTCCAGTATGTAGGAGATGGTCTATAGCACCCTTCATCTTCTGATGCTTCGAAGGTTCTCATAGTGTTGATTTATTTAATTGTGAGTAAAGGATGAACTTGTCCCTAGGAGAACAAGCGAGTTATATTGAATATCCTTCCTCGTTTATCTCAAGTATTTGTTTTCTGAGGTTGCTCACTCCCAGATGAAGGCCCACCCTGAAGTCTTTGGGGGGGGGGGGGAGAGAAGGGGCTGGGCAGGGGGATCTTCCCAGTCTTGGAAAACCCCAAAACAAGAGATGCTTTTGGGCGTGGATGTTTTTTCCAGAGAATCCCATCCTTTCCAACTCTCAGGAAAGGCAGCAATGTACAACTTCTGTGTAATCTATGCTGGAACCTGGAGGAACAGGGGGGTCAAATGGAACACCTAAGATACGGTACTTTGGAGATTCTCTCACTGGAAGGAGTGGGGGATTAATTCGTTCTCTAAAGCCTCAGTGACAACTTTGTTTCAGTACTCCCCCAAAAGTTTATCAACAAAATATTTGGAAGGATAATCAGATGTTAGACAGCAATTCCACTTTTGTCACAACCCAGTGGCCCCCTTCCCTGGGGAGGCAGATCAGCATTGTATATTGCTAATGCTGTTGCAAGCATCACAAGGCATTTTGGGAAGGATTAAAGGTACGAGTGTGGAGCGGAAGATTCCTTTGCAGGTTGCGAGAGGCCAAAGCGGGAGGAAGGGAGAAGAGAACAGGTTAACTCAATGCTTAAGCTCTCAGTTCAGCCCGAAGATAAGATGCGGGCTCCAGTCCAAGGTCACAGCGCTCAAACAGACTCTGTGTAGCCACATCTGCTTCTTACCCAACCCCCGCCAACCATGGGAAAAGGGGGGTCAGCTGGGCAGGGGATTGCAAAACTGGTGAGACAGTGAAGGCCAGTGAGGGCGAAAATAGAGTTCCGCGTCCCTGAAGCTGGTGTGTTTTGGGACGCCGCAGAAAGCTGGTTTGGACTGGTACAAAGAGCAAGGGGGACAGAGGTCCCTGAATGAAACTTCCCCAAAAGACCCCAGGACTTAAAACCCTCCTGAGAGCTGAAGCAAATCAGAGATCAACAGCGGACCCTGGATGACCTATGCACAGGACAGAACTCCCGTCCACCTCTTCCCCCACTTCTTCGTACATTACACCCAGGCTTCGCCAGCCCTGGGTAGTGCGTGTGTGAGTATGAAAATGGGTTAGGGCTTGGGGCACTAATGCTTTCTTCCTTCCTCTGAGTGATGTGGGGAACCCCCAGCACTCTCCATTGTTATTTTATTAATAGGCTTTACAATTCAGTCACTTGGTGTGCTCCGTCATCTCCTCCCCTATCGATTCTCTGGCCTCAGCCTGATCACATGACACCTTGGGCAGATTGGTGACAGATTTCTGTCACACTTCCTTCAAATGGAGCCATAGTTGCCCCCAAGACACATCTGTGGAATTTTTGAACGTATAGCAAATCAGTCAAATGAAACATCACTCTTGAAAAAGCTGCTAGGGAAACCTAATTCAAAGTAGATTTCTTTTTTTTTTTTTCTTTTTTACATGCTCTCAATTGCCTCCCAGGAGAGCACAGATATCCACAATAAAAAACGGAAGCCAATATTCTCAGGAGAGAAGCTGCTGTATACAACTTTAGTATGAATGTTGATCCTATTCTTTTGATAAGTTTGGCAGAAATACTTCCTCAGTTAGTATGACTAAGCCCTTTACTACTAAGGAGGTTGCAGCAGGCTTGACTTTTGACAGAGTAATGAAGACCTTTTAGACCTTAGATACAAGTAGGACTTGACAGGGAATTCCACTCCACTTTAATCATACCCTCATGAGACAAGCGAGAAAGAATTTCATGTCTTCTTCAGTTTTGTACAGTTTTGGTTTTTTTTGTTTCATTTAAAAAAAACAAACCACAGCAACTTCTGAAGTTAGATCCTCATTTGTGCATAATTCTGGGAAGCTTAGTTGAGATTCTGAGAGATCTCGCACAAAGCCTCAGCTTTAGAGATTTCTCCTTCTCTTTACAGGATCAAGAGGGAGACTCTCTCATGAAAGTTTTTAAGACTTTGTGCTAGCCTTTAAGATCTGATTGTGAGCAATATTGTTCACCATTCCCTGGGATAAATCCTGAGAGAAAGAGGGAGGAACCCTGTGAAGAGGAGAATGCACCACCATTAGTCTGAAAGGTCACTCTGCAGGTATGTATTCTGCATGTATCCCTTCGGAAAATAGTAGTCACTTTATGACTTGTGTGGGACCCCCTGGAGGCTGGAAGGACAGAGAAGGTAGTGTATCTCATTGACAAGAGGATCTGAATCACTCCACCAATTGCTGTTGGGTTTGGGCTGTGTGGGGACCATCCACACAGAATGAGGAGTGGGCTGCAGGCACTGGAGACAACTGACTATTAGTTACAGAAAGGTCACAGGAGCTAGCACCTTTCAAGGCAGATGAGGACTTGCAGGTAAAACCGCCAGTGAGAAGGGACTTGCTCTGTGGCCTTTTAAACCATCTCAGCATATACCTTGCCTCTGTGCTGGCTGAGAGCAGAAATTTCATCCTCCTGGTTGCTATGGGGAAACTTATCTTGCCCTGAGGTTTAGGAGATTCCACGGAAACTTTCCTGCTTGTTCTGGAAGCTGTAGCAATAAGAACCAGAGGGGTTTTGAACAACATACACTTGGTTCCAGGCCACTTATTCTGCCCTTATTCTAGCAAAGGGAATTTCATCTGTGTTGATGTAGACCTTGCCCACACATCAGGTGGGAGCTGAGTTTCTGCAGCCTGCCATCTCTGTCTGCCATTTCTGAGGAGGGAGGGGAAGAGAGGTGCTGTCCTTGAAACCCATCTCAGAAAGTAAATTTTAAGTTTAGCACTTTTGAGAAGAAAAACTTCAAAACCAATGAAGAAACTGACTTTAGTTAAAAATCTTTACAAAAACATGTGAAGCTATGCTACAAAAGGAGACCTAGAGTCTGCAGTACATGACACTTGGAGGCAAATAATTCTGGAAAGGAGTTTTTTCTAAGGGTTCATCCTGAGCCCAGGCTTATAGTAAAGATCTGGTCTTCTTTCATAGATTGTAAGACCAGAAGGGACATGATGATAGGGAACATCCATTCCAAAGACCATGTGACATAAAGAGGACTGAGAAGTCACTTATTTCTAGATTGCACAATCAATATATAGTATTAGCTTGAAGACCACAAGTTCCTCAGAGCACTGATTTGATAAAGCTGGTTAAAATTTCACAGTTAGTTTCATTTGGCCTCTATGCCTGGCAATTTTTATTATTTGGAAAGAAGAGTTTACAGTCCAAAATATTAAGACTAGGAAATATACTGCTTATAAAATATAGAAATCCAAGGTTAAATAGAACTTACGTTAACTACTGATTCCTTTGTTTGAGCCATGTCTGAAATAACCCCATCTGTAATAATGAGAAGAACAAAATACTGGGAGCCATCTTTTACTGAGGAAGCATATCTGAAAGAACAAAAAAAGACCAAAATTATAACAGCAGAAAACCTGTATACAAACAGACTAATATGACAAACTATACTTTTGCAATTCAATTGCTTAAAAAGTAATACTGAGGGTCTATGCTAGACACTCCAAAAGAAAAAAGCATTCATCATTAAAACATAGCTGAATACGTTATAACAAAGTAACTGTGGTATTTATAATAATTGTGTGTTAATAGATATCTGCAGAAGCAATTGAACAAAGTTTTCTGTAGCTGCAGAATCAATGAAGTGTGAGAAGTATATTGTCCATTCTGCTGCTCTAACCCATACACAAAGTAGTGTCTGGCAGTGCCTTAGAACTGCATCAGTTATTAGGTAGTTATTAGAACTGAGGAAGTGGTTGCTGGGGTGTAATGGGGAAATATTATGGAAAGGCTGTATTATGGTGCATTTAAAATACACTTCTACCTCAATATAACACTGTCCTCGGGAGACAAAAAAATCTTACTGCATTATAGGTGAAACCACGTTATATCGAACTTGATCTGATCTGCCAGAGTGGGCAGCCCGGCCTCCCCAGAGTGCTGCTTTACCGTGTTATATCCGAATTCGTGTTATATCAGGGTAGAGGTGTAATTAGGAATCAGCACACTATATGAAGATCTTGTTAAACACCTGGAATGTTTGTGGGTCATATGCAACAATTTGCTATATTCTGTACCAGCAGTTCTAACACCTGAAATTAGCCATCCCTGTACATGACCTGTGAAGATTGTGTTGGATCCATCTCTGAGGAGTATGCAAAAGCTTCATCAGCACAAGATACCAAAATGACTACTTTTTCTTGGGCAGCAGAACTAGCAACAGTTAGTCTGCATCAAGAATATGAGTATGATGCAGTTTCAATATGGAATGCCATAACTAGTAAATATCCCTTGCTCCAGCCTGCAGCTAAAGGTTATTTTACAAGTTAATACATAAGGCACTACATATGATAGTTTACACACAGACTCACACAGTTTTATTCTACTTTATAGACAGACTTTATTTAGAAATACAGAGAAACAATTAATTATTTGCTCAGGAATCTGTTTTAGCTAAATTACCTGGTCCAGTTCATGTGCCCTAGATCAATACACAGAGGGAACCTTCTGTGTGAAGCTCTCTCTTATATTATTTAGAAATTAGGCCTCAGTCACCTTCACAGAAGCATCTTTCCCCTCAGAAGTCTCACCAGATATAGGGGCTATACTGAGGGAGGATGCAGAAGAGATGCACATCATCTCTCCTATACCCAATGTGGAATCTCAAAAGAAAGTAGTACACTCTCCAGGCTGTATTACTTCGTCTCATGAATCCACTCCACCTGGGGGCCCTGTGGTCAGAGGGAGGCACTGGTAGTGTGATGAGCCAGGCTACCAGGGATACATCAGAGTTAAAGTAAAAGTCAATGCAAAGGTGTAGGAAAGCACAGAGATCCTTGGGATTCTGCCAAGTTTAGGGTTCTGTCATTTTCATGATAGGTAAACCCTGTTCTCCCCCCAAAAGGAGAACTCTGCAGAAGCATCCCCATGGAGATTTTCTTCCATAGCGACTTCTCCTTTTGGTTTTAACATGCAAGGGTATGATCTTGGCCTCTGTTATTTATCTGTCACACTATAATGCATAATTTCATAGTTGGTCCCATGTGGATTATGAGCCCATACAATAGCACAAAGTAGTACTATAAAAATGAAGTAGGTAATATATATATGTGGAACAACGTTTCACTCACTAGTGTCTAGAGTAATTTTAAAAAATATTTTCTTTAAATCTCGTACCTTGGTCTTCATTCTTTAAAATGTACATCAATGTAGTATATTAAATTAATTTATATTTAAAAAATCCTAAGAACTAGGGATGTGCATACAAAATTCAACTAGTCTCATGAACTTTCATTGTTGTAACCTTCATCCTCTCAAATCCCCTCCATACTGCTTTTGTTTTTGCTATGTTAAATCTAAGCACTTTGGATTAAGGACCTGACAGTTTATTTGTTTGGAAAGTACCATTTGTCAAAATTAGTTGATTACTACAAGTTGAAGAAACTGAAAATTGTATCTTCTTTTCCTTTAGTACTGCTCAGTGTAACTGACAATAAGCATTTTTTGGCGTGAGCTGGGTTGAAAGAGCTTTCTCAGAAATTGACTTGTTTCTCAGGAATGACAGTTTGTCAAAGAGTTTCTGCAATGGCATAAAAACAATTGAAAAAACAGTTGCAGAGGTGTAAGTGGTAGCTGCATGTTCCTTACTCTAACCACTGGTCTTGTCATTGTAGATTTTTACAAACTGAGAATACTATGTGTAGGATTCAAAATATAAAGCTGTTTTAGATAGTCAACTCAATTGTCAACTCAGATTTACAAGTAGGCTGTTCAAAAAGAATGGCTAGGAATCTGACTTTTCTTTACTACTATGGAATAGTAGCGGTTTAAATGACCTATCCTGAAACTAAGTATTTTACTTATTCTGTACACCTAAGCTAACGTAGTTTTTGTGGAATGCTCAAGAAATCTAGAAGACAAAACATTTTCAGCAAAAATGGTTAAGCTCCTTGCTTAATTAATACTGATTTTTAGAATCAATTTTATCTTGTAGCTCCCTCCTATTCGTTTGCAGTCTCTATTTTGTTAGGATCTGTCACATATTTAAGAACTTCAAATGCAGTAATTCTCTCATTTTTTATCAGAGGGGTAGCCGTGTTAGTCTGGTTCTGTAAAAGCAGCAAAGAATCCTGTGGCACCTTATAGACTAACAGACGTTTTGCAGCATGAGCTTTCGTGGGTGAATACCCACTTCTTCGGATGCAAGTCTTGCATCCGAAGAAGTGGGTAATCACCCACGAAAGCTCATGCTGCAAAACGTCTGTTAGTCTATAAGGTGCCACAGGATTCTTTGCTGCTCTCTCTTTTTTTGGTACTGTTGTTCCAGCAGTTCTCAACTTGAAGGATAAGCTCCCCTGGTGGGGAGGATGAGGTTGTTGTAGGGAAGAAGCCTTAATATTGATATAAAAATGGACAATTAATAAAAAATATAATTTATTCTTCAAATGTTATGTCATTACAAACTTGTTCGTGCCTTTACTGAATTTTAAGAGATACCTATAATTATGTTATACCCAGGATGCTTGGACAATATCACAATACATGCTTACGTTTTTGGTTACTTTTGTTATGAAATGTCAGGGTAATTTAAAGAAATTCAAAAGGTTTTTGTTTTTTGTCATCCAGGGACAAGCCAAGCAGCAGAGAAGATAATCCCTCATTGGCCATAAAACCATGCTTACTACATCAAAGTGTTTACGCAGTATTTAAAATGACCTCAATCCCTCCACAAGACCCCATCGCTATCAGTACAAATGAAGTGAAAAAGAGGGTCTAGCCACAATGAAGAAAGGGAAGGCAGCTTGCAAAGATAGCATCCCCGCAGAATTTCTTCATCAACTAAGCCACAGGGAACTCCAATGGCTGATGCAACTGTACATCAAAACGGTGGAATCTGGATGTATTTCAAAAGCCTGGCAGGAGGCAATAGTCTTTGTCATACGCAAACTGGGCAAGCCGACTGATGACCTAGAAAGTTATAGACTGATATCACTCTGGTGCACTACCTATAAATTCCTGGAACATATCATTCTCCAGAGAATCAGTCTTCTTGTCAAGTCAGTGATCCCCAAAGAACAAGTGGGATTCTGGCCTAAATGCTGTTGTTGTGACCATGTTTTGGCCATTGTAACACATATTAAGGCCGGATTCCAGAGGAAATTTAAGATCAGCACAGACTTTATAGACCTGTCATTGGCCCACAGTACAGACTGGATTAAAAGCCTGATGCTAAAGCTCACAAGGATCATCCCCTGCTGCAAAACACTACACCTACTATGGATGATGCTGAGCAATAGGTTGCTACATGTCCACCTGGGCAATGAAGTCAGTTCGCTCTAGTTCCTCAACAATGCACTGCCACAAGGCTCAGTACTCGCGCTGATGCTTTTCAATGTTTACAAGAGTGACATGCCTCCAAGCAAATTTGCATATGTGGATGACCTTGCCCTGGCAATACAAGCAGCCACCTTCTGTGACATCAAGTCCACCCTGAACAGGGACTTACACACCAGGGAAGAATATTTCCAGAAATGGAGGCTCAAGCCAAATCCTCACAAAACAGTCACTTCATTCCATCTTGATAACAAGAATGCTAAGCGCACCCTGAAAGTTACCTTTGGCGACACTGTGCGACATGATACCACTCCAACCTATCTCAGAGTAAAGTTGGATTGCACACTAACCTTCCACAACCAACTGAAGAAGGTAGCTGTCAAGATGAAGACAAGGGTCAACATAGTCCAGAAACTGGAAAGAACAAGTTGAAGAGCATCAGCATCCCAGTGTTATGGACATCAGCGACTGTAGTCAAGTACTGTGCACAGCTATGGACTGGAAGTAGCCATTATTGACTTGTTGATGTCCAACTAAATACTGCAATGTGGTGCATCACTGGAACCCTCAATTTGACCTCAACACCTTGGCTGCCAATGCTGTTGCACATTCCTCCCCCTTCCATTCGATGTGATGCCGCAACCCTTTGGGAATTCCAGAGGATCATGGAAAATGAACACCTTCCCATCCACCAGGGCCTTAACAATGTCCATCACCACCACCTGAAGTCGCGTAATCCCTTTTGGGCCCACACATTTAACCTTCAACAATCCAACTTCAACCCTGATGAAGCCTGGAAAGCTGAATGGAGTTCACAAGAAGACACATATAAACACCTCATGAAAGAGCTGATGCAGAAGATTCCTGGCTTTGATCTCCCATGAAGCTCATGGGCAACTCTAAACTGCATCTGCACAAACGATGACAGATACGGATACTTGCTGTACAAATGGAAAATTAAAGACTCTCCAGTATGTGACTGATCACCCAGAACAGACCATGGAACGTATAAAAACTCAATGCCCGATTCACAAATATGAAGGGGACATCACAGCAATAGACTGCTATTCCAGACACAATTATCTGGCTTAACCATCTAAATGTAAAATTATAGTTATTGCTCTACATTTACATCAGCCATACAAAGAATACAGCTTTTATATCTCCTATTTTGTTTTAATGCTATACTTTAATATTATGATGTAAAAGATGTACTGTTATTGCAATTTGTGCTTCGCATAAGATATTTAATAGAAATTTTAATTGTAAGTTGTAAATGCCATAAATGGCAGGTCCTAAATCCAAGGGCAATTTTGGTCAAAGGGCAAAAGAGCATATTCTCAAAGAACAGGACACTTCTCCTTTTACAAGGCCCACTAGTCTGGTTTAGACATGATCTTTGTCTCAATAAAACAATTTTTTTAAAAAGAGTTTTATGTTTTAGAGAAAGGCCTGGTAGCATTAAAAAAAAAAAAGATGTTTTTGGTTCAGATTATTCCAAAGAGAAATATAGGGATGTGTTATCAGAGCTATAAACTAAGACACAGAAGTGGGCCTTTTCTTTAGATCCTCCTCCATTTTGCAAGAAAAAGCATCAGTTAAAACACCCACAAAATTCATATCAATATACATTTCTTTTACAAACACTCTAAAGTTTTCATTCTTCAAATTAGGAAAACAATTATGGTTGAAAATGTTGGTTCCTCTTAGCTGAGGCTTGCCTACTCAATGAGTGGTGCAATAGAGGGCTGTGAATTCTAGTATGCACTAAAATTTCTTAGTGTGCTTTAATGTAGCACTGTTTGAAATGGGACTACATTAACGTGCACTAGGGACCATTTAATGATATATAAATAATAAAAAGCAGTATGTACCAACTTGGAATCTAATGACCATGCTAACTGGTTGCTAACTACAAGAAGCCATGTAAGTATAGAATATTTATATTAATTGGGAAAATAATTAGTTATTTTGACAGTGCTTAAGCAAACTCCGTCACCCAACTCAGAAAGAGAATCGCATCTCCAAGACTTAAGAAAAGACAATGACTTATTTAAAGACTATTCTAGTCTGAAGACTCTCTAAGAATTAAGTAAGTTTAAAAGACTATTATAAGAACTAAAAGCTTTTATACAGAGAACAGGAATGCTTGGACTTTTTGAAAACAGAAATTCAATTTATTTATTAAATACTAACAAACCTGAAGAAATAGCTCAGAAAATGGACTAAATAAAGGAAAGCATTAAATCTCAACTTTAAAAAATGTTCTGATAATTTCCTGCCACAGAGACAAAAGCAGTTTAACTATCAAATTCAGGTAAAGTTATAACCCTAATGCATATGCATTAATGGACTACAGAAGATAAGCTCCTAAGGATACCGCATGAAGATACCGAGTGAACATAAGAATGAAAACAACTAATTTAAATCCAGCCAAGCCCTAAAAAATAGGTATGTCTTGCATCACCAACAAAATTATCAAAGAAGAGTATAAAATCTCTGTAATAAACAAGCAGTGTGCACTTTGCTCCCATCCTCAACTTTACAGCAGATCATCACAGTTCATCTGGCAAGCAAACAGCAACTGCCACATTAAAGGAATAGTCACTGAGCAGCATCAAGAAGAAACAACCCTCCAGTTCAGAAACATCCCCAGGTCTTCAACATGAATTGGTGAAATGGAAATTAGCCATAGCATTGCCAAGGAATTAGATCTGAATTTTCTTGTAATAAATTTAATGGGATATTGAAATGCTATTCTAATTTAAGATATTAACAACTTTTCCTGCTAAAACACCAAATGGTTGAGGATTAGACCAGGTAATTCTAGTTAGGTCTAATATTGGTAAACAGAGAACTAATGGGATGTAATTCAGATTAAAGTTCTTAATGTTCATTAATTTTTATCACCTTTGCGCATTTATAAACTATTTAGGTAATTATGGTAAACCAAACAGAATTCACCTACCCTTAAACAAAATAATTGTGCTGATCTATAAACTGTTTTAATTACTCAAGATATTAAACTGATAAGAACAGATACTACGCTTGATCTTACTCATTTTGGGAAATAATACCCTTTGGTCTTAACTTCCAAAGAGAAGAGTGCTTCCACCAGAGACAGGCCCAATCTTAAAGGTGTAAGAACTCTGGCAAAAGCTTTCCACAGAGTCACATACAGAAGAGATTACAATTTCATGTTCTGTTTTCTGTGGTTTTGTATATTTTATTTTCCTTTCTTTAAAAATAAAATAACCACAGTTAATTATTGTGATAATTTTCTAGTTTTTAACCAGGGTGTCCCCTAAGAGCCCCATATGCCAAATATAGCAGGAGTCACATTCCTAAATTGGCATTCAGAGATTGAGTTTATTATAAGCTGACCCACCATTTCTTTTTTAGACATTGTTTCTCTAAACATGTCAATCCTTTCTTCGATAAAATTACTTGGTCTAGCAACTTAAAGAAACCCACTTTCACTCTCACAGGTGGCAGGGTGAGAAGAGGGTCATCAGCTAGTTCATATTCCCTGTCCTGTGGTTTTCTGTTGAAGTACATTTGCAATCAGCTGATCTTCTTCAGATCCCAGGAACATTACTTTACTGCACGGTGACTTCTTTGAAGTGCAGTGTGCCTGGCACCTCCTGGGACTAGCCGTGGGAACTGGTAGGAAGTGGAGTGCATCTAGATAGGATCTATTCCATGCAATTGAATGAGGGGATGAAAAAAAATTGAGAACTTCTGCCACTTACCGAGCTATGCATGTGGATTTTCACCTTAATGATTTTTCTACAACTGTTTTTTTTTAAAATAAATACAGTAGACAAATCTCTTGCAATAAAGTAAAAAGGACCAACCAGCCTACACTTTCTGTTCAGATTTTATCTGGGAAATAAAACACTATAGATTCTTCACTTATATGTACAGATGTGCATCACTGTGTAGCTTATAAAATAAACTATTATGTTTGTGCACACATGCAAAATAGCAGTGGTTTTTGAATGCGCTTTAATGCATACCTGAATATCTACTAGCAGGATTAATAATTTGGCAATTCTTAATGCCGTTATAAAATCCTTTTTATACCATGCCACACCAGTGATAGAGACAGATCTTGCTATTACTTCTATTTGCTTTATCTGTATTTTGCTATGCAAAAAAACTAGTTAAAGTAGCTGATTTTATATTATGTAAAAACTATTAATTCAGTCTCTTATGTGGACTTTACAAATGAGAATTCTTATATTTTAATTTGTTCTTGGCTTCTTCAGTTCAACACCACAGAAGACTTCCTTATATTGGCTGACAGGTATGATATTGCACTTGACTTTAAGCCTTGAATGCATAAACAGGGGAATCTCAAGTAGGAGCGGTGAGGTTATTTTACCTCTGTATTTCACATGGTGTGACTGCTGCTGGAACACCGTATTGAGTTCTGGTGTCCACAATCCTAGAAGGATGTTGATAAATTGGAGAGGGTTCAGAGAAGAGCCACAAGAATGATTACAGCATCAGAAAACGTGCTTTACAATAATAGTGTAATGGAACTCTGTTTAGCTTAACAGAGAGAAGGTCAAGGGGTGACTTGATTACAGTTTGAAGTACCTACACAGAGAACAAATATTTAATAACGGGCTCTTCAGTCTAGCAGAGAAAGGTATAATGTGATCCAATGTCTGGAAACTGAAGCTAGACAAATTCAGACTCGAAATAAGGTAAATTATTACAGTTACAGAAGGTTAGTAAATGTCTTTTCTTTGAGTGCTTGCTCATGTCCATTCCAATGTAGGTGACTCCCAAAGATGTAGGAGGTGGGTTCAGAGTTCAAGAACAAGCAGACTGTAGCACCGCTCTGCCAAATCGTCTCTGGCTTGCTGCATGATGGCATAGTGAGTTGTGAAGGTGTGGACACAAGACCATGTTGTTGCTCTACAGATATCATGGATGGGAACCTGTGCCGCATCGCAGCTGAAGACACTTACACCCTTGTGGAATGTGCTGTCGGGACTGGAGCAGGGACTTTTGCCAGGTCGTAGCATGTGTAGATACAAGAAGTGATCCACGATGAAATTCTCTGGACTAAGACTGGGAGGTCTTTCATCCTGTCAGCCACTGCCACAAAGAACTGAGGAGTCTTCCTAAATGATTTGGTTCTTTCTATGTAGAAGGCCAGTGCTTGCCTGACATCTAGTAAGTGGAGCCTCTGCTCCTGGCTACTTGTGTGCGGTTTTGATTACAAAGACTAGGAGAAAAAACGTCCTGGTTATTGTGAAACTGTGACACTACCTTTGGGAGGCTGGGTGAGGGCGCAGCTGGACTTTATCCTTGCAGAAGACTGTGTATGGGGGTTCTGATGTGAGGGCCCTAATCTTCAAGACCCTCCTGGCTGAGCGGAAGGCCACCTTCCACAACAAGTAAAGAGCACATTGACCTGGGCTTGAATGGGGGTCCTGTGAATCTTGACAGTACCAAGGTAAGGTCCCAGGGAGGGATCAGCTGCTGCACTTGTGGGTACAGCCTATCCAGTCCCTTAAGAAAGTGGCTACAGAATGACTAGAAAAAAATGGACCTACTGTTCACCCCTGGGTGAAAAGCTGAAATTTCTTCCAGGTGTACTTTAACTGAACATACCAATAGCCCTTGTTGTTTCAGATGTAGCAAACAGCTCAGAATACACAGTGCTGATGTTTGGGAGAGTGAGACCTCTTTCTGCACTGAACAGATCAAGAACCTTTTCCATTTTGCCAGGTACATGGCCATGGTGAGTGGCTTTCTGCTCCCTAAAATAACTTCTTAAACTGGACCTGAGCATGTTAGTAATGCATCCTAGAATACTCAAGGAGCTGACTGAGGAGATGTGAGCCATTGGCAATTATCCTTGAAAAGTCATGGAAGATGGGAGATATTCCAGAAGACTGGAACAGGGCAAATATAGTGCCCATCTATAAAAAGGGAAATAAGGACAACCCGGGGAATTACAGACCAGTCAGCTTAACTTCTGTACCCGGAAAGATAATGGAGCAAATAATTAAGAAATCAATTTTCAAACACCTGGAAGATAATGAGATGATAAGTAACAGTCACCATGGATTTGTCAAGAACAGATTGTGTCAAACCAACCTGTTAGCTTTCTTTGACAGGGTAACAAGCCTTGTGGATTGGGGGGGAAGCGGTAGATGTGGTATATCTTGACTTTAGTAAGGCTTCTGATATCGTCTCACATGACCTTCTCATAAACAAATTAGGGAAATAAAACCTACATGGAGCTACTGTAAGGTGAGTGCATAATTGGTTGGAAAATTGTTCCCAGAGAGTAATCATCAGTGGTTCACAGTCATGCTGGAAGGGCATAATGAGTGGGGTCCTGTAGGGATCGGTTCTGGGTCTGCTTCTGTTCAATATCTTCATCAATGATTTAGATAGTACACTTAAAGTTTGTGGACAATACCAAGCTGGGAGGGGTTGCAAGTGCTTTGGAAGATAGGATTAAAATTCAAAATGATCTGGACAAACTGGAGAAATGGTCTGAAGTAAATATGATGAAATTCAATACGGAAAATGCAAAGTACTCCACTTAGGAAGGAACAATCAGTTGCACACATACAAAATGGGAAATGACTGCCTAGGAAGGAGTACTGCGGAAAGGGACCTGGGAGTCATGGTGGATCACAAGCTAAATATGAGTCAACAGTGTAACGCTGTTGCAAAAAAAAGCAAACATAATTCTGGGATGTATTAGCAGGAGTATTGTAAACAAGACACGAAAAGTAATTCTTCCACTCTACTCTGCACTGATTAGGCCTCAACTGGAGTATTGTGTCCAGTTTTGGGCACCACGTTTTAGGAAAGATGTGGACAAATTGGAGAAAGTCAAGAGAAGAGCAACAAAAATGATTAAAGGTCTAGAAAACATGAACTCAAAGGGAAGATTGAAAAAATTGGGTTTATTTAGTCTGTAGAAGAGAAGACTGAGAAGGGACATGGTAACAGTTTTCAAGTACATAAAAGGTTGTTACAAGGAGGAGGGAGAAAAACTGTTCTTCTTAATCTCTGAGGATAGGACAAGAAGTAATGGGCTTAAATTACAACAAGAGCGGTTTAGGTTGGACATTAGGAAAAACTTCCTAACTGTCAGAGTGGTTAAGCACTGGAATAAATTGCTTAGAGAGGTTGTGGAATCTCCATCATTGAAGCAGGTTGGACAAACACCTGTCAGGGATGGTCCTGATAATACTGAGTCCTGCCTTGAGTGCAGGGGACTGGACCAGATGACCTCTTGAGGTCCCAGCTCTATGATTCTATGTTACCTCCAAGGGATTCAGCCATGAAGATTCCAGGCTGTGAGATGGAAGGACTTGAGGTTTGGATGATGTAAGCGTCCGTGATCCTGAGAGATTAGATCTGGAAATGGACGTAGGGTGATTGGTGTTTCCACTGAGAAGTCCAGAAGAGTGGTGAACCAGTGCTGATGTGGCCGGGCTGGTGTGATCAGGCTCAGGCTCGCTCTTTCCCTTCTGGCCTTCAGCAGGACATTGTGTGTGAGAGGAATGGGAGGGAATGCATACAAGAGATGGTCCTTCCAAGTGACAAGAAACATGTCTGATCGAGCCCACATGGTGATTCTGAAAAGAAAAGAACAGAACTGCAGACACTTTCTGTTGCACTTCGTTGCAAACAGGCCTATCTGAGGATTTCCCCACCTCTGGAACATATCCCTCACGACACCTGGGCGAATGGACCACTTGTGATTAGAGAAGGATCTGCTGAGACAATCCACTAACTCGTTTTGGGCCCCTGGAAGATAGGATGCTTTGAGGTGGATGGAGTGGGTTATGCACAATTCCCAGAGACGGAGGGCTTCCTGGCATAGGTGAGAGGATCACGCTCCACCCTGTTTATACAGAACATCGCTGTCATGTGTCTGTAAGCATCAACATATACTTGCCTTCCAGGTGGGGCTGGAACATTTGGCAGGTGAGGCACATCGCTCTGAGTTCTCTCACATTGATGTGTAGCAAGAGCTCCTCCTGGGACCAGAGGCCCTGAGTCCTGAGGATCCTCAGGTGAGCTCCCCAACCCAGCATGGAAACATTGGTGACTAGAGACATTGACAGCCGAGGTTTTGTGACTGGAACACCTGTGCATACTACCCCTGGATCCAGCTACCATAAGAGGGAGGCAATCAGCGAAGGGGGGAATTGTGACCACCCTGTCCAAGCGATTCTGACCTGGTCAGTACCCTGACACTGGCCAGGCCTGAAGAGGTTTGAGTTGCAACGTCATGCACTTCACCACATATGTGCATGATACCATATGCCCCAAGAACTTCAGGCAGTTTCTCACTATGGTGATGGGTAGCTCTTTGAGGCTCTCTATGATCTAGTTTAGGGTCTGGAATCTGGCATCCGGTAGAAAGGATCTGGCTTGGACTGAATCAAAGACTGTCCCTATGAATTCTAGCCTCTGGATGTGAGAGAGTCGATTGCTGCATGTTTAACAAAAGCCCTAACTTCTGGAAGGTTAACAGTAACACTCGTATGTCTGCCTTCACCTGAGCCCAGGTCCGACCTCTGATCAAGCAGTCGTTGAGGTCAGGGTACACCTGCACCCTTTGTTTTCTTAGGAAGGTCACAACCACTGCCATGCACTTCCTGAAAACCTGAGTGGCTGCTGACAGGCCGAATGGAAGAACTGTGAATTGGTAGTGTACTTGACCCACAATGAAATGAAGGAATCTTCTATGGCCTTGGAAGACTGAAATATGAAAATAGGCATCCTTTAAGTTGAAGATGGCATATCAGTCTCATGGATCCAGATTGGGGACAATGGAGGTCAAGGAGACCCTGTGGAACTTTAGCTTCTTCATGAATTTGTTGAGGTTTTGTAGGTCCATTATGGGTCTGAGACCACTGTTGGCCTTCGGGAATATCGGGTGTAAAACCCCTTGCCCTTTAGCTCTGGAGGAACCTCCTCTACTGCTTCCACTTGCAGGAGCTTTTGCACTTCTTGAATCAGAAGTTTCTCATGAGAAGGCTCCCTGAAGAGGGACATGAAGGGAGGGTCGGAAGGACAAGAAGAACTGAACTCCAGAGTGTATCCCAGTCCTATCATGTGTATCACCCAGCGATCTGAGTGATATGGGCCCATGCCCAATAGAAATGGGATAGCTGGTCCATGTAAATCAGAGCAGTTGGATCCAGACACTGTCCTGGTACGGCATCCTTGGATGCACCCTCAAAAGGCCTGTTTAGAACAGACGATTGTCTGGCAGGCCCAGCTCCTTTCGGAAAGAGGCCTCCTCTTGTAGCTCCTGCCATGCCTCCTATTATAATCCTGCCTCGATTGAGGCTGATAGAAATGAGGCAGAGTTTGGGGCTTAAAATACTTTCTCAATGGGGCTGGTGTGTGCAGTCCCAGAGACTTCCCAGAAACTGGCCCTGGAGTTCTTCAAGCTGTGGAGCTTGGAGTCTGTCTGCACCAAAAAGAATGACATGCCCTCAAATGGGAGGCCCTGGATAGTTTGCTGTACTTCATGCGGGAGACTCAAGGCCTGCAGCTACAAGCTTCTTCTCATAGCCATAGCTGAAGCCATGATCCAAGTAACTGAGTTGGCCATGTCCAGTGCTACTTGTGCCACCGCTCTGCCTTCCTTGACTAGAACTGAGAACTCAGCCCTGAATTCCTGTGGCAGCAACTCCTTAAATTTTGTCATTGCACCCCAGGAGTTAAAGTCATAATGGCTAAGGAGCACCTGCTGGTTGGCAATATGAAGTCGGAGCCTCTTTGGAGTAGATCTTTCTGCCAAAGAGGTCCAGCTTCTTGGTGTCCTTTGCCTTGGGGGGTAGGTCCCTGGTGCCCCTGCTTCTCCCACTAGCGACCCTGGAGGAAGATCGGTATATAGTTAGTTAAAGCCCTTCCGTGGTACAAAATATTTCCTCACCACCATTTTTGCCATGGGTTGAAAGGAGGCTGGAGTTTGACATGGTGCCTTAACAGGCTCTAGGATGGCACTATTCAGAGGCAAAGCTACCCGTGAGGGGACCAAAGGAGTCAAGATGTCCACTAGGGCATGGGAGGTCTCTGCAATCTCCTCCACCTGGATCCCCAGGTTTTGGGCTAACCTCCTTAGTAGATCTTGGTGCACCCTGTGGTCATCCTGTGTGAGTGCAATGCACATTCCCACTACCACCGTATCCGAGAAGGAGGAAAAGGATGCTAGGACCGGTACCAGGCTTTGCTCCTGGCCATCAGCACCTAGCAGACCCCATGGTGCAAGTTCCTGAGATATGGTACCGGGCTCAGTACCTGGGCCCTGTTCCTGTACCACAGGAAGAGGTGGTGGGCCTCTACCCTCTGATGAAACAGAGTATGACCTCCTTGACTGAGATTCTTGGGTCTTATGAAAAGCCAAAGGAGTCCAAAATAGCCACTGCACAGGCATCGTCTGTGCCAGCCAGGTCATTGGTGGAAATCCCCTGGCCCATATCCGCTATCGAGTACTGTTGGTCAGACCGGTGCCGGCTCCTGTGGGAGCTATAGGATTCCGGCTCTGAATCTGAGGGTGAGGATTCACTTCCCGATGACCATGGTGGAGTGGTGCCAGATGGTACCAGCGAGTGGTGCCAAAAGGGGGGGCGACTGGTGCTGCGGCATCAATTGCCGGTTTCCCCTTCAACGGCACCTGGGGCCTCAGTGCCTTAGCTGCTCTCGCCTCCAGCACTGGTTCACACCTGGTGTAGAATGGCGGTACAGTAGGGAAATCAGGTCCTGTGCTGCCTGGAACGCCTCTGGTATAGATGGAAGTGCCAGTCCTTTGCTCCTATGGCTCTCTCTCAGAGGAGAGTCCAATGGCACCCTTTGGTCTCTTTCTTTCTGGCTACAGGGTTTGAACCCTTTACAAACCCTGCAGCAGTCACACAGGTGAGATTCCCCAAGGTACTTGAGGCAAGCTGAGTGGGGGTCGCTAATGGGCATAGGCTTGTGGCAAGCCTCACATGGCATGAAGCCCTTAGACCGAGGCATGCTCCTGTGCCAGGGATGGGGAGAATCCCATTAAGAGGGGTCCTACTTTATTACTACCAACTAATACTAACTGTAGCAATTAACTACTAATTTTTCAACTATATGCAGGAAAAACAAAGTCTATCGGGGAGAGTACTTGCAAGAGGAAGAACGAGAAGCAGCTCCAGCAACCATGACAGGTGGAAAGAAGGAACTGAAAGGGTGACAGGTTGGCAGATCCCTATATACGGCGCCATGAGGGCATGACTCCAGGGGGCACCAGAGACAATCTGACGGATACCATTGACAGAAAAAACTTTCTGGCAGTGGTACATGCAGCACACGCACAGCTACACTGGAATGGACATGAGCAAGCACTCGAAGAACATCATAAATATTGGTAAAGGATGAAGTCTACTGTGATATGAAGATACTCCTCCTGTAAGATTACTGGTGCTAAAGCTTTTGGATGAACTCCTAATATTACTGATTGGAGGTAGATTATCTATACCTTGTATATTACTGTCTTTTGTATGGCTGATCATGATCCCAAAACTGCATGATTTGTCCTCCACAGAGTCATTCTGAACTTGAGATTCTGGGTGCAGGAAAAAACACCTTCTCCTCTCTATTCTACCTTGAACTTCAAGGTTAATCTGAGTGATATCATGGTGAAAAAGAGAATGAACATTTACAGAAATAGTCCTACTGAGGATCTTGGACAGGACCAGTAAGAGGAAGAGGGATCAGGAATATGTGGCTGCTGCGGAGTGTCCTCTGCTTATCTTCTCTGCCAGCTGGTCTTCTGGGCTGTCCCATCTCAATCCCTTAACCTCTGAGGGAATGGTGAGGGGAAGTTCCAGGCACTGCTGTGTTGTATGGTGTCCTTTCCAACAGAACAGGGCGACTAGGGAGGGGTGAGAGGGGCAGCTGCTCAGGGCACAGAGCTGGCATGGGTGCAAAAATGGGGCAGCACAAGATTGGGCTCAGCAGCATCAGCCCCCTGTCGCAGTTACTCCCTCCAGTGCCCTCCAAATATCCCCCAAATGTCCCTCCCAGCACATACAAACCCCTCCAGGATCCCCTCCCCCTGTTAGTGTGCTTTATTTGGAAGTTTGAAATATGGTAACCCTAGGGGTTGCTCTGTTCTCACGGCCTTGGTTTCTGGAGATGGCAGGAGCAAATTCACCTGCCAGCAGCTGCCTGCCCCCAGCTCCTGGGCTGGGTACCAGGCTCACATGGCTGAGCTCAGGCTGTGTGACTGTGAGCCCAGCAGCCAAGGGGAGCAAGGGGCGGCTCCACTGTGTGTAGGGAGTGTGGGGAGAGTGACCTGGCTGCAATGGCAGGCCCCTGGGCAGCGAGTGGGGTGTGACTGGGCTGCTGTGAGGCAGGTGCCCAAGGGGAATGAGTACTCCTTCGGGAGCATCTTATGGCAGCCACGCTTCATGGACAGGGGCTGGTTTCAGGGGGTGTTGATGGCTGGCACCAAGCTCCTTCGGGGCAGAGACAAGAAGGTTTCAGGAGCTCGGCGCAGTGCCACCACTCTGCCTAGAAAGCACCCGGCTGCGCAGAGGTGGCCTGACTTGGGAAACAGGGCAGGGAGGGCTGCCGGGCAGCCAGCCAGCACTCCGGCTTCCACAGCACAAAGAGCCAGGGGCCTGAGCAGACTGGGTGGCTCCCACCAGCTTCCGATCTGCTGGCCCCTGGCAGAAGGCAACAGTTTTCAAACAGTGGGGTGCATCTCACATGGAAGGTGTGCCCCACAGTTTGAAAACAGCAGTGCTAAATGGGAGGCAGAATTTGGGGAGGGGAAGGAGGGGGATGTGATCCTGCATGCCCCCCACATGGCACCTCTAGGGGGCACAAATATGATTGATCACCACAGGTGCTAAAATGCTTTGTTACAGCTCTGCAACAGAGACCTTCCCCGGCTACCGGAAGCACAAACCTTTCCTGCACTAATGACTCGACTTTTTGGCCATCATCCTTACTTTTCGTTTTAGGTTTTTTCAGAAATGCAGGAGTACTTCTGATGACAATGTTATGACACTACAACGTCCCTTCTCCAATTAGCAGAAAGACAAACAGACCTGACAGTTCATTTGAATAAGGTGCCAATCAGCCACACTGGAGATTAAAGCATGTATCAACTCAGTAGAATTCTTAACTGGTATATTTCTCATATCTCTCATGTTTTGGAGGAAAGGGACCAACTTTTCTCTACTACATAACTTAGTTTGGTGAAGTCAGAAGTTATAAAATATATCCCTTCTTAAATGGAAAAAATTGTTCCTAACATACAGATAAGAAACAATAGTTCAGAAAGATTCCAAGCACCTTCTCACTTCTCTTTTGAATATATTTATTCTGTTTTTTCTAACTTTTCTTTAAGAGTTTTCTGGATTTTCACTGAACAAGAAATTTTCAAAATATAAAATTTTCAACATTGTGTTTTCCTCTTTCTGTGCCTTTTTTCCTTTCTGCCACCGAATGAGATAGTGTGCGCTTCTCTAGATTTTTTTTCCATTGTTCTTTTTTTTCCATTTCTCTTTTTTTAATTAAATTTTTCCTTCCCCCCCCTCTAACTTCTCAAATCTACTCAACTTCGGCAAAGTTAGAGAAGCAAAAGGAAAATTAGTAAAGTTCAACTAACCAACCCACCAAACCCCTGAATGTTATTCATATTATTGTATTCTGTAGCAAAAAGGGAAAAAAGAAGAAGATGGGGGGCGGGGGAGGAAGAGAGGAAGTGAACATTTTAAAACTCAAAATAAAAAAAAAAGTTTGGTAAAAACTTAATTTTTCCACTTAGGACCTTGTAAAACAAACAACTACAAAAATTGGAATTTTTTTGTGTGAAATGTTTTTCCATTTTTCAGACAACTAATTATAACATACTTTGTTTTTCCTCAAAATAGGTGAAGGTGCTGAAACAGCAAAATGAGACAAATGAAAAATAAAAATTTAATAAAATTTAATCTCCTAAAATGTCATTTTATCAGATCAGATGCCAGATCCTCAGCTGCATAAGATTATCTACTTACCAAGGAGGAGAGGAGAAGAGCAAAGATGGGTTTAAGCCACCTTTGCATACACCATGCCCTCAGTATAAATCTGAATCAGCCTGAGATCGGTTCCAAATTATGCTGGCTTGTAATGGCCACCAAAGAGCCCTTACACTGGCCAGGTATCACCAAAGCGCAACACACTCCAGTCACACCCCTTCTCAACTGCACCCCACTAAGCTGGCCTCTAGGGCAGCCAGAGACTCCTCAAGGACCAAACTAAGGCAGCTTTCGAGGTCCTCTGTGCTTCTGGAGTAGAACAAATGGGCTTGGAGAGGGTCCAGGACCTGTCTTTATTACACAATAGTACAGTATGCATCATAGAATCATAGAGTATCAGGGTTGGAAGGGACCTCAGGAGGTCATCTAGTCCACCCCCCTGCTCAAAGCAGGACCAATCCCCAACTAAATCATCCCAGCCAGGGCTTTGTCAAGCCTGACCTTAAAAATCTCTAAGGAAGGAGATTCCAGCACCTCCCTAGGTAATCCATTTCAGTGCTTCACCACCCTCCTAGTGAAAAAGTGAGGCTAAATTCCCTCTTCAGTGAAACAAGTTTAACTGAAAGGAGACCGAGGATCCCTATGTTTACTGTACAGAATGTTATAAAAGAAATTACTATTTGAATAATTTAATTATTTGAGAAACAATATATAATTATATATGGAAAGACCACATACTAATGATTGCACATGAAGGCAGAAAATTAAGATTTAACTTTCAACGTTAACTCTATTTCCAGACAACTGAATGCTTGATTTTTCAACATTAATGTCCTACTATTGTTTGTCCTTTCAATGGAATAATTATATTGGTAATATGATGTCAATGTATTCGGTTTCTCCAAAGCAACTGTTGGAACACTTACCTTGCTACATGATTAATTACTGGAGCAAAGTTTGTTGGTCCATAAAGCTGTACAGATTTTAAACTTCTATAATATGCCTCCATTACACCATCAATTCCATTGCAATAGGGATTTTGAGGGTTTCCATTCTAAAAAGTTGAAGAAAATTGGATAAGATTGTTAATATTTCAGTTATTAATCAATCAAAATAATCATTATCACAATATACAGAGAAAGTTCTAATATGGTATTTAACTGAAGATCTTGTGTTCCTTTGAGGCATGAAGCAAAAGACTAATATTGTATGAAGTGTTGTTGCAGCTGTGTCGGTCCCAGGATATTAGAGAGAGAGAAGGTGGGTGAGGTAATACCTTTTATTGGATCATGTTTTGGAATCTATTACTACTTAATATCTTATTTAAAATATTTCAGGAAAAATAATATGGTGGCCAGACCCCAATGTAAATACAGTTGTCATAAATATAGGGGGAAGGGTAGCAACCTTTATGTATGCTTGGCAACCGTACTGGATTGCCTTACCTGTAAAGAGTTAAGCAGTTCAAATAACCTAGTTGGCACCTGACCAGAAAGACCAATGAGAAAAGAAGATACTTTCAAATCTGGGGAGAAGGATTTGTTTTTGTTGTGTGTGTTGTTCCCTCTCCGGATGAAGGGAGAAGCCAAGCAGGTACAATATCTCCTGAAAATATACCTGGAATAATCCATCTAAAACCACAGAAACTGTGAGTAGGGCAAGGAAATGCATTAGGTTATCTTTTGTTTGTCTTGTGAATTTTCCTATGCTACAGAGCTAGTTTCATTCCTGTTTTTGTAATTGTGAAGCTGAGCCCAGAGGGGAATCCTCGGTGTTTTAAATCCTCTGTATATTACCCTGTAAAGTTACCTTCCATTCTGATTTTGCAGGTGTGATTCTTTTACTTTTTTCTTTAGCAATAAAGGTCTTCTTTAAAGAACCTGATTGATTTCAGTGTCCTGAAGACAAAGGGTCTGGTCACACTGCTAAGACAACTGGTTGGTATATTATTCTCAAGCCTCCTCAGGAAAGGGGGTGAAAGGGTTTGGGGGGACAGGGATTCCAAGTGATCCTTCCCTGAATTTTTGTGTAAACCACTTGATGGTGGCAGCAAAATACCATCCAAGGACAAAGGAAAGGAATTTGTGTCTTGGGGATGTTTTAACCTAAACTGGCAGAATATAAGATTAGGGTTTTTTTCATGCAGGTCCCCACATCTGTACCCCAGAGTTCAGTGTGTGTGTGTGTGTGGGGGAACCCTGACAACAGTATATAAGTGTAAGGGAAGCTGTAGTTTTTATTGGCTTCAGTATTCTGCTCTGTACTGGGCAAACTGATCCTGAGCACGTATTGGACCTAGTGCATAAGGGGGACAAATGGGACCTGTGAGCTCACTATGTTGGGAGACACAGGACTGCTTGGAATTCTTGTACTTGAAACTAAGCTTTTTGGGGTACTTTTTTTTATAATGCCTATGCACAATGGGCTGCCAATTTGGAGGGACCTATTTATTTGTTTCATAATATGTAAATAAGTCAAATCCCAGTTTAAGATTCCATACCGAATCTTGGGGCTGGTAGTTAGAAAAAACCTTAACTTCTGAAATGATTTGATTTTATGAGCCAATTGTCCAGATATAGATAACACCTGCAGGCCTCAATCATGATGTTAAACTACTTCCACCACCAAGCACTTGGTGAATACTCTTGGGCTCACTGAATACTCAAAGGGCAATGCATCTTATACTGGTAGTGACTGAAAGTACACTGAGACACATCCTGTGTCTTCTCTTATTGAAATGTAGACATAAGCATCTTGAAGATCTAAGGCCCCAAACTAGTCCTCCTGGTTTAGAGTAGTGATAATACTTCCCAGAGCAATCATATGGAACTTTATCTTCCCAAAGTATTTGTTTAATTTTCAGAATGCACAGGACACCATTCTATTTGGGAATAAGGGAATACCAGAAAACACCTTTTCCTTCAGTAAAGTTCTGGCACCACCTTCTATGGTACCTATACTCAACAGCGCAAAGATCTCTTCTTGTAGTTTTTCTCATGCAATACAATGGGAGGGGGGCTTTGGCATTTTATCAAACTAGAGGGAACACTGCCTCCTATGAGATGTACAGATTTCAAATATGCCCTTGAGTGTGTTAAGAATAATAACTATGATTCCTTCTGACCTTAAATCAGAAAATCTACCAATCTATTCCCCTATCAAGGACACAACCAACGTTACAGTATGTACCTTTGTTTACCCCTAAGTAATGTCTATCTCAATCTAACCAAAAATAATAGGAAACCAGCAATCCACACTTCATCTTGACTGTAGAACTGAGATAAGTAAAGTTTGAACTGGAATTTTCCAGGGAACTGATCTGGAATATTTAAACAATATGTTTTAACTACTCTTGTGCAATGGATTAATATGGAGACCATTTTATACATTTATATATGGATGGAGCCTTTGCATAGCTAAAAAAAAGTCCACCCAGAAGATTAAACAAGGATATAGAATATATAGAAAAAGAGGATGTTTTCCTATGCAGACAAACCCATAATGTTCTGAGAGTTAATCAAGTCACAAAGGAGTATGAAAACTATAGAGTTTATGCAAGGTAGAAATAACTTGCTGTCTGAACCAAAGAAACTGAAGGTTACATGGGCCAAACTTCCTTATTCCCCACAGAAGTCCAATGCGTTTTTTCACTCCAAATTAAAAACTGTACTGTGTCTGCCTTATCAATCAGCTATACCATCTTTCTATATGTGGATAAGATGTCTAGGTCCTTCAATATTTCTTATTTTATTGTAAACTTTGAAGAATGTGAAATGAAAGATATTAGGTATCTGTGACGGTAACTCCCCTAAGGCTTTATGGAAATATGCTTAGAATGTGTTTTATGTTACATGGCATATGTAGCATATCTCAAAGATTATGATCTACTGAATCTATTAATCCTATTTGTATGCATGTACCATTTTTGTATTCAAAGTTATGAATATTGGCTGTGTACTGGTTTGATTTCTAAATAACCTTAGTAGAGTATTTGGTCAGTTCCTGGAGAAAGGAATGTTGAAGTTAGGTACTGTGGCAGAGCTCTGACCTTGCTCCTGTGGGTCCTGCGCTTCTAGGTGGTTTATGCTAACCTCAGTGGCTCACTGTGACCCTCCACGTAGCCCTTCTCTCTCTAGGGCCAGAGTTACAGTCTACTGAGCCCTTTTCATCATAGGCCTGCAAGGAGGTTGGTGAGAGAACTCCCACAGTCTCTGTTGTCCCTGGGAGCTTATTTCAGAACAGGTTAGCCTCCTGTCCTGATGGGGGCCTGACTTCCCCTCCCAGGACATGTTCCTGTAGTGGTGGGTTGGAGGAACCCAGGCCCACTCTCTACTCCGGGTTCTGGCCCAGGGACCCTAATGGTAGCAGCTGTTGGCAGCCAACCTTTCATTGCCAGAGTTGCTGTATTTCCCTGGGCCACTTCCCCACAGCTCTCCTGCTTCTCCCTTACCTTAGGACTCCCTTACTGATGGTTTGAGGGTGTCTTCATTAACCAGCCCTTCAGCTGCACTTCCTCTCCTCTGGCTCCCTGTCTCTCCCCTGCCTTACTGCAGTGAGCCCTTCTTATAGTATCAGCAGGGCCTTAATTAGAGTCAGGTGGTCACATTAACTTAATGGCCTCACTTGACTCTTTGCAGGTTAATTAGAGTCAGGTGTTCTCATTAGCCTGGAGCAGCCCCTGCTCTGGTCAGTCAGGAAACAGAAAACTGTTAATCCAGTGGCCAGTATATCTGCCTGCTGCTATTCTGCTGTACCCAACTGGCCTGGGTCTATCACAATACTTAATCAAGAGACACTTAAAGGACAATGAATCTTGGAATGCTCCAATCCACATAAGAAGTCTACCTGAGGACATTCAAGGTAGCATGTGACCCATGGCTGCTACGTGGTAAGAAACTGTGAGTCAGGCATGGACATGTGACTTGCCCAGGTGACTCCTAAACTCCATCTTGGAGCTGGACTTTGCATAGGAAGGGAAGGGGGTCTCCACCCACAAAAAGAAAGTCTATTTAAGCCCATGGGAGACCCTTCCATTTTGTCTTCAGCTGGCTTGAGAGAGAGACTCTCCACCCCCAAAAATACTTGAAAGAAACTGGAACAAAGGACAGTGTGCAAGGGGTGAGAGGGATCACCGGACCCAGGCTAAAAGGAGATTAGTCTGTAAAAGGGAGCATTCTGGAACTGGTGAGGATCTTATCTGAGTTCAGTTTGATTTAACATAGATTTGCGCGTTTTATTTTATTTTGCTTGGTGACTTACTTTGTTCTGTCTGTTACTATTTGGAATCACTTAAATCCTACTATTTGTATTTAATAAAACCACTTTTTACTTATTAATTAACTCAGAGTATGTATTAATACCTGGGGGAGCAAACAGCTGTACATATCTATCAGTGTTATTAAAGGGCGAACAATTTATGAGTTTAACTTGCATAAGCTTTATACTGGGTAAAACAGATTTATTTGGGTTTAGACCCCATTGGGGGTTGGGCATCCAAGTGTTAGAGACAAGCACACTTCTGTTAGCTGCTTTCAGGTAAACCTGCAGTTTTGGGGCAAGTAATTCAGACCCTGGGTCTTTGTTGGAGCAGACGGGACAGGGTGCTGGAGCCCCAAACCGGCAGGGAAGGCGGGGTAGAAGTAGTCTTGGCACATCGGGTGACAGCTCCCAACCCGTCACAGTATAATCAAAGAACGTATGACCATGTTCACCAAATTCTGTGGAACTATAAAGGACTGTTTTCTTTCTAAATTATTGTTGCATTGTAGAAATTTTATGAATGATATGGCATAAGGAAGCATAAACACCTAACCTGTGTATAGTCTTAAAATATTAAAAAAATCTTAAAAGGGGGAATTCTAATTAATAGGGTGCTCAATAAAAAATACAATCTCTGACATGAATAAAAATGTAAAAAACCTCTGACAAAGAAAAGAACCACAGAAATTTGTTATATATCAAAACTATCTACTGGATATCAATGGAAGTAGCAGGAAAACTGGGGACTAGAAATCAGAAAGCTGGTTGACAAGTGTCCAGTAGAAATAAAAAAGCTGCCAACCTCCAATAATCCCTGAAAAGAAAGTATAAAACTGGAGGTCACCAAATGGAACCTAATATTTTGCTGAACCCATCAAAGAAGCTGTCTTGTCAGACCCTGAGGAGAACTTTGTGGATGAGTGGGAATGATGGCAATGCATACAATAGGTGCCCGTGAGCAAGCCCTGGCTGTGATTCAGGAAGGAATGAAACTGCTTATGCTTCCTGTTGTGCCGTGTCGTGAACTGGTGTATCTGTGGAGAGCCCCACTTTTGGAAAATTCTGATGGTGACATCCGGTGAAGAGACCATTTGTGGCCGTGAAAGGACCTGCTGAGGCGGTCAGCCAGTTCGTTCTGCGAACCCGGAAGGTACAAGGCCTCCAATTGTATCGAGTGGGCGATGCAAAATTCCCACAACTTGAGGGCTTCCTGAGGAGGAGCACCACCCTGTCTGCTTATACAGAATATCGCTGTGGTTCTGCCTGTCAATACTGATACACATCTGCCTGGAAGATGGGTTTGGCAAGGAAGGCACACTGTGTGCAGCTCCTTTATGTTGATATGCAGTGAAAGTTCTGCCTAGGACCAAAGAACCCGAGTCCTGAGATTGCTTAAGTGCGCTCCCCATCCCATTGCTGATACATCTGTGATTAATGACAGTGTTGGCTGAGGTTTGGAGAAAGGTAGTCCTGTACATACTGTTTCTGGGTTGAGCCACTACCGAAAAGACTCGAGAACCTGAGGGGTAAGAGTGATCAGTCTGTCTAGGTGGTCTTGGTTCAGTCTGTAAACTCAGGCCAGCCAAGCCTAAAGGGGACGAACTTGCAGTCTGACTTGCCGTACCACATACGTGCAAGCAGCCATGTGTCTGAGTAATTTTAGGCAATTCTGCACCATTGTGGTGGGGAATCTGCTGAGATCTTTTATGATGGTGCTCATGGCGAGGAAACGAGCTTCCGGAAGAAAATCCCTGGCCTGGGTGGAGTCTAGCAGGGCTCCAATAAACTCTATCCTCTTAGTGGGGGGTTACTGTTGACTTTGCCACGTTCAGAATGAGGCCAAGCCTGAGGAACATCATATGTACCAGGCTCACATTGTCCTCCACTTGGCCCTTGATTAGCCAGTCGTCCAGGTAGGGAAATACCTGAACCTGCTGCTTCCGTAGGTAGGCCACCACGACCGCCATGCACTTGGTGAACACCTGAGGGGCCGCTGAGAGGCTGACGGGGAGGACCTTGAACTGATAGTGGAAATGGTTTACAAAGAATTGAAGAAATCTTCTGTGGGATGGAAGTATGGAGACATGAAAATACGTGTCGAGGGCAGCATACCAGTCCTTCGGATCCAGAGAGGGAATGATGGAAGCCAGGGAGACCAAGTGGAACTTCAACTTCTTCATGAATCTGTGGAGGTTTCACAGGTCTAAAATAGGCCTGAGCCCACCCTGAGCCTGGGGGATTAGGAAATAACAGGAGTAGAAACCCTTGCCCCTGAACTCTAGAGGGATCTCATCTACTGCCCCAAAATGTAGGAGCGTTTGCACCTACTGCACTAGAAGTTGCTTGTGAGAAGGGTCCCTGAAGATGGATGAGGAGAGTTGGGGAGGAAGGTGGAAGGGAACAGAATTGGAGAAAATATCCCAATTCTACCGTTCTCAGGACCCTCTGGTCTCAAGTTATTTGGGCCCAAGCATAGGCGCCAACTCCGTAGGTGCTTCGAGGCTGGAGCACCCCCGGGGAAAACTTAGTGGGTGCTCTGCACCCACCAGCAGCCAAGCTCCCCTCACCCCCCGCCTCACCTCAACTCCTCCCCCACCCGAGCACACTGCATCCCCACTCCTCTGCCTACCTCCCAGCGCTTCCTGCCGCCAAACAGCTGTGTGGCAGCGCTTAGGACTTTCCAGGAAGGAGCAGGGAGGAGTGGGGATGCAGCGCACTCAGGGAAGGAGGCAGAGAAGAGGCAGGGCAGGAGTGGGACTTGGGGAAGGAGGCGGGGTGAGGGTGGTGTAGGGGTGGGGCCAGAGGCAGGGGTCAAACACCCACCAGGAACAGTGGAAGTCAGTGCCTATGGGCCCAAGCACAGTAGAAATGGGATAGATGGTTCACAAAAGGTGGGGAAGGATCTGGGATGTGGACTGGTGCGTCGCCCCTGAGCGAACCTTAAAAATGTTTTCTTGGAAGCTGGAGATTGCCCCATCGAGCCCAGGCCCTGGTTCGAGGAGGCCTGTGGGAGCCTTCACCTATTACTTCTACCCCATTTTCTGCTATAATCTTGTCTCTGCTGAGAAGGGTAGAAGTGAGGTGGGGGGGCTGAAGCTTAAAATGCTTCCTCTTCAGGGCTGGCGTGTGGAGGCCCAGGGATTTTACGGTTGCCCTAGAGTCTTTTAGGCTATGAAGCCTAGAGTCCGCCTGTTCTGCAAACAGACTCGAGCTGTCAAAGGGCAAGTTTTGGATGACCTGCTGTACCTCTGGTAGGAGGCCCGAGACCTACAGCCAAGAGCTTTGGCGCATAACAATGGCAGTAGACATTGTGCGTGTGGCCGAGTGCACCACATCCAATGCAGCCTTGTAATTGCCTTACCCCCCTTGAGAACAGCTCCCAAGTCAGATCGGGAGTTTGTTCGGAGGAGCTCCTTAAACTTGGACAGAGTTCCAAGAATTAAAATTGTAGCGGCTGAGCACCATTTACTGATTAGCAATTCGAAGCTGGAGGTCCCCGGTGGAATAGACCTTATAGCCTAAGAGGTCCAACTTCTTCGCCTCTTTGGATTTTGGTGTAGGACCTTGCTGCCCTTGCCTTTCCTTGGCATTGGCTGTATCCAGGATAAGCGTACCTGGTTGAGGGTGGGTGAAAAGGTATTCGTACCCTTTGGAGGGTACAAAGTATTTCCTTTCCATCCACTTTGCCATGGGAGGAATGGAGGCAAGAGTTTGCCACAAGGTCTTCATGGTGTTATGAATGGTCTTGATCAACAGCAAGGCTACCCTTGATGGCCCTTTTGGTGTCAAAATATCTACCATGCGATCTACATCTTCTGACACCTCCTCTGCCTGCAGACCTAGGTTTTGAGCTACTCTTCTAAGCAGCTCTTGATGGGCCCTACTGTCCATGGCTGGCAAAGAGGCAGATGAGGCCATTACTGCCTTGTCTTGGGAGGAAGATGAAGAAGCCCCCATGGGCATAGGTTTCTCCTGACCCTCCAGTTCTCAGGGTTCCTCCCTCAGTGATGCCGCCTGCATGGTGGCAGGCACAGTCCGGCACCACCTCAGTGCCGAGCCCTATCCTTTTGGAGGTTCCCTCACCATTGAGGAAGATAGGGGGCCCCCACCTGTCCGAGGCTATGGACAGGGACCTGGAGCTCAGACCCTGGGATTGATGGCCCACCCAAGGGGTCCAGAAAGGCCACTGCATCGGAGCCTGTGATTGAGGATGCTAGGGCATTGTAGGGACCTGGTGTGCCTCCTCTCACTGGAAATGACCAGAATGGTGCCAGCTCTGCCCGGAGATGTATGACTCTGGCTCTGAGGTCGAGTCCGACCTTGAGGACCACAGGGGTGCCATGCAGGACGGTGCCGGAGAGTGGTGCCCAGGTGAGGGGGACTGTTGCAGATGCATGGCTGGTTTGCTCTTGGAGAGAACTGGCCCCTTGTGCAGTGCCAGTGCCGCCGACTGCTGGGCCATCAACTCTATCAGGCCCCTTGCAGCCTCAAATCTGTCTGGGGATAGATGGCAGGTCCAACATCCCCATTTGGCTCTCCTGCGCTAGGGAGCCCAATGGGACCAGACTCGATGGTTCCGGCTGTGTGGTTAGAGTCAATGGTGCTGGTTTTGTCTGAGCAGGAGCTGAGTATCCCGGCACGGGACACACACTGCGGGCACCATCGCGCTCCACTGCTCTGACTGTTGGTGAATGCCCCCTCCCAGTTCTTCTTTGTTTCTTATGCGGCACCAGCAAGTGCAACCCATGCCAAGAGGCTGCCGAACTCGTCTTCGGTGCCAGAGAGTGGCGGTGCTATGAGTCTCTGGGTGCCAGGTCCTTTGCCAGCACCACGCCCTTTCTTACTAATGACAGTGCGCTCCGCACTGAAGTGCTGGGTTTCGATGCCAACACGGGCTGCGCCGGCCGGGGACGAAGAGCCGACTTCATAAGGAGAAGCTTAAGTCTGAAGTCTCTCTCTCCATTTTTGTTCTTGGGCGGAAGCGCCTACAGATCTTACACTTATCAGTCTGATGGGCCTCTTCCAAGCACTTTAAGCAGGAATCATGAGGCTCTCCCCGGGCATAGACTTCTGACAGAACGCACAGGGTTTGAGGCCTTGAGATCAAGGCATGCCTCGGTCCCCGAAGGGGAGAGTGTGGTGGGGGAGCAGCCCCCAACAAAGCCCCTTAACTACCAATTAACCACTAAAACTACCAATACTATGCTAATAAAACTATTTACAAAACAAAGAAAGAAAATGCTAGGGAATTGCTTGCCCGAGTCAAGAGAGAGACAAACTCCAACGACCATCACTGGTGGTAAGAGGGAACTGAAGAGGCAGCGGGTTGGCAGGGACCTATATACACCGCCATGAAGGTGATATGTCAGGAGGCTCCACAGCCAACTCGATGGGTACCACTAGGGGAAAATCTTCCGATTGTGCATGCGGCATGCACGCATCTACTTAGAATTGACATGAGCAATCACTCGAAGAGGAATTTTAGGTTTATACTCCAGAGGGGGTGCGTGCCTGAGGAGCTGGGAGTTGCCTTAGCTGTAGCCTTCCTATGCAGGGGCTGGTCAGAGAGCCTGCATGCAACTACCTGTATATATGCTGGTGAAAGTGCAGGCTGGAGGGCTCTGAAGCTTGTCACAGCAGTATAGTGTGAGAGGGAGCCCAGGCTGGTGGGTCAGGGGGCTCAGTGGTACCCCAGTTCCAAGTGGCACCACAGAGGGAACCCATCACAATGCTGTATGCTTGTTTCTCCTTGATAAGTCCAAGGAAAGTGTCCTCAGAGGAATCTTTAAGAAAAACTTGTAGGTAATTAATTTTGATGCTTTAAATTTCTCGCTTTTAAAACAAACTAGAAGTAGGAGGGACCACACTCATAAGAATGACTTAAGAAGAAGTGTAATTTTACTCCTTGGAGAAATACTTTGGTATTTCTAATACATTTATCATGCTTCAAAGAAATTAATAACTGATGATTATAAGTAAATGTAATAAGACATTTTAGCGATTTTATGTTCTATGGAATAACTGCTTGAACCCAACACTGGTCTACATCAAAAGCTTTCAAGACTGTATGTTGTGCTCAGTAAATCCCTGGAACATCTGGTACCCAAAGAATCTATAACCCTCTTTAAACCGTTGACTATAAGCCTTGGTGGTTTCTTGGCAAACTAACAAAGCTTGTTGATTGGTTAAGAATAACTAAGGTTATGTCTACACTTAGAGCTGGGGATAGGATTCTCAGCTTGCACAGACATACTCACATTCCTTGAGCTAGCATGCTTAAAACAATAGCTGGGGTAGCACAGGCAGTGGCAAGCAGTGGCATGGGCTAGCCTTGTTGAGTACATACCCAAACTTCAGGCAGGTTTGCACACAGCACAGCTAGCCCATGCTACCAATCACCACTGTCCATGCTACACTAATATTCTTAACATTGGCTCAATGAAAACTAGTGTGAGTATGTCTATGTGACATGGGAATCATACTCCCAGCTCCAAGTGTAGATATCCCTAAGTGTCCTGATTTGAAAAATACTGTCTAAAGCAGGGGTGGGTAATCTACGGCCCGTGGGCCAGATCTGACCTGTCCATGTAGTCCCTGGGGGTGGGGAGCAGAGGGCTCTGTGTGTTGCCCTCGCCTGCAGGCACCACCCCCTGCAGCTCCCATTGGCCAGGAACAGGGAAATGCAGCCAATGGGAGCTTCGAGGGAGGTACCCGCAGGCGAGGGCAGCGCACAGAACCCTCTGCCCTCCCCTCTGCAGGGACATGGTGCCAGGAGGGGAGCAGCGCAGGGCCAGGGCAGGCAGGAAGCCTGTCTTAGCCCCACTGTGCACCGCTGCCACCCCGGAGCTGCTCCAGGTAAGCAGTGCCGGGCCGGAGTCCGCACCTCAATCCCTGCTGCACCCCTCCTGCATCCCAACCCCCTGCCCTGAGCCTCCTGCCACACCCCACACCTTCCTGCACTCTGCACCCCCTCCTGTACCCCAAACCCCTGCCTTGAGCCCTCTCGTATACCCCACACCTCTCCTGCATCCCAACCCCTTGCCCTGAACCCCTTCCTGCACATTGCACCCCCTCTTACACTCCACACTCCCTCCTGCACCCCAATCCCCTGCCCCAGACCTATATTCATGGCCCTGCATGCAAGCATGAGATGACTTTAGGAGAACTAAGGTATCAGCTAAAATATTTACCAAATTGGCCAATCTAGTTTGTTACATTTCAGCTTTAAAATCTAACTGGCACTCTGGAAAATTCATAAATTTTCCCCCTTCTCCCTCCTTCGCTTTTACATCCTATTTGATTATCTGCAGGATCCTTCAGTTTGAAGACTTTGCCTTTTATACATGTACAAATTGGGACACAATTAGTCCCCAAAAAGTGGGACAGATGAAAAAAGATGACCCTGGTGTGGGATTCTTCTGGAGCCCACAAATCTATCATGTCCTTAGACTGGATGCCTAGAAGTAGCAGTAATTGTTTGTCAAGCTACTGCAGCTGAGGCCTAGGAAGATTACCTCCTTCCTCCTCTTTTGGAGTTTAAAGGACCTTCCTGACTATTTGGGCTTTCTATCTATAACTTAATCCTGATGAAGACTGCTGAAACTGCTCCCATGAACATGAAAGTTGTTTGCTTTTGAAAGCTGGATGACCCAACTGGTAGAATATTTTCTTCTGTTTTATTGCCTGTTGTGATCAAAATACAAAACAATACTTCAGAAAAAGAGGCCAGAATTCACTATTGTACTCTCAAGGATTTTCTGTACAGCAAGGAATTCAAGCATACATACAACCACAAAACAACTTTGTTAAACATACAAGAAAAGATATTAAAAATTGAATTCCTATGTATTTTCTTACCAAAGCAAATTCATGTGATACTCTTCCATCTGGGGGCAGCTTAGCCCCAAAACCTAGAGCAGGAAACATTTTGTCACTATCATAATCTTGAATGATTTCACCTACTGCTTTCAGTGCCATGCCATAAGCATTCAGTTGGTACGGGTTCATATAGTGGAGCGAGGTGGGCTGTGCAGGGTGACCTGTTAAAACACAAAGATCAGATGTATCTTACAATGGATTCACTTGGGAATGCAACTCAGCACTGAAGGTGGGAAAGTGTCCTTTTTCCAGGGAAAATCCAAGATCTGCAACTTGGTAGTCTAGGCTATCAAATGACAGAGTGATCACAGAATTGTCTCTTGTCCGGAAGATGTTCATTGCAAATGTTCTCACGTAAGTCTGAAAAGCTCACTATTTCACAAACATGAAAGACGAGATTTGAATAAAATTGGAACATACAGCTGAGTATTCAGATAGGGAAAGCAAATAAGTATGTTTATTAAAAAGGCAGAAATTTTGCTTATGAGCAGATAAATGATTGGGCCGAGACATTAAGCACCTAAAGTGAATAAAACCTAAGAACTCTATAATCAATAAGATAATACAGCAAACACCTTTACTTCAAAGACAAATGGATATATGAAAAGGCATTTCACTGACAAAATAGAAAAGGTTACTGGAACTCAATACAAGGGTGGGATTCAAACCGACAGGTAGAACCTGCAGCTTGTCAGTGATGGTCAAGCTTTGACAGACCATGAGCGACTGACATACAAAGCTAAAGATGTAAGCATTCAATTGTCCGATTTCATACCATATATATTATTCTCTCTCTCCCTAATAAACCTTGTTTATTTAAACTTCTTCTGATCTTAAGACTGTTCTGGGATTATTTACAGAGAGCTATTCTGTGAGAGGTAAAGTAACCTTTTATCTCTAAGGAGAAGTAATGAAGGGGATCTGTAACCTAAGTCCATTTAAGAGTTTTGTTCAGAAGCAAGGAGTAGAGATCACTTTTTTATAAAAGTGTAACCAATGCCAAGGTTGTGTTTGACCCAGTACATTACGAAATCTAATGACAATGACCAAGAGTCAAGTTACAGGGGCCTAAGGTAATAATATGTATTTATAAGTTGAAGCCAGTACTTAAAGGTTTTCTTTTTGCTCGGGAAAGACAACTCCTGAAATTTCTTAAATTCATCTGCCATAGTCTTGCACTGCTTTTGTAATGCTAGGGTGGTTGAAATTCATGGTCATGTAAGCAGCGATAACCCCTCCCGCCTCTGATGCAAGTGGTGAAAATGGGAGAAGTCTTGGCTCTTTTCCCAAATGCTTTTGCTGGCATAGCTCTGTTAATGCACAGGGAAGCACACCAATTCACTCCCTCTTGCTACTCATGACTGAACCTTTAATTTATGGAATAGCTTGATTTGAAAGCTCAAACCTTCTCCAAAAATCCCAGAGCAGACAAGCATTTTCAAATTTTTCTTTAAAAAAAGAGTTCAACACAAATTACGAATTACCGAAGTCTGTGATGCTCATATTTTAGATGCCATTATCCAACAGTTACCAATAAGTGAGGTTTGTGGGGCTGCAGCCAAAGAAAGAAGCACTAAGACATGCTTTCCCTATTTGCATCCCTGGAAACCTGCCCGTGGCTGGTGCTTGGTGTATCATAGCACTTCTTTCTTTGGCAGCACAAACCTGCCTGTGTGGGTGCAGCCAGGGAAGGAATCGCTGAGGTGTATCAAGCCCTGGAGAGTGCAGGGAGAGGTACTGGTCAGCCTTATCGGTCCTTAGTATTCCTGCTCCCTGTGGAAAACTTTGGCAGCTGGGCTGAAGCCCCCCTGTGATGCAGGATGGGAAGGAGGTCTGCAGGCAGAGTAGCAATGGGGTGGGAGACTGCAGCTCAGAGCTGGGGCTTTACACATGAAGCAGGGGTTCTGGGGGCTCGCAGGGCTGCATGGTACCTCTCCATATACTTTCTGGGGTGCACTCTGCCCTGGCACCAGGGACCCAAGCACTGCATGTTCCAACCCTTCCTTCCCTGATTGCAACCCTGCAGCAAATTTCCAGTGCTGCAGCCAAGGAACAAAGTGATGGGACATGCTGAGCATTGGCTGCAGGCTGCTTCCTTCTCTGGCTTCAGCTCCACAAACGTCCCTGTGGCCGGGGCTTTTCCCAAGTGGTGGTAATAAGGTCCCATGGGGCTGCATTGAAAAAAAAATCAATAAGGGGCATATTAGTAACCAGAAGTTGTCAATATCATGATTGTTAATAATCTGAATACACTGTATATGTTTTGTTTCACTGTACATGTACATGTCTTAAAATATGAAAATTATTTCCCATATGTGCTAGTGGAGCACAAGGTATTTGAATTTTCAAAAGTAGCCTTTAATTTTGGGTAGGACTGAAGATTAGGAATGAAGCTATTCATGGCTGAACTCAGCAACCACCTCCATCAACACTGATTTGGTTTTGAAGGCTTTCTTGGATGGAAGATTAACAAATTACAAGCATGTTTACAAAGGAATGCTGCTACACGGTCAGCATGATAAGATTGCCAATGATGGACATGCCTTGATAATGATGAACATGATGTTTGCAGGCCATCACAATGTTCACTTTGCTTGTTTATTATCTCTCTTCCTCCTAACCCATTGTCTGTCTTGTCTATTTAAACTATAAGCTCTTTGGGGCAGGAACTCTCTCTTACTCTATGTTTGTACATTATAATAATGGGGCTTTGATACAGCTGGGGCCACTAAGCATTATAGTGACACAAATAATACACAATAATTGCAAACCTAAGCTGTGTAAAATAAATATAGAAATACATATGTAGTACTAAAGAAAAATTGTTCTGAAGCTGGACATAGCATTCAATTTTACTAGAAGCTACTTTTGCTACTCACCATTTGATGCTGTGAAATCAATAGCTACTGTGAAATTGATTTGGGTTCTGTCAAACAAACAAATAGGAATCTTGTTAGTAATACCATTGATAGTTGGAAAAATATACAAGGGAGTTAATATATCTTGTAATGGACTAATATACATGTTATAATGCATTAGCTTTCTGGTCAAAAGGTATCACTGCAAATTCAGGTTAAACTCACTGTGCATTATTTTGACTTTTATACAGTGTCATCGATTAAGCATCAATTCTTGAGGTTACATCACTTCAAAACATAAATTTTCCCTTACCTGTAAATTACATTTGTGTAAGAGTCTCTCTCCCTTTACATATGTAGAAGCGTTATACAACTGGGTGGATTTTCAGTGGTCCCATCTTGGAGAAACCTGTCCACCTCACCAAAGCTTCAGTTCAAAATACTTTACCAATTAATTTTATAGCAATAACTTCATACACTATACACTGAATACACATCTGGCTTTCATTTATTTTTGTCCCACCCACCTCCCTTGGCTTTCCCCTTCTTCCTGCCTTCAATACCAGGCAAACTGGCTGAAACACAATATGTTGGGGAAGAATCAACACGGCTTTTGTAAAGGGTAATTAAGCCTAACCAATTATTAGAATTCCTTGAGGATTTTAACAAGCATGTGAACAAAGGGTGATCTAGTGGAGTGGTTCTCAAACTAGGGCCGCCGCTTGTTCAGGGAAAGCCCCTGGCAGGCTGGGCCAGTTTGTTTACCTGCCGCATCCGCAGGTTCGGCTGATTGCGGCTCCCACTGGCCGGGGTTCGCCAGTTCAGGCCAATGGGGGCTGCAACGCGCTGCTTCCTGAAGCCCCCATTGACCTGGAGCAGCGAACCGCAGCCAGTAGGAGCTGTGATGGGCCAAACCTGCGGACGTGGCAGGTAAACAAACCGGCCTGGCCTGCCAGGGGCTTTCCCTGAACAAGCGGCGGTCCTAGTTTGAGAACCACTGATCTAGTGGATATGGTGTACTCCTTGGACTTTCACAAAGCCTTTGACAAGGTTCCACGCCAAAAAGACTGTTCATGGATCAGTAATGCTTAAAAGATAGGAAATTAAGAGTAGGAATAAATGGTCAGTTTTCAGAGAGGAGTGAGGTAAGTAGTGGGGTCCCCAATGATCTCTACAGAACCAGTGCTTTCAATAAATGATCTGGAAAAGGGGGTAAACAGTAAGGTGGCAAAGTTGGGATGATATAAAATTACTCAAGATACTTAAGTCCAAAGCTGACTGCAGAGAGTTACAAAGGGATCTCACAAAACAGAGTGACTGGACAACAAAATGGCAGATGAAATTCAGTGTTGATAAGTACAACGTAATGCACGTTAGAAAACATAATCCCAACTATACATACAAAATGATGGGGTCTAAGTTAACTGTAACCATTCAAGAAAGATCTTGGAGTCATCATGGATAGTTCTCTGAAAACATCTGTGCAATGCACAGCAGGAGTCAAAAAAGCCAACAGAATGTTAGGAGCCATTAGGAAAGGGATAGCTAATAGACAGAAAATATAATAATGCCCCCATATAAACCTATGTTACACCCACACCTGCAATACTGCATGTTGTTCTGGTTGCCCCATCTCCCAAAGATATATCAAAAATTGAAAAAGTACAGAGAAGGGCAACAAAAATGATTAGGGTCCTGGAACATTTTAATATATGGAGAATTAAAAAAACTGGAACTATTCAGCTTTGAAAAGAAATGACTAAGGAGGGATATGAGAGAGGTCTATAAAATCATGAATGGTGTGAAGAAGAAAGTGAATAGGGAACTGTTATTTACCCCTTCCTATAACATGAGAACTAGGGGGTCACCCAATGAAATTAATAGAAAGCAGCTTTAAAACAAACATAAGAAAGTACGTCTTCACACAATGTAAAGTCAACCTGTGGAACTTGTTGCCAGGGGATGTTGTGAAGGCCAAAAGTATAACTGGGTTAAAAAAAGAATTAGATAAGTTCATGGAGGATAGTTCCATCAACATCTATTAGCCATGCTGGTGAGGGACGCAACCCCATGCTCTAGGTGTCCCTAAATCTCTGCCAGAAGTTGGGACTGGACAACAAGAGATGGATCACTTGATAATTGTCCTGTTCTGTTAATTCCTTCTGAAGCATTTGACATAAGCCACTGTCAGAAGACACAATACTGGGCTAGATGGACCATTGGTCTGACTCTGTGTGGCCATTTTTACATGCTTAGTGGCTAGGACAGAGGACCCAATCTTGGGTCCAAGAGTCAGCTATCACTGAAGTCAAGTGAGAATTTACTGCCAAGGAACAAACACACTGATTTGCATACCATTTTAATACCAGTTATGATCCACTTTGTTATACACTGAAAGGACTTCCTACCCTTCTTAAGGGCAAACCATACTTGGGACTTTCAACAAAAATAAAAAGGAAATCTCAGGACCTGCACTGCAGTGTTCTAATGAAATAAAAAACAGGAGGCACGGTTCTCTTTCATTTGAGGATTTTGGATTGTCAAAAAAAGTAGGGAATGTGACTGTCCTGATCCCAATGGTGTTGAGAATCCACTTTAGGTTTAAAAAGATGGTAACATTTTAAGTGTGGCTTTCACCAGGACAAAGTATAACAGGAAACAAGCAAGACTGAGCAGCCAGCTTACCCACACTATGAGCTAAGGTTCACACCATAAGGAACACCACTTCAATTTAGAATTCTATCCTGAAAAGCATCTATGTAAAAATGGCAATTATTATTCAATAGATTTGTTCTGTGAATTTAGAGACATGATTACTCAAGTTAGAGATAGAGAAGCTTTTTTTTAATTTTAGCCCTTTTAAACACTAGAACTAGAAAAGCAAAGATTGAGTGAGCAATAGACTATTCCCTTTTGTGCACTGACATATTTTGGTTAAGTTCCAACCATCTAGTACAGGGGTCGGCAACCGGTGGCTCGCGGCTCGCCAGGGTAAGCACCCTGGCGGGCCAGCCCGGTTTGTTTATCTGCCGCGTCGACAAGTTCGGCCGATCGCGGCTCCCACTGGCCGCGGTTCGCGGTCCCAGGCCAATGCGGGAGGCAGGAAGTCGCAGCCAGAACATCCCTCGGCTCGCGCCGCTTCCTGCCTCCCGCATTGGCCTGGGACCGCGAACCGCGGCCAGTGGGAGCCGCGATCGGCCGAACTTGCCGACGCGGCAGATAAACAAACCGGGCTGGCCCGCCAGGGTGCTTACCCTGGCGAGCCACGAGCCACCGGTTGCCGACCCCTGATCTAGTATATGTATTACGTGAGTGTCCTGCAGCAGCAAATGGCCTTGATCTGCTGCCATTTCTCCCAGTCTGAAAAAATTGGGGGTGGAATAAAAAAAAAGCGCTGCATGACTAGGTGCTTGAATTCTATTGCATACAACTCCAACAATTTGTAGTTATCAGGCAGATAATGGCAGATCCTACCTCTCAAGAAAGGCGAGACTTGCCAATACCTGTTGTGTCAGGAAGTCTTCAGTTCCCTTGGAACACTCATAATTGGTCTGAAATCCATGGAGATCAGTTTATGAAAACCTTTAAAACTTTGACCAGAAGCTGGATTTCGCTGAGGAGAGAGATAAAAGCTGTTGTAGTCTTTCTGAAAGTATCAGAAACTTTGTAATCTTATGAAATAAGGCCTGCTGTTTTGCTTTATCCAGAGTCTCACACAAAAGATGCCTGTCTTCTAAGGGTATGGCTATCAAGCTTCACTTGGCCTACATCATCAGACTGTCAGGACCTCAGGCACATTACCATTTTGCATAGCTTATTGGCTATAAGGAACAAAGATGATGAGAAGCAGTGCAGGCCTGCCAGCTTTAGGGTAATATACAAGGGAGTCTTCAGGCTATTTCCTTTGTCATGAAAGGGATAGCCAAAACAGCATAAGGTCAAGGACACTTCACCTGAAGAGTTATTCTTGGTGTCCTTGCTGTCTCTGCTGGTAACAGCCTGCCTTTTTTTAAAAAGACCCTTTGATGTGAGGCACTGTATGAGGGGAAAGAACAGTCTTTTATAGGTGTTGTGGATCAGGCACATAAATTCTCATTAGGAACTGACAGGGTGGAAGAAAGGAGGAATTTGTCATCCAGCCAAAATTCAAGCAATTTTTTCTCAGAGTAGGAAAAGCAACCTTCTTTGTGCACTCATTTCTGAGTCTGCCATTCCGAGCTGCCTGGCAGCAGGAGACTGGGCCAGACAGATACTGAGTACAGCAGAGAGGAACAGGAAGAAGTACAGGCAAAAACCAGATAAGAAGAAAAACAGTTGGCATAAGTAGGAAAAACTAAGGCCATGTCTATACTTACCCGCCGGGTCGACGCAGCGAGTTCGACTTCTCGGAGTTCGAACTATCGCGTCTGATCTAGACGCGATAGTTCGAACTCCGGAAGCGCCGCGGTCGACTCCGGTACTCCACCGCGGCAGGAGGAGTTGCCGGAGTCGACCTTGGAGCCGCGGAGTTCGCTTCCGCGGCGTCTGGACGGTAAGTCATTCGAACTAGGGTAGTTCGAATTCAGCTACGTTATTCACGTAGCTGAATTCACGTACCCTAGTTCGAACCAGGGGCTGTGTGTAGACCAGGGCTGAGACTAAATCTCAATTGGAAAATTAACAAAAATCTTTTCACCTATCAGCCTTTTACTAGTCTGTTTGATGGACACAGTTTCTGAAGTGTTCCTCCCTGTGGCATCATCTGCTGCATAGCTTTATAATTGTCCATATGCTGTCCCAGGTAAGAGGAACACAATTATGAGGATTTGTGGATAATTCCTTGAAAAAGAAATGTTGATTCCTGCCTCCATGGGGGACAACATTTTGCTTTGCCCTGTGGGACCTGAAGGAGTCTTTAACCACCTGATATAGCTATTAGCTACTGAAAAGCATGAGAAATATTGACTCTGTGCATGCCAATCGATGCCTACCTCCATTAGGATAAAAGGCTTCAAACTACAACTAACCCTAACTCTCAACTTGGTGAGCTAGAAGCTTCTATCTACATCTTTTAGTTATCTGTTTAGTAGATGGGCTAGAGTTGTCACTGAACTCTGGTGATTCATTGGTTTGCCATGGCTTCTGTGTCCTAATTCTTATATAAGGGACTCTTGCTGTGGTATTCAGAATTCTGTTGATCACCATATTTGGAATCTCCCCCCGACCCCACCTCCCACCCCCAGGCAGCTTGGTCTAGCCTTTGTTTTGTGGGGAACTTCACCTTTTCCTGCATGTCTCTAGAGGTGCTGTGGCTCATACACAAAAATCCCTATTAGAAATTGACACGGTGGAATAGAAGAGGAATTTGTCATCCAGACAAGATTCAAGCAATCTTTCCTCAGAGAAGAAAAAGCATGTCTTCTTTGTGCACTCATTTCCATGCAGTAATTTTGACTGATCAAGCTGGAATAGCTTGAGTTTCTATGCATTGCTTTCCTTGTGTTGTTTCTTGGTTGAAACTTTTAGTTGATAGATGTTTTTATGTGGCACCAATTTAACCATTTTATCAAAGACAGGCAAAAGATGGGGAACAATGAGTCTAGGCTTTGCAGGTGAATGAGTCAAAAAGCAGAACCTTACCATTCAGAATAGATTCCCCATGACACATGGACAGGGTCTCATAACTGTGGACAGAGTCTTTTTCCTCAACAAGGGAGGAGTGATAAGCTTGAAGATCCTCAGCTTGGGAAGGACACAGTCTCCAAGAAAGTACTGGATATGGGAGGCTGCTGTTTCCAGTCAACTAAGTAGGTAACTAATGGGATGAGATTTTCTGGCTAAATTAACATTTGGGGTAACTTAGAGCAACAAGGGGGGGTGAGGTAATATCTTTTCCTGGACTAACTTCTGTTTGTAAGAGATATAAGCTGTTGAGTTACATACAGCTCTTCTTCAAATCTGGGAAAGGTACTGAGAATGTCACAGCTAAATACAAGATCAAGCAGATAATTTAGCACACCGGTTCTCAAACTTCATTGCACTGTGACCCACCCCACCGCCCCTTCTGACAACAAAAATTACTGCAAGACCTCAGGAGGCAGGGACTGAAGCCCAAGCCCATCCCAGCCCCGCTGCCCTGGGCGGAGAGGGAGCAAAGCTGAAGTCCAAGGGCTTCTGCCCTGGGTAGGAGGCATGTAATCTTAGTACCCCACCCTCTCTTCCCCTGGAGCTTCAGCCCAGGCAGTGGGGCTTGGGCTTTGGCCTTGGCCCCAGCAAGTTTAACACCAGCCTTGCCAACCCCATTAAAACGGGGTCCCGACCCAGTTTGAGAACCCCTGGTTTAGCATAAGTAGTTACCATATATTCTAAGGGACCATTCAAAGTGAAGTGGCCCATTAACACCTCTGTAGTCATAGAACAAAAAAGTTAGTGTGTTACAGATTGTTGGCATAAGCCATAAATCTAGTGTCTTTGTTAAGCCTATGAATTTTAGTGTCTAGCTAAATTATGAATTTAAAGCTCCAAGGCTCATATTTTGAAAGTGTTGTGCAGGTTTCCTTTGAAGATGAGGACTGAGAGATCAGATATAATGTGATCGCTTTGTGAAAAGTATTCACAAACAGATGATATAGCATTTGTGTCTTTTATCATCATTTTCCTCTTTGGGTTCATCCGAGAACACAGTGATTGCCTGGTTTCACCCACATAGTTGTTGTTTGGGCATTTAGGCTTTCTACACTAGTACTTTTGTCCGTAAACCTTTTGTTGGTTGGGGTGTGAAAAAACTACATGCCCTGACTGACAAAAGCGCCAGTGTGGTCAGTGGTATGTGGGTGGGAGATGCTTTCCCACCGACATAGCTACTGCCACCCAATGGGGGTAGTTTAATTATGCCAGCGGGAGAGAGCTCTCCCCCAGCATAGAATGGCTACCCGGAGACCTTACAGCAGCACAGGTCGGTACTAACTTTACACCTGTAAGGTCAGTAGTGTAGACATAGCCTTAGCGTACTGAATAAAGTACATTTACGTGTTGTGATAGGCATAAGTAGGGCCCATAGATCTTGAAAGGTATGTTGTGGAGTTGATCATTGTAGCAGTGGAAATATGCCTGCAAGTTTTGCATCTGTTCTGGTGCCACTTAGATTTGGTGTATCCTGGTCTGTGCACAGCTTGCTTCTGGTGATGAGCTTGGAGAGGCTGGGCAGTTGTTTGAATGTAATTTGTATTATATGATTTCATAAAATTGCAGCCCTCTGTTTTTAACTCAAGCAGAAGAACAAGGAATGTAGGTCACACTTACAGGATTGGGAATTCTATCCAGCAAAGCAGTGACTCTGAGAAAGAATTAGGAGTCCTGGGTAGATAATCAGCTGAACATGAATTCCCAGTGTGAGGCTGTGGCCAAAAGGGCTAATGCATACTGAGATGCATCAACAGAGGAATCTTAAGTAGGAGTAGAGAAGTGATTTTACCTCTGTATTTGGCAGTGGTGCGCCTGCTGCTGGAATACTGTGTTCAGGTCTGGTGCTCAGAATTCAGGAAAGATGTTGATAAATTAGAGAAGGTTCAGAGAAGAGCCACAAGAATGATTAAAGGATTAGAAAACATGTCTCAGTGTGATAGATTCAAAGAGCTCAATCTATTTAGTTTAACAAAGAGAAGATTAAGGGGTGACTTGATTACAGTATTCAAGTATCTACACAGGGAACAAATATTTAATAACTGTCTCTTCAATCTAGCAGAGATAGGTATGGCTGGAAGTAGAAGCTAGACTTCAGACTGGAAATAAGGCAGAACTTTTAAACGGTGAGAGTGATTAGCCACTGGAACAATTTACCAAGGTCACGGTGGATACTCCATTTCTGACAAATTTTAAATCAAGATTGGATGTTTTTCTAAACGATATCCTCTACAAATTATTTTGGGGATGTTCTTTAGCCTGTATTATACAGGTCAGACCAGATGATCACAATGGCCCTTCTGGCCTTGGAATAAATGAAGAGAGTGTGTGTGTCAATTTCATACCTATAATAATTGTGATATAAAAGAAGACCAAAGCAAACACTTATCTTTTTTTGAGTTATCCTTTCATTTTAATCGATGCTTGTTTTAGAGTTATTTCTATAGAGAAAGTAGTAAGAAGTAGAACCAATAACTTTCTCCTCCCACCACCGCAACCAAATGTGTAGGTCTTGTAAAGTATCTATGCAATGATCACACAGAGGTCACTAGATTTCCTTTAATGTTACTTTAGCTGTCATCTCATATTACAGATGCATAGCCTGGGAGAACAACATTTCCAAAGACCAAGACAGCTATAATAAACACTGTAAATACAGTTCTCCAAGCTCCACAGTTCTGGATTGTGACTTCACATAGTTTCCTATGCTCTGATGTTTTCACCTTTATAGTATGTAGTTGAAACATTCAGCTCTCAAACTGATCTCATTCAGCATCAGAGAAAGAAGCTGCAGAAAACTGGAAACCAGGTATACAGTGCAGCAATAGGCTTTGGGAGAAAAGGATAAGGAAACTGTAGGAAAAAATAATACCGGGGGGGGGGGGGGGAACAAACAAACAAACCTACGGATAATCCTAGTAGTTTAGCCATATTAAATTTGCTTAAGTATTCCTTGAACAGAAAATAGGCATGGTAGCTTCTACCCAACATTCACTTGCAAAGAACACTGGAGCCAGTTACGGAAATTTTTTCAAAGGTAAGAATTGAGTTGCAAACATGCATGCACCTGTGTGAATGTCGTCAAATTTAGAGTTTTTAAGTTACCATGAAGGAAATCTATGCAACCCAGTGTGTACACAGAATACCACTCTGGAAGTCAAAACTATGACATCTGTTAAATGCAGAAGACAAGCATTCTAACAGTACAGTACTGGTAAATTTGTTTGAATCCATGCCCTTCCTTAGGCCCAGCAGGCCTTTATAGTTCAGGAATGAATCATTCTTATAACCCTACAACAACGTGGGTGAAACCCACCAATCTATTCAATTATGAAAAACAACATTTTTGAATAAGTACAATTATGGCAACTAAGTAGATGCATAACTCTGGCATTACATAACTTTTGAGTGCTTCACTCTGCAACCTTAATAGTGCTCTTTACCATAGTTTTATAGTACATAATTTCTTAAGTTTTAAAAAAAGCAAATTGAAAAATAGAATTCTAGCATGCAGCATCATACTGATACCCAGATGGTCCATCAACATGATTCGAACCTTTAGATCCACTTGAGATAAGGGAGTATCTTATAGCAATAGCAGGTTGCTGTCCTCTATGTAGATTAAAGGGGACAAGACACACACTTTGCTAGTGGGTTTCACAGATGTTTGCTGTCAGCAGAGGAATGATGAGATTCAGGAACTTTGGGTTCCACTACAGGCTCTGGAGGGGAGGGTGCTCTAGTAGCCATCGACTCTTCTGCCTATTCCCTCCCAAGCATGACCCATTCTGCCATGACCCGCCAACCTCTCCCTGTTCGAGTCCTCTCTCTTCTTCGCCCCGGCTCCTTGCCCCAGTTCCATTCTCCCTGCCTCTACAGTCCTAGTTTCCACTCCCCAGATTTCTTATCCCAGTCTCCTTGCCCAGTCAGTCCTAGCTCCCCCTCTGAGTTTGCTGGCCAAGTCCCAAAGTATTCATCACACCCAGTCTAAGTGGTCTATACGCAGACATAAGGAGCACCAAGCTGGAGTGTGAATCTACAGTGCACCAGCCTGTCACACACTAAGTGGCCATGTGGACACTGCTGCTGCACAGTAAAAGTTATAGTACCGTTTGACTTACTGCTGCATGAAACAGTTCCCTCCTCCCCGCTCGTCTGAGGTCTCTCCCCCTAACACACACCACTGGCTCCAGGTTCTAGTTTACTTACCCAGGCAATTCAGCCTCCCACACCAACCCCCTCCCTCAGCCTTTTGCCCAGTCTCTTTATCCAGACAGTCACATTTCTGCCTCTGCACCTTAGCCTCTTGTCAGATCTATTTTCCCTTTCCAAAGCTCATTCCTCTCTACACTGGTTCCTATCTTCAGGCTCCTTGACCATCCAGTCCCAGCCTCCTACCCTCTCCTCATATATCATCATCATAAGTCCTTCCCTTGTTAACAGGCTCCCAGTCCCCCACATTGTTTTCCTCACCATCTCCTAATCTTGTCTCTCCGGCTCCTAGTCCTGGTCGACATGCCCAATCAGTTACTGCCTCCCCTACTCCTTCCATCTCTCAGTCCCAATCTCCTTGCCCAACAAAGCCCATTTCATCTCCATCCCTCCAGCTCAGGCCTCCGATCCCGCAGTTACTAGTCTCAGTCTCCTTGCCCAATCAGTCCAGCCTCCCCTGAAGAATGCCACAATCTATGTTACATACCACAGCTGAAAAGCCAACCTGTCATGTGTCTTTAATTTCAGAGGTATGTGCTCTGACTACAATATTTTGCTCCATGACATTGTCACATGCATTATATTGAGCTATGTAATTTGTGATGGCAAGAGTCAATTAAATTGCAGGAGATGGAGATAAATATATTTTATTTCATATATACATACTAGGACTTCCAAATAATCACAGTTAACTCACATGATTAACTCAAAACAAATTAATCGTAATTACAATTTTAATCGCACTGTCAACAATAGAATACCAATTGAAATGTATTAAGTATTTTTTGTTGTTTTTCTACATTTTAAAATATATTGATTTCAATTACAACAGAATACAAAGTGTACAGTAGCTTTATATTATTACTTTCATTACAAGTATTTGCACTATAAAAATAATACACAGAAGAAATAGTATTTTTCAATTCTCCTCATACAATACAGTAACAATCTCTTTATCATGAAAGTGCAATTTAAAAATTTAGATTTTTTTTGTTACGTAACTACACTAAAAAACAAACCAATGTAAAACTTTAGATCCTACAAGTCCACTCAGTCTTACTACTTTACATGTACGAGAGATAATGCTGCCAGCTTCGTTTTAAGAACATTTTCACTGCTGATCTGAAAAAACCCAAAGAAGATACCAATGTAAGATTTCTAAAGATAGCTATAGCGCTCGATCCAAGGTTTAAGAATCTGAAGTGCCTTCAAAATCTGAGACAGATGAGATGTGGAGCATGCTTTCAGAAGTCTTAGAAGAGCAACACTCTGACGTGGAAACTACAGAATCCAAACCATCAAAAAAGAAAATCAATCTTCTGCTGGTGGCATCTGACTCAGATTATGAAAGTGAACATGCATCGGTCTGCACTGCTTTGGATCGTTATTGAGCAGAACCCATCACCAGCATGGACGCATGTCCTCTAGAATTGTGACTGAAGCGTGAAGGGACGTATGAATCTTTAATGAATCTGGAACGTAAATATCTTGAGACCCCGGCTACAACAGTGCCATGTGAACACCTGTTCTCACTTTCAGGTGACATTGTAAGCACGAAGCAGGCAGCATTATCTCCTGCAAATGAAAACATACTTGTTTGTCTGAGTCACTGACTGAACAAGAAATGGGACTGAGTGGACTTCTAGGCCTTAAAGTTTTACATTGTTTTGTTTTTTAATTCAGCTTTTTTTGGTACATAATTCTACATTAGTAAGTTCAACTTTCATGATAAATAAGTTGTATTACAGTACTTGTATGAGGTGAATTGAAAAATACTATTTCTTTTGTTTTTTATAGCACAAATATTTGTAATAAAAATAAATATCAAGTGAGGACTATACACTTTGTGTTCTGTGTTGTAATTGAAATCAATATTTGAAAATGTAAAAAACATTCAAAAATATTTTTAAATGGTATTCTATTATTAAGAGTGCAATTAATCGTTTGATTAATCACGATTAATATTTTTAATTGCTTGACAGCCCTAATACATTCACACACAACGTGAAATAGCTGTACTCAGAGGTTTCAGCTAGGGCTGTTTATTCTTCCATATATTGTTTGCAACATTAACCTCAGTCTTCTGATCTAAATTATGTATTGTAAAGAAATGTCTAGGAAATGTGGTTTTGATTGGAGTGGACAGAAGAGAGAGCAAGGAGATACATGATTTATTATAGGTAGGATTACATATATTCAAGAACACTACAATCTTACTACTTTTAAAGTGGTCTGTGGATGAGAGTAATTTTTTTTAATATATAAAAAGATCGTCATGCTTTAAAGAAGAGTTTGAAATGATACTGTCTATTTCAGCTAATTGCTCACCCTTAAAGGCAAAATTTCCAACATTATGTTTAAAGCCTTACTGTAAACTGAAATGTTGAGATCGCAAACAAATAACCTAAGATTTTGCAATTCTGTAATAATTATATACACAACTGAAATTCTCATATGACAATTACCCATGTTCAATATTTGGAACTTTATAAAGATTTCGATGCGTCACAGATTTTGCTTTTTTTTCCTTTTGAAACAAATGTATTTGTTTGCTTGTTTCCCCCCAACTCCCTTGATTTTTAACACAATAATTATATGTATTATAACTGGATAATAGAATCTTAGAATTTAGAAGGAAGGAAGGACCTATTAGATTATCTAGTCAATCTCTTTGTTGGTGCAGGATTGTTTCCTTCAGTCTGTGCATTTTGAGCTTTGTTCTGTCTAGTCATGGAAGTCCCATGTTATAGGACTTCCATCATTTCTCTTTGGAGAGTCTTACATAGCTGAATACATTATCACCATCAGGAAGATTTTCCAAATGTGAACTCTATATTTTCTCTCTCTCCGTTTTATCTCATTTTCCCAGTTATAACCCAAGGTTCCAGGGGCACACCAGAATTATGTGGCTAAAATTTCATAATTAAGTGGCTGTTGCACACAAGCCCTTGTCCCCTCACTTAATGCATATCATCCAATACACTGTGATTAGTACAGTGAATAGAGAGGGCTTTTAGCATCTAAATAAAAGTGTGGGTGTCCATCTGTAGTATTGGGAAGGAAAGCATCTCTTTCTATCCTCCCTCACTCTTGGCAGAGCCAAATATGACTTTACGTTTTGTGGTGGGAAGGGGACTGAATTCCTCATTTCTCATGCCAGCAAATTTCAACAGCAAGCAGTTGCTCTACTGTACACCCCATTCCAATAAATACTACTAATCTAAAGATGGAGCACATTGATTTTTCTGTAAATGATCAACTGTGAAATAGGTAACAGTGTCCATATTTAACACATCATCATTAGGCTTCAAGGTTAATATCCAATAAGATGAACATGGTTGTTCACAACATCGATTTATATTTGTCTTCACATTTTTATAGATATCTTTACAGCCATAAGACTTAGAGACTTCAACACATAACCCCCTTTGGGCCTTCTAACTCCTGGGGCCATCTGGCTGCTGGTTTGTTCCCTGCATAAATTGGAGTAGTCTAAGGGCTGTTCTATTTCATGCCAATTGCCAACAGCCCCCGGGACATTCCTGTAGCTAGAGATTACTGGGGTGCTGGGTACCTCAACCACACTTCAATCTCCTGGCTACTCTGCCTGCATTTAAAATATACAGTGTTGTTGTAGCCATGCTGGTCCCAGGATATTTGAAACACAAGGTGGATGAGGTAATATATTTTATTGGACCAACTTTTGCTGGTGAGAGAGACAAGATTTTGAGCTTATATAGCTCTTCATCAGGTCTGCACTTCAAATGCTATTTACAACTTCTGAAACTTTTCTGATGAGCATGTGTATTGCTAATTACTGAATGGAAAGAAAAGTTCAATTCAAAATGAGATGTTAATTTCTAGTATACTATGTGGGAACCACTGTGTGATGTAGTAGGTGATTTAATATCAATAACTGATGGCAGTACATAAATCAAGTTAGGCAGATATGTCACTTCAGATACAAGAGAGAGATCCCTTACACTCAAGTACATTGAAAATCCAACACTAAGTATAACTCAGAATAAAAGAATTAAAATCACAAGCCATTGGAGGAATAGTATCTCATCCAAACATCTTTACAAAGATAATATTGATGATACCCAGAATGACACATCCAGTCATACTTTTTTAAAAAAGCAGAGCTCAAAACATAATTTAATGAAACCAGGAACTTAATACTGTAGTCCCCATTTGTTATAGTTAAGAGCTGCCAAGTATTTCATTAATGTTAGTCCTAACCACCTCCAATCAATCATCATAAAAATTTTCAACATGCTGCATTGCATAGACGTTTATTTCTAAAAAGGCCAATATTGCATTTGTGCAGAATCACATTCTTCTTTCCTCCTGGGTTAGCTAAAGGAAACAAAATGAAATGGAAGAACCACAATTTGGAGACATATTACAGATAGGGGCAAAGTGACTAATGAGGAAAAAATGCCTACTGGAATAAAGATTAAATGCCATGAAACTGGGTTGGGTAAGGGAAGGAAGAGATAACGAAGAAAGTAATTCTGATTCCTGATCCTCAGACAACATGTTGCACGTCATATCTGAAAAGAACAACATTTTTTAAAAAGAGTTCTCAAAATCCTGTCTGTTTTTACTGGCATGAATTTATAAGTGACAGTATAAAATCACTAACAAATGAAAAATATTTTGAATACAAATTTAAATTACACATATTGTTGATACTTTTAGACAGGTAGAACATCCTACTAAATTGTACCCTGTTCTGTTTATAGTACAATGTGGAAAAAGAAAATTATAAATGAAAGTTACTAATGTCAAGGACTGTTTGAACAAATGATTTTTTATTTCAGTTTACAGAAAAATATGCAAGATATTGATAATGGTAACTAAGAATCACTTGTATTCACAGCTTGCATTTTATGATATGCCGGACGCTTTCAATATATATGTGTAATATAATAAATGAATGGCTTTTACTCATTCTTTTTGTTACACAAGATTTTTTTTTAATGAATTCTGGAATAATTCTAAAAAATGCAAGTCTTACCACATAACGGAGAAAAAGGGATGTTTAAATGCAACTTGTCTTGATTCCAGTATCAGTGACTCCAGTAAAGAAAGATACTAAATCCATTCAAAAGTGATGTTGGTCAACGATGAGTGTGAATTCCTGGACCCAGTGAAGTCAATGGGAGTTTTCCAAATGATTTCTATAGGTTCAGGATTTCACTCCAGGTGTCCTTTAAAAAAATAATCTTCTATGGAAGAACTGACTTTAATACCATTGACTACAAGCCATAAGTAACATGTCTGAGGAAAGCAGAAGTCGACAGAGTTGCTTAAGAGCTTTGGTTTCCTTTTTTTTCTTGGAAATCTTAAAGGGTAGCATTGAGGAATTGCTAATCTGCTTCAAGGGCTATCTCATGAGTTTTCAGATGTTCTGTTTTATCATCCTCTTGTCCAAGGCCTGAATAGAACCATTTGGGAGTGGGTAGTGAAGAACTATGGGTTGCGATGAGTTCAGGAAACTGACAGGGTGGGGCTGTATTTTCTAGTAATGACTTCCAAACTTGCTTTGGAGTCGAGAACCCTCCCTTTGGGGAGGCAGAAATTCATCAAGAAATCACTCCTAACATCTTTATCTGTAACAAACATTCAGCTCTATCAGCAACAGACTCGTTGATCAGTAATAGACAGCCCCAGTGTCATCTCCCCCAGCATCAGCCACTGATTAGGGTTCTCCTTAGTTTAGGCTCTAGCTAATCCTCATGTGCAGCATGGTGAAGTCTCACAGAGGTCAAGTGCTATCACAGGATTCAGACTCTCAGCCTGCCATGTCCCTGCAGCAGAGGCAATTGCAAGTCCATTCTCTGCCACTGCTGCCATCTCTTCTTCTCAAGAGAGGCTGCAGCAAGTTGGAGTGGGATTTCCTGCCATCTCTTTATCTAATAAGAGCTCTGTGGAGATGGAGCCCCAGTTTCTCCTGTTTGTTCAAGCCATGCCAGTCAGGACTCTGGGAGAAGGGCCAGTTTTCATTGCACTGTTATTAAACTTGTGGAGTGGGGTCTCCACATAGACAGCACCCACTTTTATATTTCTGCCTCTTCTGACTTTGCCATGGTATTGGTAATAGGTTACACGGTGTCTAGTAAAACAGGGCATGGATTAAGGATAGGCAATTGAAATTCCATCCAAACAAGACAGGTTATGCCTAAAGGACTGGGGGAAGCAACTAAATGAGACAGTGAGAATTGGTTCTAATGTTGGGAGCGAGGGGAGGGAGGAGAAGGAACTTTCTGTAGTATTTTAAATTGCTCCTAACGATCAATTGTTGTTATGTGCATCTCATTATTTGCTTGGCCTTTTTAATGTTGACCTTGCCATGGTTATCCATGCCTTTGTCACTATCATAGGACTCTGAAGTTAAGGGTACAGATGTGGGGACCTGCATGAGAACCCCTAAGCTGAATTACCAGCTTAGATCTGGTTTTGCTGCCACCACCCAAATATTTGAGTCATTTGGGAAACTCTATCTTCCCCCCCAAAAAATGTTTCCCTCCCAAGTATTATAACCCTTCCCTCGGTAGCCTTGAGAGACTCCTCCACCAATTCCCTGGTGAACACCAATCCAAACCCTTGGATCTTAAAACAAGGAGGAAGTACTCATCCCCCCGCCCTTTCCCCTTCCCCCACCAATTCCTGGTGAGTCCTGATCCAACCCCCTTGGATCTTAATTAAGGAAAAAATCAATCAGGTTCTTAAAAATAAGACTTTTAATTAAAGAAAGAAAGGTGAAAGAAAAACCTCTGAGAGATTAGCTTACAAGCTACTCTCACAGACAACAGATTCAAAACACAGAGGATGTTCCCCTGGGCAAAACCTTAGATACACAAAAGAAATCCCAATTTGATGAAACCTCTAATTGCACAAGACAAGTTACAAAAGAAAATAAATATAAACCCATTTATAACTTTTCTAATACTCACTACTCTGATAAGAGGCTGATTCCTTGATCTTTTCCACTCCGGCTAAACCTGAGACAAAGGGAACTTCCCTTCTTCCTTTTGAAACATCCTGTTCCCCCATTGGTTCCTCTGGTCAGATATCAGCTAGACTAGGTGAACTTCTTAACCCTTTACAGGTAAAAGAGGCATTAACCCTTAACTATCTGTTTATGACAGTCACCTTGACATTGGACCACTGCAATGCATTTTACATAGGACTACACCTTCAATCCATTCTCAAAATTAGTTAATAAGCAAGCTACTTCAATGGTCTAATTCTGGGATACCTAAAAGATTGCCTAAAACTCCAGGGTGAGGACCATGATCAACAACTCTACTGTTCAGGCACAATGGAACTTGTGTGTGTCTGAGGTAGCGCTTTCTGAGGACCAGCCCCAAGGCTGTGGAATGAACTTCCACAGAAACTATGAACCATCATGAACCTTACCACCTTCGATTCCAAGTGGAAGGTACACTTATTCAGCATTGATTTCGTGAATACAAACAGATACAAGCACATTTAATTAACAAAACAAAACCCTATCAAAACAAAACAACTTTCTTATGTAGTTAGTTAGGTTTTTTTTTTTTTAATCAATAAGGACGTTTACTCCCTAAAATGAAAAAAGTAATGCAATTCTTATAGATATTTAGAACTATCACTTAGCAAGAATATAAAAAGGTTATTAGTGAATTATAATGAAAAGAGGAAAACAAGAACAGTTTGCAGGGATCACTTACCCTCCTTTAATATAGTCAAGGAATGAAACTTCTGTTTCAATTAGGAAGGAAAGCAATGTTACCTGAAAGCAAGTAAAACTGAATCAGGCAAGAATGGTCATTCCTCAAATCAAATACTAGTAGAAAATTAATGTACAATATTTTCAAGGCTTATATTTATGGTATCATTTCCTACAATATTAGGGAAGAAAGAAGATAAGCAATTCATAAATCCCTTTTGGAAGGCATGAGACAAGCCTGGAAATCTAAGAAGAGTTTTAAATGACTTTGTATTATTCTAGACTAAGTGAAGGAAGGTGAAAGAAAATTTCAAGGAAACATTACTGCATGTGGGGTAGAAAACAAGTGTGGGGGGGGGTCATTGCATCTATAGAGTAGAGTAATGTCAGATGCTAAGACTAATTGATCCTTTATGTGAGCACTTCAACTTCATTTGAAGAGCTACATTAAATTATCTATATATGTTGCATGTCACCTCTAGTACTTCAGTGAATGACAACGGCTTAAACTCAAGCAAAAGAGATATAGCATTCAGCCCCATTAGATATTGCATTACATCCACAGAAGCAGAAAGTTCAGTTCAACTCTGTTTCATTTTATCTATAAAATAACATGAAACTTCCTCACAACATCTGACCCTTGGTGATCTGTGAAGATGAAAGTGGGGAAATTATCACTACAAAGTCCTATCAGTCTTTTGAAAGAGTGATTTTTTTTTAAAAGGCAATGTGCAAATTTCAATTTATACTCGCATTGAATATTATCATTTTTACGGCCTTTCTGTCAATAATTAAATCATGTTGCGCCATTACCAGTCAATTTAAGTACTATTGTGAGTGATAAATTGTTTGTGCACAAAAGGTTTGTGACCAGACTACTTACTTCTTCCCTTGTACAAAGTAATTATAAATTTCCCATTTATTTTTCATGATACTTATAAGCATCACTATTTTAGGTGTTGTTTAAAGCTGTTCATGTTCTCATAAACACTTGCGTTTAAAATGTGATTTTTACCTCCCATATTAAAAATGGCCACCTAGTGTTGGTGTACACTTGATAAGATGGGTACTGTTTTCCCATAGCCTTCACAAATGGCTGTGAGGCAGCCTGTAGTGAATAAATCCACCTCTTCTTAGTGCTTCTGGGGGTTTGGGAGAAGAAAAACTTGGAGAAAGAAGGAAGCAAACAGTGGAGAGGCCACAGATTGAGTGCAAAACGGAAAATGTGAGTTGGAAGAGGATTGTGATAGAAACAGAAGGAGAGAGTGTGGAGGACAGGGGGCTGAAGGGGCAAGGGAGCAATACAGAGGCAGATGATTAGAAAGGGATTGGCAGAGAGAATGGGGAGTGAGTCAGACAGGGAAGAAAATTACTACTGTTATTTTAATGGCGCAAAAAGCACGCTAGGTCCCTCCCCGTACAGGGAAAATACAAAACACTGTCCCATAAAATTACATTTTAACTTCAGACAGAGAGTAACAAGACAGCCTCATCTGATGCACAATCATGTTTGCATGCAGAAACATACATTGGTGCACTTTTCAAATATGATTGCACACACGCACATGTCAGAATACCTAACATGCACAAAAGAAGACCATGTTCTGAAAATCAGGATAACATACACAAATAAAATAACTATACTTTTTCTTTTAGAGACTGTTCCCTAACAAAACTTCATTATCAGATTCTGAATATTTCTGTTTTTAGCATAGATTTAATTAGAGTATTGCTCACCTTGTGCAGTAACAAGTTCTTTGAGATGTGTGTTCCTGCGAGTGCTCCACTTTAGGTGTTGAGCACCCTGCACTTGTAATCAGAGATTTTTGGTAGCAGTGCCTGGTCTTGCGCTGCCTCAGGCAGTTAATTGGCACTGTGCGACACCCACCCACCCCCAATTCCTTCTCTATTGCAGAGCATAGAGTGAAACGCCAAAGTGGAGGGGAGAAGGGAGGGTAGTGGAGCACCCACAGGGACACACATCTCGAAGAACCTCAGTTACTGCACAAGGTCAATAACCTTCTCCTTCTTCAAATGATGTCCCTATGGATGCTCCACTTTAGGGGACTTCAGAGCAGTGCCCTCCAAGGGAAAGGAGGGGCTTCGTTGTTGAAGTCATGGCAAAGGATAATACGATGAGTCTGAATAATGCATCAGATGTTGCATGCTGTGTAAATGTAGTGAGCAAGGGGCTAATGGTTCGAACAGGTGTCTGGTGATGTCCTGGAGAACTAAGTTGAGGTCCCAAGGTGGAGTGGGAGTGAGGATTTCGGGGTTAATGTTAAAGTTAATGTTGTTGAGGCCTTTCAGAAAACGTTTGGTGGTATCATGACAGATTTTTGTAATTAATTTGCCTGAGGCATTAGATGATTAGGGTGAGGCCGCAGGATTGTTAGGGGAGGAGATAAAGGAACACCCCAAGGATTTAAGTTTTAAAGCTTTATTAATAAAATAACAGTGGTGTGTGTTGGGGGCTTTTTACATTACTTAGAGAAAGGAAAAAAGCATTAGTATCCATGCCCGAACCCACTTTTATACTTACCCTTGCACAACCCACGGCTGGCCAAGCCTGGGGGTAACATAAGAAGAGGGGGAAGGCTGGATGAGAGTTCTGTTTTGTACGAAGACCGTTCAGGGTTTGCTGTTGATTTTTGACTTGCTTTTAACTTTTGGGAGGGCTTTAAGTTTTGTGGGGGGGGGGGTTGGGGAAGTGTTTAGGGACCTTTGTTTTTTGTGCTTTTTGTACCAGTTTAATCCAGCTTTTTGTGGGTTTTTTTTAATCTTTTTTAAAAACACACCGGCTTTAGGGACACGACACAAAATTGCTGGATTTTTTTTTGCTGGCCTTTATAGTTTTACGAGTTTTGCAATTTTTTTCAGTTTTGCCCAGCTGACTCCCCCCCCTTTTTTATGGTTAGTTGGGGTTGAGTAAGATGCAGAAGGGGCTGCAGGTTTTTTGGCTGCATAGAGTTTGTTTGAGCGCCATCACCTTGGACTGGAGCCCGTGTCTTATCTTTGGACTGAGCTGAGAGCTGAGGCGTAGAGTTAACCCAATTTTTTTTTTTTGGCCTTTTGCAACCTGCAAAGGAATTTTTTACTTTACACTTACACCTTTAACCCTTTTTTAAATGCCTTGCGATGCTTGCAACAGTGTTAGCAACAGACAATGCTGATTTGCCTCCCTGGGGACCCCCTGAGGGAGGAGGCCATTGGGTTATGACAGTAGTGTGCACAAAAATTGATGTGCCATCAATCTTATGGTGGAAAGTTGCTATGGCTGAGAGATGTACCCTGATTGAGCTAATAGAGAGCTCTGATCTAAATTCAACCAGAATCAAAGGTAAGGGTGCAGACACTGATGTTGTCTGCGTCGTGTGACACCAAGAATCAAAACGTCGCCATTTGTTTAAGTGTGTGTGATTGGTAGTCAGTCTGTGACTATTTAATAAAATGTTCTGTACTTCTTTGGAGCATGTCATTTCAGGTCCCTGGAGCCATGGAGCAACCATGCTTTGAGGCGGAGTGTCTCCAAGTTCAGGAGCAGGATTTGTCCTGATTCCTGGGACAGGAGATGAGGTAGGAGAGGAAAGGGTGAGAGGACTGCACACTGACATTCTGAGAATGTAGGGGAACCATGTTTGAAGAGGCCATTTGGGGGCTATCAGTATTACTGTAGCTTTGTCCTCTTTGATCTTGTGAAGCATTTGTGTTATTAGGGGAATGTGGGGGGAAGGCATATAGGAAGGGAGTGTCCCAATTGATAAGAAAGGTGTCCCCAAGGAGTGAAGGCCCATTCCGTCCCTGGAGCAAAACAGTGGGCATTTGGTATTGTACTCTGTTGTTCTACTGTGGGGAATCTTTACTTCTTGAATATGTTGTGGAGAAACACTTGTGGTCCTGAGAAAAGTTCCTGCTGAGTGCATCTGCTGTAGTGTTTTGATATCTGGGTAGGGAGGCTGTTACAATGTGGACGTTGTGCAGGATGCACCAGTGCCAGTCACATGGGTCTGCACACAGGGAGTGAGAGTGTGCAACCCCTTGTCTGTTTATGTAGAACATGCATGCTAAATTGTCTGTGAGAATTTGTATGGTCTTGTTTCTGAACATGGGTAGGAAGTTTGCATATACATTGTGAATGGCTCTTAGTTCTAGTAGATTTATGTGAATTCGGGCTTCTGTTGGGGACCAATGGCCCTGAGCAGAGTGAGAGTTCAGATGTGTTCCCCAACCTGTGAGGGACGCATCCATTGTAATAGTCAATGTGCGGGGGGGGGGGGGGGAGGGGAGTGTGTGTGTGTGTGAAAGGCACTCCTAGGCATACATTATGTGGTTGTGTCCACCACGATAGCGAGTCTTTTACTTTGCTTTGCACCACGAGGCATTTGTTTATACTGTGCCTTTATGGGGAATAAGTTGTGCAGAGCCAAACATGTACGGTTTGCATCTGTAACCCCGCGTGTTGTAGGAACATAATATTACCTGTTGGACATTTTCTAGGTTGGAATGATTGTTGCAGGGGCCTGCCAGATGTGTTTGACAGGTTCCATGATTGCATCATTCATGGGTAAAGTGATTTTAGATGATGCTGATGTTTGCAGGATGTCAACAAGCTTATGCCATGTCTCCTGCACTTCCCACAGTAAGATGTCAAGGGAATCTGCAACTCTCTTATAGAGATCCTAGAAATGTATTATCTCCCACGTTGGGAGGAAGGGGCATGATGGTGTCATCCAGGAATGATGAAAAAAATGGATTGTTGCTTTGACCTCCTGATCAGAGATTTCTTCCTGTTCTCCCATCATCTCTTCAGGGGGCTCAGATGATCCTGGTACTGCTGTGTACCCTCCCCATGTGTGTTAGGAGGTTTGAGGTGCTGAGGGGGATATGCCATCCAGGGGGCCCAATACTGCCATTGTGGAGTGAAGGGAATAGGTACCATCCATGGGTGCCCATACCACTGCTGTTCTTTGGCCCCTGTATAGTACCCCTTATGTGGTGGGGCCGGTTTGATCATCTTGCAGGTGGGGGGGGAAGAGTGATGTGAGGGATGTCTCTCCCTCGTCCTCATCATTGCTCAAAAATGGGTGAGCAAAAGTCGGTGTAGTGGTGGGACGGCTCAGTACCGAGAGTGCTGTTGTAATCTTGGTGCTGAGAATGGGAGAGTCAGGTGTTGAGTACACCCTGAGGTCTCTGGGAAGTAAGAATTGTTGTGGTGTCGACAGCCTTGGTGCCGTTGATGTGATAACAGTGGTTACTGGCTACTGTGGAGGTGTTGTCTCTATGGGTGCAATTGACAATTGCGCAATGCTGACAGGAGGTGGTAGCATAGGCCTCAGTTTTCATGTGCCCGATGCCGAGTGTCAGGATGGCTCTGCTGGTGCCGAGGCATGGGGTTTCTGCTTCCCCTGGGTGCCTGCATTGGAGCTAGCTCTCGGAGTCTTTAGCTCTTACAGTATTCAGGTACCAGAGGCTCCCACTATCTCGGCTGTGGAGCATGTCGGTACCGACGAGGTCTTTCGTATTGGGGAACGCTATTTCTTGGTCAGTTCCTGAGCCGTTGAGGACAGTATACGCTTCTTAGCCACCTTTTTATCTGGGTGGTCTGTCACGTGAGTCACAGACAAAGAAGAATTCATCAGAGGCTGCAGTCGGTGAACTGTGCCTCGGGGGCGTGTGCGTTTCTGGTTCAGATGCTGGCCGGAGAGACTTCTCCATGAACAGCAGTTTAAGCTGCAAGTCTCTGGCTTTCCTGGTCTAAGATGTCAGTTTATGACAATAAAGGCACTTTTGAGGCACATGTCCGACACTGGGATCGATAGCCTACAGGTGAGGCAGTGTTTAAAGCCTGGAGAACTGGTCATGCCCCGAGGGGAGAACCAGGAGTAACGGTTCAACAAAAACCTATTTCTATTCAGGAAACAAATAAGGGTGTTTTTTTGGGGTTTTTTTGGTTTTTTTTAAATAACGGGGATAAGGAAATGAAAGGAGTTAACTATCTATAACAAAACTAGAACTAACTGGGATATACTATGCTAAATAAGCTCTGAGGAGCTGCTGAATGCTCCGACTCATAGCCAAGGGCAGTAGAGAAGGAACTAAGGAGGAGTTAGTCGCACCGCACCAGTTAACAACCTGAGGTAGCACCAGACGGGGACTGTGCATATGTGACCAAACCAGGCACTGCTACCACAAATCTCTGATTACAAGCACAGCGGCGCTCAACATCTAAAGTGGAGCACTCACAGGGACATCATGCCAACACACTGATGCAGTATTCTACTACTTTGTTCTAACATATTAAAATCTACCACTGGCAATATATTAATGTGAAAGAAAATCACTCACTCCTTCAATACGAACTTACGATCAAATTACCATATAAATAAAGTTTCTTCTATTCTGGATCTTTTTCCATAAGTTTGTGGGAAAGACAATGGCACTTGCCCCATTTTTTAACAGAAAAATACATACAGGAATAATCATTTTCCACCTCAAGGCTGCAATCCTGCATATGGAAGTCCCACTGACTTCAGTCAGACTGCTCACATGAGTAAAATTAAGCATATACGTTTTTGCAGAACCAGCCCACATCTGTATTTAGTCTGACTTTCTGAAATACAAATTCTTGTTGATTTAGATTTATTCTTGTCTTATATTAAATTATGTTTTGATTCTCCTGGATGCCAGAATATTAAAATCAGCATTGCAGTTATTACAGTGGATCAAACTAATATAACTGAGAATAAAAAGGCTCTTGCATTTTTACCAAATACTTCACATTATTACTGGTTGTTAGTACCTCAGTGATTAAAAAACATTAGCACTCTTGCAAATTACAGTCACAGCATTTCTTAAATCTAATTCTGCCAAAAATTAAGAGACTAAATACTTTCATAAGCATTAAGGACACAATCTATCATCCCTTATTTGTTCATGTCTCTGTACACTATCTGAATAACTAAGAAAAACATTTTAATGCATTCTAAAAGTCAACATGTATTCCAGATAAAAATCAACACTGCCTCCAGCAATTCTAAACTCACAAGGAACCCAAAATTACGTTTTGGATAAAGCTTTCACGAGACACTCATTTAATCAGAGAAAAGAGGGGAACATAGAAAAACTGAGTTACAGTAAATGCTTTACTCTTGCATTCTTCCAAGTCTCTCTCTAACACTATCAAATTAGTTTGAAGATACTTTATTTCAAGAAGTCAGACAGAAAAGGAAAGCATCAGTTAATATAAAAAGTATCTACTTACTGTTCCAGAATTAATATACTTTTTCTTTTTTCCTTTTTTCTTTGGATTTATTACCTAGAAGGGCAAATAAAACTATTACAGAGGCATCATTCATTATGCAGTTGACATAGTGAAAATACTTAAGATCCTCTTAAGGTATGAAGTAGTTTTCTTTAGGTGTATGACACATTAATAGTTACACTTATGAACTGATATTCAGGAAGTCTTATCAGATACTTCACAATGACTCAACAGGTCACTTGCAATTGGTAAGAGAAGACCACACACTGTTGCTGTTGAACAGAGCCAGAAGAGCTTGCAGATACTGTATCAAGATTTTTGACAAAAAAATAGAAAAAAAAACCCTGCATTTTTTGTGAATTTTTACTTCCATTTCTTGCCCAACTCTAGTACCCAGCATAGTAATACAGTTTCGGTTTACCTTTTACATAAAGGGGACTTGCAAAGTCCAAATTTCCCACTCGTAGAAGCAACTTGCTTCTGCAAAAAGATGCTATTGTAATTCATGCTCCCTCAATGAATTGAACATGCAAATCTTAGTATTTTCAAATTTACCTAATTATGAATGCCGAAGGACAGACATGACACTACTAAAACTTGGTGCCCACAGTGATTTGTACTCACAGAAAATGTGGGCATGAACTGTTTCCCTAAACAGATAAGTTAGCCTTTAGCCCAGCTGCAAATTTACAGGGTTACTCCCTCGTTGCTATGGTAAGAACATGAAGGCATCCTATAAGCATTTTTTAAGAATATATTTTTCAGGCTTGAGCACCATGATTTACACTTTTGCAAAATCTTTTGAAATTTCACAATGTGAATTTTCATAACAGAAAAAGAAATCTATTGATTGAAACTTGAGAACTTCAGATATATTAGAAAATGCTCTGTAACAAAGTAATACATGAAGTAATAGCCTTACTTCCAGAGCTCTTTTGATCTCACTCAGTCAGCTCACTCAGAAGAACTACTGCTCATTTTTTAGGTGAATCTAGTGTTTAAGTAAGTGATAGCTTAATAGTAGTGGCAGAACCAGTCATAGTAAAAATGAGGAAGTATGTATACCATTCTACACACGTCTAAAAATGATAGTCAATTGGAGGACTATTAATGAGTCAAACTGTTGTCTTTTATGGATGTGAGCAAATGCCCAACAGGGACTTGCAACCTTCAAAGAATGGGTAAACTGGTTTGGTTGAAATAAGAATTAACACAAAATCATCACCCATGCATTAAAATAAACCAAGCAAATTTGTTTGCTTGAATAAAAATGTCAGGATTTGGCATAGTCTTTCCCTTGGTTTTATATAACAGAACCACCAAACTAGATCACAATTCAGTCACAATATTTGTAAAATGGGCATAAAGCATAGGCATATGCTGCAGTTATAGTTTGACATGTAGAAAACCAAAAAAAACCCCTACATTTTAAAACAACGTTAAGGTTGCAAAGTCAAGCACTCTAAGGTAGGAAATGCCAGAATTAAAGTTGCCCGTGTAAGCTATAGGATACAGTCTTTACATTAATTTAGATCACATACAGTAACTAGAGACTATGGGCTGGTCTACAGTGGGGGGGGGGGGAATCGATCTAAGATACACAACTTCGGCTACGTGAATAGTGTAGCTGAAATCAAAGTATCTTAGATCGATTTACCTCTCGTCCTCACGGTGCGGGATCGACATCCGCGGCTCCCCCTGTCGACTCCGCTACCGCCGTTCGCGCTGGTGGAGTTACGGAGTCGACGGGAGCGCGTTCGGGGATCGATATATCGCGTCTAGATGAGACGCGATATATCGATCCCCAAGAAATTGATCGCTACCCGCCGATACAGCAGGTAGTCTAGACGTCCCCTATATCAGGGATCGACAACCTTTCAGAAGTGCTGTGCCGAGTCTTCATTTATTCACTCTAATTTAAGGTTTTGCGTGCCAGTAATACATGTTAACATTTTTAGAAGGTCTCTTTCTAGAAGTCTATAATATATAACTAAACTATTGTTGTATGTAAAGTAATAAGGTTTTTTAAATGTTTAAGAAGCTTCCTTTAAAATTAAATTAAAATGCAGAGCACCCCCGACCAGTGGCCAGGACCCGGGCAGTGTGAGTGCCACTGAAAATCAGCTTGCGTGCCGCCTTTGGCACGTGTGCCATAGGTTGCCTACCCCTGGACTATATCATGATGCTCATTCAGCACTCAGGATGGATGGTACCTACAGAATGATCTGCTATTCAACAGTTCTTTTTATCCTCATAATTCAATGTGTGGGCCATGGCTTATTTACTGCCCTCCATTCAACCCTGCTCCAAAACCATGGGTGTTAACTTCCTCAATGGGCTTTTCTTTGGCACTCATCACAAATGTCTGAGCGCCTCCAAAATGTTAATGATTTTATCTTCACAAGACCCTTGCTATGTAAGGTAGTATTATTATTCACATTTTACAGATGGGGAACTGACACAGAGACACATTAATGTCAAAAGTATACATTAATTTTGGGCACCCAATTTGAGATACTTTCGGTCTGATTTTTCATAGCATTTATAGTACTGTTTGCTCAGTGCACAGATCTGAGTGACTTCGGTTGCAGCTGAGAATTTCCACACTTCTGCAAATCACGCCCCAGGTCTCTCATTCCCCTACCCCACTATTCTCTTTGCCCCAGTCCTCTCCACTCCTGTCCCACTGTCACAGGCTCCTGACTCATCAACTCCAGGCCCAGCTCCTAGGTCTGTCCGTAGGGGTGGGCCCTATGGACGACTGCCCAGGGTGCCGTGGTCAGGGGGCACTCTGTAGAGCGCTGCAAACTTGCAGAGGAGACGCAGGGGCTGAACTGCTGATCATGGCAGTCAGGGGCACTGGGAGGGAGGGGGAGGAGCTGATTGACAGTGCCCCACCAGTGGGCGGGAGGGCTGAGGGGGAAGAGCTGATCCGCAGGGCTGCCAGTGGGTGCTAAGCACCCATTGTTTTTTTTCTGTGGGGGCTCCAGTCCTAGAGCCCCCCCAGAGTCAGTGCCTATGCCTAGGGAGCCACAGAGGAGCAGTGTTCATGAAGGAAAGCAAGCAGCAATGCCAGCCATTCTGTGCACCTAGATCAGCTGCCCTACATGGGCACAGGATGGGAGTGCAGGGCTTAGAGGAGAAGGGGGAGCAGGAGGGCTTAGGGGAGAAGGGGCACAGGAGGGAAGTACAGGGGGTTAGGGGATGCAGAAGGTGGTTGAGAAGAAAGGGGCACAATACAAGGATTGGGGCGCAGGGAGTGCAGGGATTAGAGGAGAAGGGGCACAAAAGTGGTTAGGGGAGAAGGGGTTATTCATTATTATTATTGTGTATTTTACAAATATTTTCAGACATACGTCTCAAATTAAATGCCTGAAATCACACATTATTTTATCAGTGACTATCATCTCCCAGCTTCTCTGCGCTGTGTTCATCACCCCCTCTGTCTGCCTGGGATCTCTCCTTCCCAAATATTTGATTCTGAAACCTTTTTGCTGCAATGAGTCCTTACTCATGCACTTAATCCCACTGAACTCATGAAGGATGCAGGATCTGTTCCCAGCTCCTGCTGTAGCTCAACAGCTCAGAGTTTGGAACAGCACTATATATATCTGTGTTGATTTGTCTGCAAACATTTTCATGTTTTGCTGCTGCCAGGAAGAATAAAGAACGATTCTATGTTCTACCATACAGTTTTTGTATCCTGAAGTAAAATCACCTATGCCAGACTCCAGTTGGCTATATATAGCACATGTTGTGAGAGATAAAGCATGTTTTCTTGCCGATTCTGAGACAGACACTGCAGATGTATAATGTTGTTAAAGCCCGAATGTATGGGTTTGTACAGGAGGAATTTACCTACAAATCACTTCCTAATAAAGATAATTTCTTCAGAATAAGCTGTGGAATCAACTCTTGCAATACTGACTAGCCTAATCAAATCATCATTTTTCTAAAGACTGTTTATTAGCAGACAACGTATGTCCAAGTCCAAAATGTATACCCCTTATACTGTAGTTTTTGTACTTTATATATTTTTATTATTGCTTTTTATTTTTTTAGCTAGCACAGAAGTTGCTAAGTGATTGTCTTAAAAAACATACTCACAACAGCCAGTCAAAAAGAATACAGAACACACAGTGTTTGCTTCTCCAGTATAGCATTGTGTGTGTGTGTGTGTGTGTGTGTGTGTGTGTGTGTGTGTGTGTGTGTGTGTGTGTGTGTGTGTGTGTGTGTGTGTATATAAGTATAGAATTTAACAATCTATTGCAACTCCAATTCAACAGCTATGGATAGTGAAAATTCCTGTAGTAGATGATCCAGTGTCCATTCTTCTTTACTGGAATGTGTGAAAGACTGTATTTATGTTTTAAATTACTTACCTCCTACTTTTTTTAAAAATTACAACTACAAAAACAAAAACAGGTCAAACAAGTCTTTATCTTGTTTGTTTGAAAATATTAACTCTGCAATAATAGACCAGCAAGATGCCTTTCTCATGGCATTCTATTAAACTAGCCGGACAGAGCAGATACGAGACAAGCTCAAGGAAGCAGAATCTTTTACGATGTACAGAAAGATCTGTTGTTCTGTATAGCATTTTGAAGGCGAATTCCGCCCCCCCCCCCACCCCATGTGATGTGACAGTATGACAAATTTCTTGTAATTTAGCGGTTCTCTTTTTTTTTGCCTTCAGAACTTGATGCCCTGAGAGCAGTGGCTGCTGGTCGGGCACCGAGCTTTGAAGGTAGTGCTGCCACCAGCAGCAGCATAAAGTAAGGTGGCAATACATGATATACCATTCCACCCTTACTTCTCAGCTGCTGCTGGCAGTGGCAATGCCTTCAAAGCTCAGAGCCCAGCCAACAGCTGCCACTCTCCAGCCGCCCAGCCAGTGCTTAATTTTTGTTGAGGCTAAGCTCTGGAACCTCTTTCAATAAAAATTAAGCCCATGGGAGCCAGGGGTTGGGGAGTCCATGGGGGGTGCCACACCAACAGGGACGCCAAAATACAAGTTCATCCAGAGTGCTATTTTCCCTAAGGCCAACCCTGTTAGCTCCTAAGCATGCCAGGGATGCAGAAGGGTATTTCCTCCTCCTTTTCCATATTACCCGTTCAGCAGTGGGAGCACTGAGAGCACAGGAGAAGTTTCTTGCTCTCAGTTCCTGTGATTGGTACCAGAGCAGCTCCTAGCTGCTGGGAGGAGCAAGTACAAGGAAAGACATGACCAGTGCCTATAGCCTTGGAAGAGTGCACGCTCAATCACTCTGTGAGGATGGCACTCATGCAGAATTTGTCCAGCACACAGGAGCAGTATGATGGTGAAGCATGCTCAGTACATGAGGAATATTTAGCAAACTAAGCCATCAAACTTTTACAAGTTTTACTGAGCATCTGTGAACTGAGATTTTCAGAGGTTCATAACTTGGCCAAAGGTAGATGGCTTCTCATGGGGATGCCAATAGGCACATCCCCGGCATTAGGATGATCCATCCCGCTGCCAAATTTCAATTGCTTTTCCAAATCTAGAGTGTCTCAATTAAATGGTTGCAAGAATTTTGTTAATAGGAACAAAACAATGTATTTTTCCCTCACCTTGTTCTGAGAAATGGCTAAACCATTTTTGCAGAATATTTTCCAAATAAATTCACCATGAAGCAGACACCCAGCATGAATAATTTCAGCCCAAAGTTCAAGTTTGGCAAAGTTGTGAACAACCGAAAAGAGAGTGTTGTAATGGAAAGTAGCCCTTATAATAAAAATCTTGCCAGCCATATAAAAAACCCACCACCAACCAACAAACATTTCCCCTTTGAATGTCTGCTCAAAACCATCTGTGTAGCTAAGTCAGTTTCACTACGAACACACTGAGGGAGATGGGAGCACATTTTCAAACACCGGAAGTGGAAGCAAAGACATTTTATCAATGATATTTATCAACTAATCTCCCAGACAACTATGAAAGATGAATCCATATGGCTTACTGCCAAGTTTTACTATATAGTAATAATTGGAGATATACCAATCTCCTAGAACTGGAAGGGACCTTGAAAGGTCATTGAGTCCAGCCCCCTGCCTACACTAGCAGGACCAATTTTTTTTTTGCCTCAGATCCCTAAGTGGCCCCCTCAAGGATTGAACTCACAACCCTCGGTTTAGCAGGCCAATGCTCAAACCACTGAGCTATCTCTCCCCCCAATACTACCCACAGATGTTCTGTGAATAACAAGGAATTAAAATATTCATATTTGAAATCTTGGTAGAGCTATTAAAATGTACATTGTATAAAACCAATGTCCTATTATATTCTTTTTGCAATATAGGACCACTGTGATATAAAAGACAAGGGAATGCATGCTGGTTAAAATTTTATTCATGTTCCCTCCTCAAATTTCAGATATGCTTGCAATTAAAACACAATTTGCTTAACCACTGAGAGCCGCCAACCCTGACTGTCCTAGAAAACTACATGAACTCTTGGCTGTGGTTTAAAATGAAGAATGAAGACCACTGACAGAACAAGGAGCAATGGTCTCAAGTTGCAATGGGGAAGGTTTAGGTTGGATATTAGGAAACACTATTTCACTAGGAGGGTGGTGAAGCACTGGAATGGGTTACTTAGGGAGGTGGTGGAATCTCCATCCTTAGAGGTTTTTAAGGCCTGGCTTGACAAAGCCCTGGCTGAGATGATTTAGTTGGTGTTGGTCCTGCTTTGAGCAGGGATTGGATTAGATGACCTCCTGAGGTCTCTTCCAACCCTGATATTCTATGATTCTAAGGGGAAAAAAATCCACTGAGGTAGGGATATAATACTACTACAACTAAATCCACAATATGGGGGCCCATTCACACTCTCAAAGTTCTCTTTTCAGCTAGTAGGTACAAAATAGTGAAAAGAGAACCCAGCTCCACAATTTTTATCTTGCTGGGTTCATCATTGTGGTGTCCCAGTGTATCTGTCTGGCAAGGTGTTGGTTATAATTGCTAAGTAGTTATCATTAAAAGTAGACTATTTAAAGAATCAGGTAAAGATTATTCTCCCCTTCATAGAGTATACGGGCTATAAAGTTCCTTTAAATAGCCAAGAGAATTCACCTGGCACAGGAAAAAGATAGGAGTTGTGCCAGACCCAGAAGAATCATAGAATATCTGGGTTGGAAGGGACCTCAAGAGGTCATCTAGTCCAACCCCCCGCTCAAAGCAGGACCAATCGCCAGACAGATTTTTGCCCCAGATCCCTAAATGGCCCCCTTAAGGATTGAACTCACAACCCTGGGTTTAGCAGGCCCATGCTCAAACCACTGAGCTATCCCCCCAGAGGATATCTCCATATTGCTACAAAGATTCTGCCTTTTATCACAGCTCAATGGAGGCTGCTGTAAATTAGAGTTAAGGGGTTGTTCTGGCCCAAATCTGAGTAACACAAAGGTGGCTTAAAAGCTACCCTTACCCCATCCTGATGGACTTTATTTTAAGGGACATTTAGGGAAACGCCATTTCTTTACCTGATTCTTTAAATAGTCTACTCACCTAACAGTGAATCTGGCTTAGTCAGGAAGGGCAGGTGAGAGCTATAAGAGACCAGGGGACTAGAGGAAGTCCCTGAAGAAAGACAGTAACAGTCAGTCAGGAGACTGGAACAGGTCTCTGGGGAATACTGCACAGGCCCTCCCTAGGAAAAGGAAATAATTTACTATGAGACTGTATATGTTTGGGACCTGGGAGAAGCTGAAGGCAGGAAAGCAGCAAAAGGGGTTTGCTGGCTGGTGTCCCCAAGCCAGAGAGCCTGGGCTGAAGGCAAAAAAAGCAGAGGGCGTTGCCTGTTAGCTCTAAGATGGATAACCAGAACCAAGGGCCAGAGAGGACTAAAGGCAGGGGAGCAATGGAGGAGCTTAGAACATAAGAATGGCAATACCTGATCAGATCAATGGTCCATCTAACTCAGTTTTCTGTCTTCGGACAGTGGCTAGTGCCAGATGCTTCAGAGGGAGTTAACAGAACGGGGAAATGTATTGAGTGATCCATTTCATCATCCAATCTGAGCTTCTAGCAGTCACAGATTTAGGGACACACAGAGCAGGCAGTTGTACTCCTGACCATCTTGACTACTAGCTACTGATGGACCTATACTCCATGAACTCATCTAATTTTTTTTTTGAACTCCAGTTACGCTTTTGACCTTCACAACATGTCCTAGCAACAAGTTAAACAGGCTGATTGTGCATTGTGTAAAGAAATACTTCCTTTTGTTTGTTTTAAACATACTGCATATTAATTTCACTGAGTCCCCCCTGGTTCTTGTGTTATGTGAAAGGGTAAATAACACTTCCCTATTCACTTTCTCCACACCATTCATGATTTTATAGACCTCTACCATAATCCCTCTTTAGTCATCTCTTTTCTAAACTGAACAGTCCCAGTCTTTTTAATCTTTCCTCATATAGAAGCTGTTCTATGCCCCTAATAATTTTTGTTGTCCTTCTCTGTCCTTTTCCAATTCTAATATGTTTTTTGAGATGGGGTGACCAGAACTGCATGAAGTATGCCAGGTGTGGGTGTACCATGGATTTACGTAGTGGCATATTTTCTGTCTTATTAGCTGTCCCTTTCCTAATGGTTCCTAACATACTGTTGGCTTTTTATCGTACTGCTGCTTCACATAGAGCAGATGTTTTCAGAGAACTATTCACAATGATTCCAAGATCTCTTTATTGAGCGGTAATAGCTAATTTAGACCCCATCACTTTGTATGTATAGTTGGGATTATGTTTTTGAATGTGCTTTGCTTACCTGTTGATGTCTCCAGGCCTGAAGAGATGGACCCTGAGGAACTGTGAGAGGAGTGAGGGATGATCCCCTGGCAAGGATACTCACAGTGGAGAGGCTGTGGAGATTTCCACTGTGAAGAGCAGGGTTGCATTCAAGTTGGAAGGGCTGAGGTGGCTGTCCTAGTTCAATGAGAGGAGAGGGCTGTGCTAGAGAGCTGCAGCATGGTGAGGAACACCAGGGCTGTACGTTGCATGCACTATTGGGACTATGGTGGGGAATTTTGGATTATGGTTGTGGGACTTTTCTTATGATTTATGTGCACAGAACTGTTGTAATAAATTAACCCCACAAGGGCTATTTGCCCTCACAAAGACTCTTCGGATTATTTCCCGTGAAACTGAAGTAGGAAAACTGAGCCAGATTCACTTGTCATGCTGTGGCCTGCCGCAAGAGGGTGCTCCTGGCAGGACTGCCCTAGACACCCTTATTGAAGAGGGGTCATGCTAAAATTTAACCTAATAGGCTATGCGATGCCAAATACAAGTGAAAGACAGAGTGGATTGGGACAGGTGCTCCTAACTGATGGTGTGGACTCTGTTTAAAGAATCCTAGCTGCCATTTGACCTTCCTCTTGCAGTGTTTAAAGACAGAACTGATCAGATTCAATTGGGAGTCTTTTTCTTCTCAGTGAAATCACTGATAGGCTGGTTTAGCTGGATGAGCCTTAGACCTGGTGTGGGGACAGTACTGCAGTCAAAGGTAATGCAGAGGAAGCAGCACTGGTTCCCCTCTACCCAGTGAAATTACTAAAAGCTGAAATCATTAAGTACTGGGAGCTAAGTGATGGAACCTCAGAACACTGCATTGCAGCTAAAGGAAGTGGCAAGCAAAGGCAGCAGCAATGTTAGCAAGCAGAGGCAGCAACAGTGATCAGTACCAGCAGAGATCAACTGCAGAGGTATCACTCAATCAATCCTCCTTCCCAGGAGCAGGAATTAAACCCACCTGACTGCATCCTTGGATTTTGAGATGTTGGTGACCATGGACAACCAACAGTGGGTGCAGCAGACAGCAAAGGGAATAGCATGTTAAAGGGACATTCATCTGTCAAGACTTTCACACCACAAGATGGGAAACTGAGGCAAAGAATTACTGTGCAAGATAGTGCGAGGTGGACATTTACTTATTGTTTGCATACTTATGAATCACTGTTGTGGTGTTTTGGCAAATTAATGCTGTGTTCCCTCTCCTTTTAACAGAAGTTTTCTTTTGTTATATACTGTGACAGGGTCAGGCCAGATGGCTACAGGAGAGTGATAGAAGGCAGATATATTAGCCCCAGGTTAAGCAGGTCCCTTTTCCTTGGGTAAGGTAATAGGGGCAGTTCTGGAACAATCAGGAACTTGCTGGAACCAATTAAGAAGCTGCTAGAATCAATTAAGACAGACAGGCTAATCAGGGCACCTGATTTAAAAAGGATCTCACTTCAATCAGTGAGAGGTGCACAAGGAGCTGAGAGTGAGAAGGCATGCTGCTGGAGGACTGAGGAGTACAAATGCTATCTGGCATCAGGAAGAAGGTCCCATGGTGAGGATACAGAAGGTGTTGGGAGGAGGCCATGGGGAAAGTAGCCCAGGGAGTTGTAGCTGTCAAACAGGTGTTACATGAAACACTGCAGATAGCTGTGATCCACAGGGCCCTGGGCTGGAACCCAGAGTAGAGGGTGGGCCCTGGTTCCCCTCATCCCCCCAACTCCCTATTGGATACAGGAGGAGTTGACCTGGACAGTGGGTCCCACCAGAGGGGAAGGTCCCTGGCCTAACCCCCGACCCACTAGGTGGGTCAGCAGAGACTCTGGGGATTGTTTTCCTCCCTTTCCCCATGCTGGCCAGTGATGAGATTAGCTGAGTGAACAGGAGGTTTGAGCCACTAGCAAAAGTGACCAAACTGAGGGCTGCCGTGAATCTCTGAGGCAAGCAAATCCGCCAATAAGCACAGAGGAGGAACTTTGTCACAATACAGATTCAGTGCTTGCAAGTTGGGAAGTATTATGTAATACTCGCTTACACAAACACAGAGATTTATTAGGACGCAGCACGTACCAACTCCAGCACACACAGGCCAGACTGAATCTCTTGCTAACCCTCTACGTCAGATCAACAACATAACATACAAGACAACTTCACGCTAAGATAAAGACATAGAACCATCTACTGATAGAGGTGCTGTCTACACTAATCGTTACAACTCCCTCCCTCCAGTTAAATAAGAATTTAAATAGTAACTCCTAAAAATCCAGGCAGTTTGCGATTTATGCAGGTTTCTGTGTTCATCTGCTCACTTGAGTCCTGTATTCTGTCATGGACATATTGCTTACAGTTGGATCTAGATATCTGTGAGTGCAAGTTTCATGCCCTCTAGGTTAGACCTGTCTCTTGTAGATTGAGATCCTGAGAACACCCTGGCAATTTCTCCTGCACAACCGGTCTCCTATTACAAGCCACAGGAGCCAGCTGGAGTATGTCCAAATCCTTCTCTGCATCCTTTTGGAATGGCTGTTGAGCATCCACAGTGTTTGTCCTCCCCTTTCTTTCAATGAATCAGAATGCCAGTTCTTGATGCAGTAACAAATGGATGAGGCTCTTGCTTTTTGTATTGGCAAATACAAGTTGTTTAGTTTCTCCATCACTGAGGTCCCCTCCACTAAGAGGTCAATTGGGGATTTTTTTCTAGGCTGTTTTTTCCAGTTGCATGGCCACATCTTCTTTCCTGAATGGGCACATATTTTCCCATTTTTCTGGCATCTGGTATCTGGCATGCTTACTTCTGGCCTATCTGTTCCTCCGCCTTCTGGAATTCTGTCCTCAGGTCACTTATGTAATACCACATCACCTACCTGTGCGGGTGCAGGGCTTTGCCAGTTTTTGCTGCCTGAACATCACGTCACAGGAAATCATGGGTTTGCAGAGTCCAAAATCTCATAAGGAGAGTAATGGATAATTGAATCACCGCTGATGTTGGTATGCCAAGACAACAAAGGTGACTTTGTAACCCAATCTTGTTGGTCTTCACTGACTAAGACTTTAAGCAGAGAACCAAATATGTGGTTTATTCTCTCCACTTCCCCATTATTCACAGAGTGGGCAACAGTAGTCCACAGGTTGGTTATCTGGAGATGTCGACAAACCTCGCATAACTACTATGATTCAAATTCCTTCCACAATCAGTGTAGAAGCAGCTTAGTGGACCAAACTGCAACACTACATGTTTCATCAATGCATTCATAACCCTCTCAGTCCTTTTATGCTTCAGGAGTTGCACCACCACATACTTTGAAAAAGTGTGATGCACCACCAGCAAATACTGATTTCCAGCAGGTGTTTCTGGCCTTTCAAGTCAATCTGTATGAACTCCCAGAGCTTAGTATGTTGGAGCATTTCCCCTAAAGGAGCTCTGCCTGTTCTTGCTGGTGTTTTCCTTTGTTGACAAATAAGTACCTAGTCCTTAACATCTGCAGCTATGCCTTACCAAAAAAATCTGTCGGATACTGGGAGAATACCAAGGCCAACCAGAGCTGGAGGGCCCACATCCTGAGTCTGTCGCAATGAACCACATACTTGCACGCCAACATATGACCCAGGAGTTGGAGGCACGCTCTGGTGGTCATCACAGGGAACCTTGTGACCATGCCAATGAGCTCCCTTACGGTTTTGAATCTGTCCAGGAGGAGGGAGGCTCTGGCTGACGTCACATCCAGAATCGCCCCCAATGAACTCTATGCGCTACACCAGTACCGATGTGGACTTGGTGTTGTTTACCAATAGCCCCAGTGTGGTGCACGTGGACAGGAGGAGTGTTACGTGATCCTGTACCTGTGACCTGGAGCCGCCCCTGACCAGCCAGTCGTTGAGGTAGGGAAAGATCTGGACCGCCCCCACACCCTGACACCTGAGGTAGGCCGCTACCACAGACATACACTTTGTGAAGACTCTGGGAGCCATGGATAGGCCAAACGGGAGCACAGTGAACTGGTAGTGCTCCTGCCCTACCGTGAAGCCGAGGAAACGCCTGTGGCCCTCAAATATATGAATGTGGAAGTACGCGTCCTGTAGATGGAGGGCGGCGTGCCAGTCTCTGGGATCCAGGGAGGGGACGATGGAGACCAGAGAGATCATGCGAAACTTGAACTTGGAGATATTTAAGAATAGGTTAGGTAAATGTCTATTAGGGATGGTCTAGACAGTATTTGGTCCTGCCATGAGGGCAGGGGACTGGACTCAATGACCTCTCGAGATCCCTTCCAGTCCTAGAGTCTATGAATCTATGAACTTTACCATGTACTGGTTCAGGCCTTGCTGGTCCAGGATGGGCCTGAGCCCCTCTTTGGCCTTCGGGATAAGAAAATAGCAGGAGTGCCATCCCTTGAGTCTTAACTCCGCTGGCACCACCTCCACTGCTCCTTAGACAAGGAGCTGCCTCACCTCCTGCTCAAGTAAGCTCTCGTGAAAGGGGTCCCTGAAGAGGGATGGGGATGGAGTGGGAGAGCCACCCGGCCAGTGCTGAAGCCGAGAGAACATTGAAGAGGGAGTCTGAGGGTTCTTCCACCTCCTCAGCTTATAGGTTGAGGCTTGATGCCAACCTTTTCAACAGTTCCTGGTGGGCTTTTGTGTCCTCCTATAAGACAGGCAGAGGAGGGGCCATGATTGCCTCATTGGGAAGGATGAGAATAGGTGTGCCACAAGTCCCATTACTTGGTCCCCTTCTGAGTGCAGGACTGGGGATGAGTGCTCCACTGACTCTTCTCTGGGAGGCTGAGAGAGTGAGGCTGATGGTCTTTCCGAGGCTCCAGCCACCAAGCGAGCCACCACCAGAGGCTGTGTTGGGGCCCTCGGGGCCCATTGGTACCATGGTGCTGGCCAGCGAGCCTGGTGCAACTATACCTGCTGTGGCACCATTGGAGCGGGCTGTCCTGCCTGATTTGCCCGGCCCACTGATTGTCGACTTTCAAGAGAGGCCGGGCTGGCTTACAATCGACTGCTATCCCAGGACAGGGATGAGTGGCAGCAGCGGGAGCGGTGCTGAACACGAGACAGTGATCCCGGCATGGAGGAACAGGAGTACAGTCTATAGCGGCTGCTCCATAAATGGCTCCAACGGGAGGATCGGCAACGGCGGGGTGCCGGAGATCAACACTTGGGGCTGTGGGAACAATGCTGTGGCAGGGACCTCGAACAAGACAAAGAGTGGGAATGGCATTGACGTCCGTACCACGAGGGGCTATGATAGCGTCTCAAAGATAATGACCTCCAGTGCAATCCGTCCCGGTCTTGGCGGGGCCTGCTCTCATCGTAAGGTCTACGGTCCCTCGAGGCGAAGCAGTGCCTGAAACCCCTATTGGTCAGTATTCAGCCAGACAATCCGGTGGGGGTCGATGGGGACCAGCGCAAGCTGTGCACAGGGTGGTCACTGAGCAGAGAACGGCATCGGGAATCTTCCTTCGACCGTGAGCGGTACCATCCAGACAGTGACTGTGTGGGTCCGCATGGCGGCTTGCCTCTGAACCAGGGAGCTATTGACGGTAGTGCTACCAGTACCAGTAAAGAAATAATGTCTCGAGCTGCCTGGAGTGCCTCTGTCATGGAGGGCACCCGAATGTGGCCACTGGTGTCCGGGGAAGTCAGCTCGGAGTAGGCTGGGCTACTCCGCTCAACTTGAGTTGGAGGCTACGAGGCCGATGGGGACTGAGAGCTAGCCAACACGGGTCTAGTCTCTCTCGCAGCCTTGTTCCGGTGCCTTGGCGGAGAAGACATCTTCACCTTTTTAGAGTGTCCCGTGGACAGAGAGCGGTGCCGACTGGTGGAGGGCACCGTTGGGTCGCCATGCACCGATGCTGCGGTGCTCGGTGCCGACTCTGAGTGGTGCAGCAGTGTCAGGGTCAGGGCCGATTCCATTAAAATGGCTTGGAGCCAAATGTCCCGACCCTTCTTGGTCCAAGATTTGACAGATCTGCAAATCTTGCTGCAGTCGCTTTCCCCTTGACAGGGTAAACAGTCCGCGTGCTGGTCACTCACAGACATAGGCCGTTGGCAAGTGTCACACGACTTAAAGCCCGGAGCATGCCCCAACCCGGGCACACTTAACTAATAGAGTGTGTGAGTGTAACTACGGGCACTACTAACAAACAAAGTCCAAAGAGGGAAAGCTACAGCAGAGCTGGAGCAGAGCATTTCCAAGGCACCTTCCCTGGCAGCAAGAAGGAAGTGAGGGTGGGGGGAATGCACAGCGCCCTTTATACCGCGCCATGGCAGCACCACTCCAAGGGCCACTAGAGGCACTCCCCTACGGGTACTGTTAAGGGGAAAACTTCCAGCACCGGTGCATGTGGCGAGCACGCCCACCTATTGTGGAATGCACATGAGCAATCACTCGAAGAACCTCTCTTCAGGGGAGGAGATTGGATGTGAATCCTGGGAAGTGTTATGAACTTCAAAGGACTATACTAAACAATGTCCCAGACAAGAATAGACTTTTGGGACAAACAGTGTCAAATGGTTTACCTCGGTACTCCGTAGGGGAAGGTGAATACAAATTCTCCATATCTGATTATGTAAAAATCCAGCCTTTTGAAGCTACACCCTGAGGAGAGTATCAGAGGGGTAGCCGTGTTAGTCTGGATCTGTAAAAGCAGCAAAGAATCCTGTGGCGCCTTATAGACTAACAGACGTTTGGGAGCATGAGCTTTCGTGGGTGAATACCCACTTCGTCGGATGCAAGTAGTGGAAATTTCCAGGGGCAGGTATATATATGCAAGCAAGAAGCAAGCTAGAGATAATGAGGTTAGTTCAATCAGGGAGGATGAGGCCCTGTTCCAGCAGTTGAGGTGTGAAAAGCAAGGGAGGAGAAACTGGTTCTGTAGTTGGCAAGCCATTCACAATCTTTGTTTAATCCTGAGCTGATGGTGTCAAATTTGCAGATGAACTGAAGCTCAGCAGTTTCTCTTTGAAGTCTGGTCCTGAAGTTTTTTTGCTGCAGGATGGCCACCTTAAGATCTGCTATTGTGTGGCCAGGGAGATTGAAGTGTTCTCCTACAGGTTTTTGTATATTGCCATTCCTAATATCTGATTTGTGTCCATTTATCCTTTTCCGTAGAGATTGTCCAGTTTGGCCGATGTACATAGCAGAGGGGCATTGCTGGCATATGATGGCGTATATAACATTGGTGGACGTGCAGGTGAATGAACCGGTGATGGTGTGGCTGATCTGGTTAGGTCCTGTGATGGTGTCGCTGGTGTAGATATGTGGGCAGAGTTGGCATTGAGGTTTGTTGCATGGATTTGTTCCTGAGCTAGAGTTACTATGGTGTGGTGTGCAGTTACTGGTGAGAATATGCTTCAGGTTGGCAAGTTGTCTGTGGGCGAGGATTGGCCTGCCACCCAAGGCCTGTGAAAGTGTGGGATCATTGTCCAGGATGGGTTGTAGATCCCTGATGATGCGTTGGAGGGGTTTGAGCTGGGGACTGTATGTGATGGCCAGTGGAGTCCTGTTGGTTTCTTTCTTGGGTTTGTCTTGCAGTAGGAGGCTTCTGGGTACACGTCTGGCTCTATTGATCTGTTTTCTTATTTCCTCGTGCGGGTACTGTAGTTTTGAGAATGCTTGGTGGAGATTTTGTAGGTGTTGGTCTCTGTCTGAGGGGTTAGAGCAGATGCGGTTGTACCTCAGTGCTTGGCTGTAGACAATGGATCTTGTGGTGTGCCCGGGATGGAAGCTGGAGGCATGAAGGGAGGCATAGCGGTCGGTAGGTTTTCGGTATAGGGTGGTGTTAAATGTGACCATTGCTTATTTGCACCATGGTGTCTAGGAAGTGGACCTCTCGTGTAGATTGGTTCAGGCTCAGGTTGATGGTGGGGTGGAAGCTGTTGAAATCGTGGTGGAATTTTTCCAGAGAGTCTCCTTCCCATGGGTCCAGATGATGAAGATGTCATCAATGTAGCGTAGGTAGAGAAGGGGCGTGAGTGGACGGGAGCTGAGGAAGCGTTGTTCCAGGTCGGCCATAAAAATATTGGCATATTGTGGGGCCATGCGGGTGCCCATAGCGGTGCCACTGATCTGGAGATATATATTGTCATCAAATTTGAAATAGTTGTGTGTGAGGATAAAGGCACAGAGCTCAGCAACCAGTTGTGCTGTGGCATCATCAGGGATACTGTACCTGACAGCTTGTATTCCATTTGTGTGTGGGATGTTTGTGTAGAGAGCCTCTACATCCATAGTGGCTAGGATGCTGTTTTCTGGAAGGTCACCAATGCACTGTAGTTTCCTCAGGAAATCAGTGGTGTCACGGAGATAGCTGGGAGTGCTGGTGGCATAGGATCTGAGTAGAGAGTCCACATATCCAGACAGTCCTTCAGTGAGGAGAGGATCACTGTCTGCCATAACAGTTCCTGGAACATGAAGTTCAAAGGCCCAAGCTGTATAAATGAAAGACTGAACAATTCATGGGCGTGCTAGTTCTGACCTAAGGCTGTTGTGAACTTGCAACCACAGAAAAAACCCTTTGAGAGGCTTGAAGGACTGATGCCTATCAGAGGCCTTGTTGGAGTTGGGGCAGACACTGGCCTGTTTAGGCAATCTGGGTTGCTGGGAATACCACAGTGTAGGCAGGGAACCATGCTGCCTGGAAAAACACTCTAGTCAGAAAGGAGAGAGGGGGAAAGGTCTCCATCTAAGAGAAGTGATGAGCCAGGAGCCTAAAGTAGCAGCCCTTGATAGACTACAGAGAGGAATACAGGTGCAGCTGCCCTGAATTGTGACATACATCACCTGCTTTTGGGCTCCTGACTCTCCCCTTCTACACAGTTTTGCTTCCACTTCTCTGGGGGAGTTAGCTTGTGCTTCTGTGTCCTCCTCATACTTGCCCCCCACTCCTAAGAGGAAAGCAGGGAGGTAATGAGGGAAATGAGCAGGTTTAAAACAAATAAAAGGAAGTTCTTCTTCACACAGCGCACAGTCAACCTGTGGAACTCCTTGCCTGAGGAGGTTGTGAAGGCTAGGACTATAACAGGGTTTAAAAGAGAACTGGATAAATTCATGGAGGTTAAGTCCATAAATGGCTATTAGCCAGGATGGGTAAGGAAGGGTGTCCCTAGCCTCTGTTTGTCAGGCAGGAGACAGATCACTTGATCATTACCTGTTCGGTTCACTCCCTCTGGGGCACCTGGCATTGGTCACTGTCGATATACAGGATACTGGGCTCGATGGACCTTTGGTCTGACCCAGTATGGCTATTCTTATGTTCTTAAATGTCACATATAGAGCGGCAAAAAACTTGGCACCTCTGGGGTGATCCCACTGACACCACTGTCCATGCTTGCCCTTCTCCAAGACCTTGTAAGTTTCAAGAAGGAAATCAGCAATTACTATGTGGAATGACACTAAAAGGTTTTTTCCTCTCTGTGGTTATCAATACCACAGAAACAGGAAAGGCAACTGCTGCTCACATGTACAGTGGCACTGCGCAGCCACATATCAAAGAGAAACTAAGTTCTGCCTTCACAGTCTAACAAACCATGAGAAGAGAGTCCTGGCATCATAAGGTATACACCAGATGCCTGCTGAATGTGGTTCTGACTGGCTCCAGGAGGACAAATACCACCCAAGTTCAAAGAAGAGAATGGCCCTTTTATACATAAGGGAAACCAGCCTTTACCATACGTTGATAGAATATATTTACTGATTTTAATTATCTTCCTGTGGTATAATGAACATTTTCCTTTTTAATAAATTGGAGCAGGTCATGTGGTTATGACTACTGATGTTAGGAAACCAACACGTCATCTGACAAATCTAGTCTGAGGCCTGATTAAACTTTTTAAAAGAAACCTTTTACAATTTAGCTTCATAGCTGCTACAGAGACAAAATAAATCCAGTGATACATTATGAAATGAAACACTAAGCAAAGATTACAAGGTTACAAGTGTTTCTTTTTCTTTTAACTGCTTACTTTGGCACTTTAGGTGACCTCTGTTTGCTATATGCACACTGTTTAAAACAGCTTTGTGTAGAAATAAAAAAAACAAGTATTCTGAGAAAGAAGAGCTATAGACCAAAAGATTATTTTTTGTTAATTTTTTCAAAATATCACTGAAGATACTGCTTGCCTAAAGAACATATGCTTTTAAACTTATTTCTGAAACAATCCTTTTTGACCCAGAATGTCTGTTTTCCCCCTTTATAAAGGCTTGGATTCTGATAGTAACCCTGCACATTGACCAATTTGACAAGCAAGCATTGAAAGTTCTCAACTTTATCCATTTCCTCAAGATCAATAAAAAGAAAAGTTCAAAATATTTACCTCATATACATTGAACTGTGATTGCCCTCTAGACAATTCCCTATAACTTGTTGTGAATTCTCCAATGAAATCATGGCTAGGAAAAAAAAAAAGTTTTCAAACCAACACATACACAATATAAACTACTTTTCCATTAATTACAAAAATAATCTAAAGTGAAGTAGAGCTGACACATGAATAGACGTGAGAAAAGCGATGATAGCAAAAGA